>NC_143052.1:165647500-165955833 GCF_052426305.1 Pelodiscus sinensis | reverse complement strand
GTGTAGAAACAAACATCCAAGGATGTTCTAAGGATCCCCTAGGTAAGCCAAATAAAGGACACTGAGGAAAAGCAGTTTAACAGGCTCCCGCTCCCCCCCTTGCTGCCTGTCTCTGACAGAGGCAGCTGGAGGGGGGCAGGAGGGTTACTAGTCAAGTAACTAGTCAACTATCCGATAAGCATTTGCTTACATCCCTGTTTGAGACCATTTCACCTGACTCACTAGTGTGTTGATGTGTCTGTACTGTAGGTCAGACACAGACTGTAAGTCTTTTGGGGAAGGTCCATTTCTTTCTCTGTATATTTTCAACACTCAAAAATAATAAGCATCTGACAGTCATCTTCTATGCAGTGGCCTAAATGAAATGACTGTCTGAGCAGACATACCAAAGACAGAAGGATGTGACTACAGAATAAACCCCCTAAAAGTCATCCCCTTTGATCAGGGTTGAGGCCCAGAGGATTGCAGGATTGGTGTATAAATTAAGACCCAATAAAATGAAGGGTCATCTCATAAGATAGATATATTAGAATCAGAAATACAGAAAAGGGCAACAAAAATTATTAGGAGCATGAAACAGTTTCTGTATGAGGAGAGATTAAAAAGACAGGGAGTATAGGCAGTCCCCGGGTTACGTACAAGATAGGGACTGTAGGTTTGTTCTTAAGTTGAATTTGTATGTAAGTTGGAACTGGTACATATTGTAGGGGAAACTCTAGCCAAACATTTCTCCAGAGCTCAGTTTTATTCTCCCACACCTCACTTCCCTCAGTCTTTTATTCTCAAGCTGAGGTGTCTGCTGAGAAAAGCCGCTCCGCATCTCCCTGGTCTGCTGGAGGGGGGCGCTAGCTTCGCGTCTCCCTGGTCTGCTGGGGGGAAGCAGCTAGTGCAGGGTTGCCTCACCCCGTTTGTAAGTAGGGATCTGATGTAAGTCGGATCCATGTAACCCGGGGACTACCTGTATTCATCTCATAACAGAGCTGACTAAAGGAAGATATGATAGAGATCTATAAAAATCACATATAGTGTGGAGAAAGTGAATAAGGAGTGTTATTTATCCCTTGACACAGCACAAGACCCAGGGGCTGCCCAATGAAATAAATAAGCAACAGATTTAAGAAAATAAAAAGAAGTATTTCTTCACACAACACACAGTCAATCTGTGAAACTCAATGGCAGAAGATGATGTGAAGTTCAAAAGTATAAATGGGTTAAAAAAATTAGCTAAATTCACAGAGGATAAGTGCATCATTGTCTATTAGCCAAGATGGCGAGGGACACAACCCCATGATTGTAAGCCTCCAAGATGGCCATTCTCATGTTTAAGTTTGGTGAATGAGGGAGAAGAAGAGAACAAAGATTACCAAAGAAAGATCATATAGTTGTTTTGGTGGGTAACTTGAGTTATTTGAGATCCTTCAAGGTGGTTTGTTTTACAATGATCTCATCGCTGCACACGGAAGACTGGGACTTACAGTTCACATGGAAGAAGCAACAGGGAGGCAGCTGGCAAAACTCCTGTTCCTTGGACAAAATTATGACTTCTTCTGGTCTGTGAATTCTGCATGTTTCATTAGCACTACATTTGCATTTATTAAGATAGTACGCAAGGCTAGGGACTTTAGAATCACTGAACTATTAGGATGTAAGGGACCTTAAGAGGTCATCAAGTCCAGTCCCTTGCACTGAAGGGGCTTGAAGATTACACTGTCTTTTTTCCTGGGTATATCAGTGTCTCATATAATGGAGGCTCAATCCCTGATTATATCCTCTAGGCACTACAAAGTAAAAACACTAAATAGCAATGGTACTAATACTACTTTAAAAAAGGCTAGGAGGAAAGCAAGTAGTAAACATTGGCTCAGTGAAAATTAATAAAAGCAATCATACCTTTAACACCTCAGGGAAATGTGTTCTTTCCTTATTATCATTTTTCACATTGATGGGTTCATTTTCCTTATTTGAAAAGCTGAAAAAAACAAAAATACAAAAACTATTTTAAAGCTCAGCATTAAGTAAAGCAACTTAACAGAAGAGGCACAACACGACAATTTAAAAGCAAAGCTAAAAACTATTATTTTTGTGTGTTTTTTTTAAAAAGAGCACGTTGCACACATTTACCCTTAAAAAAACCAACCTGTGTACAGTGCTAAGATAGAGCACGATCAACTTTATGGGGATGGTGCATGCACAGTATGGCTGGCACACTGATGCCATGAGGAAATAGAATCTTCAAATGCCAAATTTACAAACCTCTAACTAAGATTGGGATCCTCAGGCCCAGAGGCCAGATGCGGCCCCCGACTTGCCCGGATCAGGTCCCTGAGGCTCAGGACTCCCCTCCGCCCTCCCAGCACTGGGAAGCCCATGCTGGTGCTCCAGCCCATCACAGGGCTGGAGCACACAAAATCTACTAGCCTAGGATCCAGGGCTCTGGTGTGCGAGGGCAGTGTCTTTCTTCTTTTCAGGAGCCACGTCAGTGAAGGGTTTTTTTGTTTTGCTTCTCACTTGTGTGCGCCCCCCCCCCCCAACTGATTTTTCTGTGGATCAGCAGCTCCTGGACCAAAAAATGTTCCCCATCACTGCTTTATTTCCAAATTTAAAAAAAAAAAAGTAAAAAAAAAGATGTTCCTGCAGAATGCAGCGTGCCGGCCGCCATTTGAGATCCACAGGCCAGCTCTGGTGCCAAGAGCAGCAGCAGCAGCAGCAACAGCTACCCACGAGGAGGGACAAGGGGGAGCTCTTCTTCCCTGTGAGCCCAATCGTGCAGTGAGGCTTCTGCCTTTCTCTTCCCCCCAACCCAGCGGGAAGCTGGGGCTGGTGCGCCAACCTAATGAAGGAGGGCGAGGCTGCAGCACCAGCGTGGGAGAAAGAGGGGGGAGAAGCTGAGCTCCAGCCATGGACCACCTGCACCCCCCCGCTGACTTGGGAATCCATGGGGGGAGAGGGGCAGTACAGTCGCACTCTTTGTACACACCCCTGCGTACAGGTCTGCTTTAATCAGTTAACCATATTTTAAGTGGTTAACTGGTTAAAAATGTAAATGGGATTTAACATCCCTAACTATCCCTATTATTTTTTCGTCTCGTCCTACAGGTGTTCAGTGAAGATCTCACAACCTCCTTCAGGCAGGTCACTGCTCTATAATAAAAGTACTCTGTTGTATTTAACCTAGCTTTTCTACTCTTAGGATCCTACAAAATCCTACTCTGAGATCTGCATGGCTTATCCTGATGCCGATCTATTTGATGACAACAGGAGCATATAGCAAAAGCTGAATAATGGGTCTGATATCCACTATAAAAGGATGATTTTCCCCTTAGCATTTAGAACACTGCTTCTTATAGGACCAGCCTGGACTATTAATGAAACTCATCCTGTCTTTTTTCTAATGGCATGTACTTATAACCCATTAAAATGCTAACCCATCATCATTTCTTCCTCTACCCATTACTTTAATTTATAAACCATGTTTATAAAGGAGAGAGTAACGAAAGCATTTTTGGCTGTTTTTATTTTTATTTTTTTAAACAAAAAGACAACGTTTAAAGTGCAATACTGACACAGATTTATTTTGTTCTAGCATCAGCCTTGTTCAAACAGGTTACTGTAAAATCCTGTACTATATGTAGTGAACAGATAGTTTTAAAATTGTATTTAGTTTTGAGGCAAATGTCTTAAAATAGTAAAGTTTCTCTTTTGTTTATCTAATCACATTAAAAACAAAACACAGTTTTTGAGGGCATGTTTTTATCTGGAAGTTACCTTATTAGTTTTTTTAAATCGTCCATGTGTTTCAACATTCTAAACCTTCTGCTTTAGTCAGTAAATAACATTGTTTTTACAAAACCCTCGGTTATGTACTACATGAGTCACATTGTAAATAAATAAAAAGCTTAAAAACACAAAATATGGCTCAGAAAATACGGCTCTTGGATTGTTTAGAATAAAACTACATTTTTTGTTTGCCCCTAAAAGTTGAGACTACATTCCAGGGCAGAGAACAATAAGTGTGCATCTGCTGGTGCTAAATATTATAGTTAGGAGTAGTGAACAGTCCGGTTACTGCTAAGCAGATTCTCAATGACCTAATTAGCAATTTTATTTTACCAAAAAAAAGAGAATTTGAATTCAGTATTTTTATCATCATTCAGTGTTATGCAACAGAAACATCTGCAAATACGGAAACATTTGACCCTATTTTCCAAGCACAAAAACAGGTAGTAAGCATTAATTGTACTTTTACAGCAAAACTACAAAGTCCTTCACTACTGTGTTCAAAACAGATGAACCAATATAACTATTCCACTCCCATCCTCCTGTTGCAACAGAACAACTCTCCACACAGCTGATAAAACATACTACATGTTTACATACAAAATATATGAATAAGTAAAATGATGTTTATAATTATATATTCCCAGGTAATTTTTATATATGTATGATTTAAATGAAGATGCCCCAAAATTACATGAATTTATTTTAATTCTATCCGTCAAGCCTCAGAAAGATCAGTTTTTCAAGCAACCTAATTGCTTTCCACTGATAGAATGTACAAATGCAATCCTGACACAATATAATCCGAGTTTCGTTGTTTAGAATACTTAATAGCAGTGAATATTCTATAATATATTTTGTAAAAGTAATGAACTGTAAGTAATGTGATGGAATACACACTCAACTATCCTAGCCACAAAATGAGAACAGATGATGGATAGGTGGGGGGGAGGTGTTCACCATGGCCATTAGGGAAGTGTAAATTCACATTCCACATTTTTCTTCACATATACTGTTGTAGCCATGTGGGTCCCAGGATATTAGAAAGACAAAGTGGGTGGGGTCATATCTTTTATTGCAACAACTTCTGTTGGTAACAGAAACAAGCTTTTGAGCTGACAGAGCTCTTCTGGTCTTTCTTTCACAGTCTGACCACATCACTGAAAGTTTCTCTCCAAGTTGTTGTTGCACTCAACCATACCTAGAGTGTTGTTGGGTTTTTTTGTTTTGTTTTGTTTTTAAGATATTTTGTTCATATAAAGATTGACCCTGCCAGGCTCCGAGCCCTCTGGCTATACTCCATCCAAACTTTAAACATGAGTATCTTTAAGCACAGGATGTCCCATTAAAGTCAAGTAGGACTACAAACACATTTAAAGTCCTTGCTACATCAGGTCACAGTGAACACTCAGATTGGTTTGAACACTTCCACTAAATAGACAAGAACCACTGATTCTATGGAACAAAGTCTTTTAATCAGGCCTGGTTCACAGACTACTTTGTTGTTTGTGGAGAATCAACTGACAAGACAATCTATTAGATTTGAACAATCTGCCTTGAGTAAACCGACAAGTTTGCCAAAACACAGTTCGAAAAACTCATGGCTACAAGTACCATGACTCATGATATCTAAAAAATATCAGCAAAATGTAAATGGTACAGAGTGGAGCACCTTATACAAAGTAGCTATTAGCAGATCTAATCTAGTGTATTAAAATTAGCTTTGCACCATCCCACAGGTGCAAACTTGCCCGAAAGTTGGTTTGACTGGCCAGAGAAGGATCATTCCAATGGAGAGAGATCATCAGGCACACAGGATCATCATTACAGTTACTAAGTCACCACTTATGCCTATGACTAGCATAGAGGATGTCATGGAGTCCAGGCCCCAACCTATAAGTCACCTGAGAGTGACCTTTTTAGTGTGCTAGGCCCCAAGGACTCATTAAGTTCCACAGAGGCAGGCACGTAGCCTACAAGACGGGGCTGTCAGGTGCCTAGTGTTTGAATGGAACGCCTCAGCCTGGCCAAAAAGGGACCCGGGAGGCTCCAGTCAGCACTGCTGACATGGCCACTGAAAATATGGTTGGCAGGACTAGCAGTTTCCCTACCTGGCTCCACACGGCTCCCGGAAGCGGTGACATCCCTCTGGCTCCTAAGCAAAGGGACAGCCTGGAGACTCCACATGCTACCTCTACCTGAGCACCACTTCCACAGCTTCCATTGGCTGGAAACTCCCAGTGGGAGCTTGAAGGATGGCTCCTACACATCCCTCAGCACTGTGTGCTGCCTCCACTTACAATTGCTTCCAGGGAGCTCCTCGAGGTAAGCCCAGCTCAGAGTCCAAACCCCTGCGAAGATTCCAACTGCTGCCCCCCACCCCAACTCCTTCCTGGAGCCTGCACTCTGCACCCCCTCCAACACTCCTGCCCCAGACTGAGGCTTCTTCCCGTGCACCTTAAGCCCCTTATTTCTGGCCCCACCCTGGAACGAAGGCTGTGAACTCTGACAAACTATTCTGGGAGATGTTTTCCCCTCATCCCCAACTGTACATAATGCCATTTTCTTAAAACAATCTATTAAGATCTCCAGGCAACCCTACCAGGGACCTGTACTCTCAGCCAGAGCCCGTATCTCTTCTCATACCCTTCCCACCTACCTTAGCCTGGAGCCCCCTCGCACACTTCAAACCACTCTGCTCCACCTCCCAGCCTGAAGCCCCCTCCTGTACCCCAAAACCCACTACTGAGCCCACATAGCAACCCTCAGCCCACCCCCATTTCTGGCCCTACCCCAGAGCTTGCATCGCCAGCCAGAGCCCTCATCCTTGTATCAATCCCCTGGCATCACCCTACTAAAAATGAGTAAGGATGGGAGACAGAGAGCAATGGGATGTGGGTGGGGGAATGGAGCAAGCAGAGCACAGGGCCTCGGGGCAAGGGTGATCTGTTTTGTGCAATTAGAAAAGTTGGTAACCCCAGAGTTCCCTGTTTGTCTCCGTGGCTCCTTGCAACAAACCCAGCACCTCAGAGAGAGACTTCTACTCTACCCCTTCCGGGTGCAATGCTCTCAGTGAGTATTCACAGGCAAGAATAGACAGCCGTGTCAAAAAGTAACAATTCATTAGTCATCTGGCATACAGAATCTTACAGTCTTCAGGCAACACAGAAAGGCTGAAATTAAACCAGAGTCCACCTGAGTCAAACCAGTACCCTGATGGGCCAGCTAAGCAGTGTTAGCTAGCTTTTTTCTTCCCCATCAATCTGAGCCAGGTTCCGGAGTTCCTCCTCTGCCCCTCCGTGTCCCACACCCACCCAAAAAAACCTCCTGCCAGTCACATGACATGTTTTCTCCAGCTAAGATCCCAATTCCCACCTGTTGGGATTTTCTACTGGTATGTGTTTTCTGTTCAGTGACTGGAGCATTTCTTTGTTTTGCTGGACCCTCTATATATTTGAGGCTTCTTTCAGTCAGTTTTTCAAATGACCCTATCCATCCCCTCCTCTCCGCACCAGACAGCAAGATCACACACACACACACACACACACACACCCCCCCCCCCACCCGCCCCGCTCCTTCTAAACCCTGCACTGTTCCAGGAGCAGCGTTAACCCTTGTGTACCCACTGGTTAGCAATGGAACATTCTGAGGGAAACTGAGGCACACTTATGATTTACACAAATTTCCCACTTGGTCACAGTGGGGATGACATGTCTGAGGCATCACTATAGCTAGGTGACATCCAGCTGCCATATAGCCCTACGGTCACATGCAACCAGAGCGAATTAGAACAGCTCTGAGTCTACTCCGACTAGCAATTAGGGAATGTCCTGGAAGAGTGAAGTTTTAAGACTGAAGGAGCCACCTTCATATTGCCACAATGTCCAAGGCTCCTCAACCAGAACCAAGGTTTATGAGTCACGTACATAAACAATGACACCACTGTCTATTGTTATTTTCACTTTTTTTCTTTCACAGATTTAACGTTTTAGTATATATGGTGCTCCCAAAATCGAGGAACTAAACATCAGCTAAAACTAGGCAAAGACTTTGCGTTTTCTACATTTTACTCTGCTGTTCTTTTCTACTGTTTTGCCAGTATATGTATTCTGAGTTCCACGACCCAGCTATTTAAATAATCAACAGTAAACTCCACTGTGTATCTTCTGCTGAGAGTCCTTTCTTATATAATTCTCATGCCTTCCATTCCTCTGTTTTTGAAAGATCAGCTTTGACCTATCTGGAATACTGGGACAGGTGGTGTTTGAATCAGCTGCAGCATTTTTTAATCAATGTACTTATACAAAGGAGGATTGAGAATATTACTGCTGGAAAGAGGAATATTTATCCTAGAGAGTGTTATTTGTATAGAGATAAAAACACTGAACAAATTACTATCAGATTAAATACATGCATTTTATCTGGGATTTGAGTAAACACACATAGGTTCTTCCTCAGTCATTATCCCACATAAATGAGCATATTGGGTGCATAATTTGAGAGGCATTTTCCAACTTCTTCTATTAAAACCCCCCAGAACAAAGCCAATTATAAACAATTAAGTCTTCAAAGGTCACTCAAAGCATTTTTGTATAGTGTTACATATCTGTTTTTTCCCATCTTTGTTCTTTATAACAATATCTTGGCACTTTAAAGTTAAAACCCATCCCCTTTCTTCCCGTATTAATCCTCCCCACCCATATTATGTACACACATCCTGGTTAATGTGTTGCTCCTTGTGGTTCTTGGAACATATTGATTTTTATATAACAATATAAGCAATAAAGCAAGAATGGAAACATGAAGATTTTGCCAAGAGATAGAAGAAAAAAAGGAAAGATTTGTTATGCCTATCAAATCCAAAACTGACCAACAAGATACTTAACTCTGTGCATCCTATATGATCAGTCAGTTGTGGATTCTATTCCAGCTCTGACCAACTATTAAGATGTTCTGAACTTGCCTATGGGTTGCTCTCACACTATAAGACCTCAGATTGCCATGTTACCAGGATGGCTGTTACTATTTCAGAGATTTGCACACCCTGCTTTTTGAGGAAGTCTTCCATAGTGAACCAAACCCTTCAAACCAGAGTAGGATATTTTGATAGTGCACTCACTGGTCTTCCCTGAAATTCTGGACTATGACTATAAGGATGAGGATTTCAGTATTGCGTGACCTGGCTAATCTCACTAGCTGCCTGTAACCCACAGATTCTACTTTTAGCTCCGCTGATGGTATAGAGAGCTGCTATTAAATTAAGGATGTGTGTTACCATCCCTTCTTGTCAGGGACCAGGATACAGGCAGTCATGCCTAGTGGTTAGAACAACAGTGGTGGGCCAAAACCTGAGTCAGAGGCCAAAATTAAGGATGCTGGAGTAAGAAGTCAGGAATTGGGGTCAAGAGTCAGAAATAGGTTTCCTGGAGTGAGGCAAGGCAGGTATAAGGCTGCATCCAAGGCAGCAACTACTACTATTGCAGCCATGGGCAAAGGTTTTGAGCGACTGCAGGACTTGAGACCTTCTCATTGGTGAGCTGTCTAACTCTTTCAACCACACAGGTTACGTCTAATTACTTTGGTATAACTATGTTACTGAGTTGCTTGAAAGATCAGGGCATTAGATTGTACAGTACTGTGAAATGTGTCAGAAGCCAATGGCTGTAGCTGATCAAAAAAGGGGAAGGGGGGGAAGAACAATGAAATATAATGAAAATCCCAAGCTGTTTGCATTGGGCATGATTCAAAACTGAATTAAATATTTCTCCCAAAAAATGAATTTTAAAAAAATCCCCTCCCGCCAATAAGTACAATAAAATGGGTATAATAAAAGGGTTTCTCTCTCAGACAAACTACAGACACCTTTTAACTTTTCAAAATGTTAGAGTAGAAAAAGGAAAGCAAAAATTAACTGTCGCTACCTCAACTTATGAAAAGTTAGAATTTCAATTTCCCTTTTGCCATTCTGTAATTTTTCCAAACTTGGAAAGAAAAAAAAAAGATGACAAAAGAAAAAAACAAAAAACCAAACACAACCTGGACATGATATATCATGCATGGTGGAGTTGTCATTCACCAGAAAGGTTTCCACAGGGGCTTTAGGAGTAGCATTTAGTCTCTTTCAGGGCTGTCACCAGTCCCCCTCTGAAATGGGGTCAGTATCCCAAAGTAATTCAAAACAATCCTCAGTGTTCTGAACTAGGGATATAAAATCCGGTTTAATTGGCTAACAGGTTAACATATTGTTTAACTGGTTAAAGGGGTGAGTGGGGGAAGGGGGAGGATCATCTCCAGTCTAGCTAGAGCAGGCCCCCGCCTGTAACTGAGCTGAAATGTCCTCTGCTCTCCTGTCATAGGCAGGGGCTGCTCCAACTCAACCAGAGCAGCCCCTGCCTGCGTCACCCACCCCCCTTCCCCAGCTGCAGACAGGGGCTGAACCAGCTGGGACGCGCCTGCAGGGCACCCTCGCTTGCCACAGAGTAGTCCCTGCCTGAAAGGTATCTGGACCTGCAGCAGGCTCCCCATGAGGCTGGAGCAGCCTCTGGCCCATGGCAGAAGAGAGCTGCTCCAGCCCCACTGGTTAACCTCAACAGGTAAGCCTCACCCTTTAAGGATGAGGATTACCGGTTAACTGGTCAAATCCCTATTCCAAACGAAGGCCTATCATAATAGGACCACAGTTCTCATCCACAGAGCTCTTTTCAGCTCAGTGGAAGCCTGCCTTCCTGGCTCAGACTGCCTTCCTCTGTGTCCCCACTGAAGTCTCCTGCTGCCCTGTGTGTCTGAATACCTTGATTCCCCTTAAGTGAGGCTCTTCTTACCATCCCACAGGAAAGCCCCTGTTACAACTCCATGTCACTCAAATAGCAGAAGAAAGAAAGAAGGGGGACAAAAGACAACAAGGCCAGAATGTTAAAATATTGAATATTTGAAATTTGATTTAAAAAGCCACACAAAAAAAAAAAAAACCCTTATCGATACAGGAAAAATCTCAAAAAATAAAGCAAAAATTTGTGACCATTGTTAGTTTTGAAAAAAGGCCATTTTTGCACAATATGTAGCTAGTGGAGGCCAAGTTCACTGCATACCAGCAACACTTTGTTTCCCCCTCCCTTCACAAGCTCCCTCTGTCAGCCTCCTTTATTAGAGGGGCTCTCTGCAAATCACCTCCACTGCCTCTTCTCATGGCTGGAGCTCTGTGCGCCCCCATTCTTCCCCCCACTAGATGACAGGGCCTTGTGTCTGTGCCCCCATGATTCCCACCTCCTATGTCACAGGACTTTATTCTTTCCTATTAAGCCACGGGCTCTTCCTGTCACCCCATCAAAACCCTCCTATCCATCCTTCCCGGGGTTCTGTGTCCCCATTCCCCACTCGTCCAGGTTTCCCCAGTCTTTCCACCCACTGTATGCTCCTATTTCATACTTCCCTTATTCCTAGGACCCCCATTTCCTCATTGCACACACAGTCCTTGCTTTCTCATTCTTCCCCATGCCAGAATTCACCATTCTCACCCCATGCCAGAATTCAGCATGCTCTGCATGTGTCCCCGATTTCTTCCCCCGCCCCCAGGTTCACCCAGTTTTCTCCCACCATAATTTATTTCTCAGACTGAAAGAAGGCAATAATAAAGTCACAATGTTCACACTAAACTATTGTGAGAATACGTAGAAATGAGACGGGGGAATGGGGAGGGTATGGTTATGCTGGAAAGTATTATTGGATACAATCAATTGGTTCTTTGATCAGTGGTCAATTAGAGGCGCTTGAAGCTGTGGCTCTGCTAAACAGAGGAAAGGATTCAACATGCCCTGTATTTTACCCTAGTTTTCTGATTTTACCTCAAAATCAATAGGGTTCTGTCCACTGATACCCTGAATTTTGGAGTTGGATCAGATACAGGGTTAAAAAGTTATCAGGTTAAATACAGGTAGAGAAATGCCATCAAGTTAAATGTTACTAACAATATTAGAAGGGGAAACAAAGCTAACAATAGTGGCAAATTTCCCCTCACATTTCTATACTACAGGTGAGGCCAAAATGCCTTGCTCTTGGGAAAGAGAGCTTCCATACTGGGATCTGAAGATGGAAGATCCTGGCTTCCAATCATGTAATGAGGACATTATCTCTGAAGAACCTCTCCAGAAGAACATCAAGAAGATACGTGGCGAATATAAACAAAGTGAGTTTGCATTTACAGAATCAAAGGAAACCAGATATAGCTATGATACTTGAAGTGAATGGGAAGGAAGGAAGGAAAACAGACAGACAGACAGAAAGAAAGAATGCAGAGAAAGACATAAGGAGAAAATAAATTCAAAGAAATAAGTAGCTATGAGCTTTCAGGGAGAAAATAATTAAGATAAGAAGAGTGGGGGACCAATGTCAATTTCTAAGTCCTCCTTCTGAGTCTTTAGGGAGGAAGGGTGAGAAAGGGAGTTAGCATCTTGTATACCTTAGATGCACTCAAAATTAACAATTTCATTTAGAACTTGATTTCTTTATCAGACTATGTTAAGTGATTTTTTTTATTTCAAATTCTTTCAGTTTTAACAGTTTAATTTCTTCTTGAACACTTGATATTGATGGTTTCCATTTTGCTTTTCATTCCTTCAGGATAAGGAAATCAATCAGGGCATTTTCACTTCGTATATGCAGGGCTGTTTTTCACACACTATGCCATCTACAAAATGCGTGAGAGGTAAAGGTATTAAATTCACAGAGACAGCAAACCATACTTTCACAGTAGTTAAACATACAAGAAAATCATTGCTATATCAAATTTTATGGAAAAAACCTCAGAACTGGAATAAGTGTTTCCCTTAAATTTTAATGCTAGCACTTGGGCTGTGTCTAGACTGCAAGCCTCTTTCGAAAGAGCCTCTTTCGAAAGAGAGCGTCTAGACTGCACGCGGAACTTTCGAAAGAGCAAGCCGCTTTTTCGAAAGAAAGCACCCAGTGAGTCTGGATGCTCTCTTTCGAAGAAGCCCTATTTACATTCAAGAACGCCTTCTTTTGAAAGAAGCACTTTCGAAAGAAGGCGTTCTTCCTCGTGAAATGAGGTTTACCGCCGTCGAAAGAAAAGCCACGTTCTTTCGATTTAATTTCGAAAGAACGCGGCTGCAGTCTAGACGCAGGTGAAGTTTTTTCGGAAAAAGGCTACTTTTCCCGAAAAAACCCTGAGTCTGGACACAGCCTAAGTGAATAGCTTAATCTGCATTACATGGAAGAGAAATGAACAGCAGTACAAAGGCTGGGAAACAAAGACATTTTTCATTTTGGTGCAGGCCAGTTCAATATTGTGCACTGGGATTATAGCAGATTACATCAAGGTTTTTCTTCTGGCATCTGTTAAGCATGGCAACCAACATTAAATATAGAATTCTCTCCATTCATTCTCCTTTAATAGGTTACATGAAGTTTGACACTAGCTACTCAAATGAGAATGCTATTATCTTCTGATGCATTATCAGTAACAGAGTTTGGATAATATAAATTAGGTAATTTTTTTAAAATAACTGCAACAGCAGAATGAAACAGGAAGTCAGAACCCATTATACAAGTACAGGTTGAACTTTTCTAGTCCAGCACGCTCTAGTCCAGCAACATCCATAATCTGGCACGATTTTAGTTAGCCAGATGTCCACTTATCATCGGTGTGGCCAAGCTTCCTTCGGTTCCATAAAATTCGTTTACAGCCACCAGCCCTGGCTCTCAATATTCTGTGCTGTTATTTAGCTCTAATTTACCCCTAAATGGTCTTCTAAGAGCCCAGTAAGCAGTGGAAGTGTCGGTAATGCTGCTAGATAATATTGACCTCCCGTGGGTCAGCAAATTCTCTGGTTCAGCATCATTCAGGTCCAGAGGGTGCTGGATTAGAGAGGTTCCAACCTGTATTTTAAAAATGAGAAAACTAAGGCCTCAATTCTGAAAACATTTACATGCATGCTTCACTTTTATGCACATATGAAACTGTACTGACTTTGATAGGACTACATACAGTTTATAAGATTATGGCCCAATAGTGGTATTTGGAAATATCCACCAAAAAACACAGTATACAGGGAACCTGGCAAGAGATTTTTTTTAACAATATGAAATGACAATCAAATTATTATAGAAAAGTAAAATACTTAAGCAATATGCTAGAATTTGCCTTTTGAAAAATGGAATAGAAGAAAAATTACTAGTCTGAGCTCTTTTAGCAGTACAATTCACTAGCCAGCAGTATTCCCTGTATGCACGCTTGTGTGGCTGCTCAGGAAAAATTCAGATGTCACCCAGCTGATAAGCAGAGTGCCCACAGCTAGGTTTTTTGTATCTATTGGTGGTGCACATTCACACATGCCTTGTTGCACACAGACACACGCACCAGAGCAAGTGCTTAACAGGAACCCAAATGCCTTTGTTCCTGACTGATTCTAAATTTAAAAGTTTTCAAAAACACAAGAAGTTAGGTCGACAAGTTCAAGTCTATAAAAACAATTTTCCAAAACCTAAAAGTTTGAGTTTAAATATTTCTCTTCAGTGTTTGTATTATAAATACTGCAGCTTATTGCTATTGTATGAAAAATGGAAAGTACAATAGTGTACACTAATCTTAATGTCCAAGGTATATGTAGTATAAAAAGTATATAAAGTATAAAGGAGAGAGAAACAGATTTTCAGCCTTCTTTCTGCTTTAATAATCTTAAATATTATTAGAAACATTGGTCAGGACTTCAAAAAAAATCTAATTTTTTAAAACGGCTGTTTTTCTTCCATTGCTAAGATGACTTTGATGAATATTTATCATGGTAAGACTGTTACTTAAAACCTGGAAGTCTTGATTGCATGCGTATTTTGGAAGCTATTTTATACTGATTCTAGTAATGAATTTGGTCATTGAGAAACAAATCTATTATTCTAACTGACAACAAAGAGTACTTTTTTCCAATCGAAAAATAGCACCATTGTGAACAGTGTACAAATAACATTTTCCCTAAGAAACAGCTTACATTATGCTACTGGCTGTTAAAGGTTGGAAGCACCGAATCAATGCCTACTTGCTTGATGCCCTTTCTAGCACCTTGTTGAATCAGGACTAGGGATGTAAGTGACTAGTTGACTATCTGATAAGCATAAGTTCATCGGATAGTTGAGTAGCGACTCAACTAGTCGCTTCCCCACCTTGCAAGTGGGGGGGGGGGGGGGAGGAGAGCAGAAGCTGGGGTAGCCAACTTAAAAGCTGATTCCTGGTTGGTGCCCAGTCCCGGGCGCCACAGATCTGTTTTTTAAATGTATTAAGAGCCAGCCAGCTGTTAATATATTTAAAAGGCTGAAGTGCAGCAAGGGTGAACCAGGCATGAGCCAGGAATCAGCTGTCTCGGCTCGCACCTGGTCCTCCCCATTGCACTTCTGCTTCTTAAATGTATTAAGAGCCAGATGGCTCTTAAAACATTAAAAAAAAAATCAGGAGGTGCAGTGCCTGGGACTGGGCGTGAGCCAGGAATCAGCTGATAATAAGCCAGGCCAGGGCTGTGAGCTAAGCCTGTTGCAGCTCTGCAGTTTCCTCTCCTCCTCCCCCGCTTATCGACTAACTGATGCAAATTCCATTGACTAGTCGATTAAATGCAATTTAACATCCTTAATCAGGACCTCTGTTACTAATGACAGATATAAACTATTTTTCTCCTCTGCATAATCCAGACAGTGTCATGTGATGGAGAATTTATGAACTAATTTGTAATCCTGGTGAATTCTGTGCATCATATTTTAAAATTCTGCATATTTTATTTGTCAAAACTCCACAATATAATCACTTCCATTACAATTATTTTGGTAATAGATTTCAAAATACTTGTCAGCAGCTATGTCTGTATCAATAAACAAAACAATTTCCCCCAGAGTTAGAGAAACTTCTACAATCACTCAGCTTCTTTTTCTCTATTACGCTTTGGCCAGAGCCTCATTTGGGGTGTGTCACGCATGCCAGCTGGGCATATCTTGGGGAAAAAAACCTCTTCCCCTCTAGTAAGAATTGACTAAAAGACTTTTTCACACCATCCTCTTAGGGTTAACATATTTCAAATTCCCATATAGAAGACACTGATGGGGAGAAGTGGAGGAGGAGCTAGAATTGGAGGGGTCTGTGTGTACTGGGAGAAGGTATTTGGGGGTGACACCGGCGAGTGTGTGCTGAGAGAGTTATGTGGGGGTTTTGGAGGAGGCTTCCTAGGCCTCCCCAGCCAAATCACCTGCATCCTTTCCCCTCCCCAAAGAGCAGTCACAGGGCCAGACACCTACCCTTCCCTTTCCCCCCCCAGAGCACAGCCACAGACTTCGCTCAATGCAGCTTCTTCACTAGTCTGCTAGGTGGGGATGACCCACACCTGCTGAAAGTTTAAGCCATCCTTGGAACAGCTCCATTCACACCCTCCCAGCATGCCATTCCTCAGTCTCTCCTCCCAGAAAAAAAGAGGCCCCTCCCTGCAGTTCCCAGATGTTGCTCCTCTCCCCCATGGGTCTCAGCTCACTGGCTCTAGCAGTTGCCACACAGGAAGAGGGCCCATCCATCTGACCAAGTTGGGCTTCCTATCTTACAAACTGCAGCCAATACCTCCCACATCACACAGTGGGCAGTCGGTCCCTTGCAGGTCTGGCAGCTGCTAAAGGCAGCCAACAGATCTGCAGCACCAATTCTGCAGTAAAAAATGAAATTCAATGCAAAACATTAACTCTGGGCAAATTCTTCATTACACAGTGGTGCAGAATTCCACCTGGAATAAATTTAGGGTTTTTTGCCTGCTAAAAGAAGTTCCCTCAACACATTGTTTGGTTAAGTCTAATTTTAAGCATTCTAAACTGATGGAGCGTCCCCATTGCTGGTTTCACATGGTCACTAGGGATGTAAGCGAATAGTCGACTATCCGATAAGCAAATGCAAATGCTTATCGGATAGTTGACCCAACTAATCCCTTCCCTTCCCACTTGCTGCCTCTGTCAGAGAGAGGCAACAAGGGGATGGAGGAAGCAGGAGCCAGTTCCCCTTAGCACAGTCTCTGCAGGAGGAAGGGGAGGCAGAGGCACAGCAGGAAATGGCCTGAGTGGGGACTGCTTCAGTCCCTGCTCAAGCCGGTTCCCACTGCAAGTGCTTCTGCTTTTGAAATATATAAGAGCCCTATGGGACTTTCGTACATTTCTAAAACAGAAGTTCTGCAGGGAACAAGTAGGGACTCAAGCAGTCCCTTGCTGCTCAAGAGGCAGCAAAGGGGAGGGGACAGGAGCTGGTGCAGGGGAGAGCTGGCTTAAAAGGGGGAGGGGGATAGAGGATGTGAAGCAGCCCCTGTCCACAGGGAGCCCAGTGAGGAGCTGGCTCCCCCCACCCCCCCATCACCCCATGGACTGGGGCTGTTGCCACCAAGCAACCCGTTTGCAGTGGCCAGAGCTGGCTACTGGCAGGGGCTGCTCAGGCTAGGGTGTCAACTATCGGTTATTTTATTAGTTGAGTAGTGAAATTCCCATTGACTACTCAACTAGTTGATAGGCACTTGCGCAGTTCTCCTCTGAAATGTACAAGAGCCCCTGCTGGGCTGGGGAAGTTCCAGATATGAAATGTACAGGAGTCCCCAGCACAGGCTCTGGTGCATTTCAAAGCAGCAACGCAGCATGGAGCTCAGGGCCAGCACTGCCTATTTGAAATGCCATGTGGAGCCTGAGTTAGCTGGGGACTCCCGAGCTGATCCTGGGTTCCACGGAAATGCCACACTGGACCCTGGGCTCATCTGGAGTCCCCAGCTGACCCTGGGCTCATGCACAGCAGCACTGCACAGCTGATCCAGGGCTCAATTGTGAAGCACTGCCCCTTTGAAATACCCTCTCTTCCCCTTCCTTTGCTGCCTCAGAGGTGGGGGGGAGGGGGAAAGAGAGAAGAGAGAGACTAGTTGACTGACTATCCGATAAGCATTTGCTAATCGGATAGTCGACTAGGCCTTAACATCCCTAGCTCAGGCAGCAGCCCCTGGCCACCATGAACAGGGCTGACCGCTGCAAACAAGGGATGCTGGACTTAGTGTGAGCCACGACCAAGAAGTCCCAGCTCATGCTGATTGCTGCACCTCTGCATTTTAAAAGTAGTAAAAGCCCAGTGTCTCTTACTATATTTAAAATGCAGAGCCACAGCATGGGTGGCTCTGGAGCCGGCACAAGCCGAGACTGCTCAGTCCCCGCTGGAGTTGGCTCCTGCAGCTACCTCCGCTGCAGCTCTACAGAGGCACTTACCGACTAATTGTAAAGTCAATACAATTGTATTGACTGTACGATTAGCCAGATAATCGCATTTTAACATCCTTAATGGTCACCTCATTCTTTACTGCATACAAATAATACAACTATAAAATCATACTCTGCCGAGAGGTGGGGGAGAGAGGAGAGAAGAGGTGTGTGGAGAGAAGTGTCTTTACTAGTGGAGAGAAAGACTTCTCTGGCAGAGGTCAATGTGTTCAAAGACCCTCTAAAAGACGTCTGAATTCTATATGGGTCCAAGCCAACAAGAAGGTAGCAACTTAAAAGGAAATCATTTCTAATGAAATTTATCAAGCCTCATTCCAATTTCTGGCAGTTCAGATATAGGCAGTTGTAAGAACTACTCAAATAAACAAGCTTTATGAATACTGATTATTGCTGACTAATATACACTGGCTAACATATATATGTTATGTTGGTACTACCACCTCCAATACATATTTTAAGCATGTAAGTATACAAAATAATAGTAGATATAGTAGTTTATAGTAGGCATTAATAGTAGTTACACAGCCCCACATTAGGGATGTTACAACTCATTTTATTTGAGTAAACGTGTAACTGCTGAAAATTTCAGCGGTTACACACTGAGGGCGAGGGGACAGCTGGCTCCTTGGGAGCTTGTGTGCAAGGGGAGCCAGCTTGTGCCTACCAGGTCCTGCCTGCCCCCTTTCCCTTTTGCTGCTGCCTCTGATGCACAGAAATCTCCCCCTCCCCCCCCCCCGCCACTGTAACTGTGTACATTTACTGAAGAACCATGTAAACAGTTACATTTTCACATCTCTACACCATATTGGCCTATACTTTTGCTCTGATCCTATACACTTATGCTAAGTATCCCATAACATCTTGAATTTGCTGAAGTAAGCCTTGGCTTGAGAAGATAGGAAATTGTCAGTATGAAGACAGATGATTGTTTCTTCGTGGCAACAGGAATAGAGTTGCCCTCACAAACCTAGGGAGTGCTTTCATGCCATTTAGTACCAGGAATGCATATGTTCAGAACAATGGTAAGGGTGCATCATAACTAGAGATGTTAAATGTTGATTAATTGAATAATTGAGTAACCTCATAAATTCTTATCAGTCGACTATTCTATAGTCCCCGGGGCAGGGCCGGCAGTCAGTGTGCTCCGGCCTTATTCCCAAGAACTACTGCCGCTGTATCAGACACAGCAGCACAGGGTGCCAGGTGGGAGCCGGTCTGTGAGGCTCCCCTTGTGGACTGGCTGCCTGTTGCCCTGTGCTGCTGCCGCTTATCAGTTAATCGACTACACTTTTTACAGTACTTTTACATCCCTAATCATAACCTGAAATTCATAGGCTCAGAATGAACGATAAATGGGTATACCATAATACTACCAGGAACAAAAAAGGTAGAAAGTTAATTAAATCCAGTTGCAAAAAGACATACTATACCTATTTTGGTAAGCAAGTATGGTAGAAAGGGTGGCTTTAGTCAGGAGTTGGGAACCTTTTTAGGGTTGGGGGCCTCTGACCCACAGAAAAAAAAATCAGTCGGGGGATGTACAGAAGTCAGAAAAAGAAAACCTATCCTCACTGACATGGCCCCTGACTGAGAAAGACACTCCTCCCGCGTTTCCCTTGCACATCAGAGCATGGGGCGAGGGGGAGGGGAGACTAGGCTAGTAAGTTGTGTGTGCTCCAGCTCCATGGGAGGGCTGGAGTGCCCTCACAGACTCCCCAATGCTGGGGAGGGGATCCCTGAGCCTCAAGGGCTGGATCCAGGCAAGCCAGGAGCCAGACACCCCACCACTGGTTTTAAGGCAAAGTTGGACAAACTTCTGTGCTACAGAAGCCAAGTATTTCTTACTGAATCAGCTGTGCACTGATGTGCATGATCAGAGATGTATCTGCAAACAGAAGGGCTAGAAAATGTGTGGAAATTAAAGAAGAGTCTAGCTGAAATGTAGCAAACTCTATTGGATTTTTCCACTTTGTGGATTTGGATTGCTCTGGGACAACAAATAGGAAGGTAACAATGAATACATAATTTCAGAAAATAGCAAATAGCTTAGCAAAACATTAATGTCCATGTTCAGTAGAAGTTGAAGATGAATTGCTGTTATGCAAAGAAGTCCAACATGCCAAAGGCAATTTTTCTATAAACACACTTACACAGGCACACACTAGATGAAAGGTAATTCCCATTTCTTAGAATTTGGATTTACAAGCATAGTAGTGCCATTAAAGATGTGGCTTCACTTTTTTCCATTCATATAAAACTTTTGGCAAATTGCTAGTCTCCGTGCGTTTTTTTTCATAGGATGCCTCATCCATGTCACATCTAAAAATTACTGCATAAATTATGAACAAAAAATATGAATCAAATGAAGCACTCAGGAAATGACAAAGTGCTGATTAAGATTATTTAAAAAATGACCAGAAAATTTAAAAAGAAAATAGACTTACTGGGCTAATTAATATAGGCTCTCAAGATAGCAGAGGCATGGTTTGCATCGTCATGCTGGGCATGGGAGCAAGAAAAAGAAAGCCCAGAGAAAAAGCTGCCCCAGAGTTAAGCAGAAAAACCTACAGGATACCGGCGAGTAAAAATACTCATCCAATTTTGAAAAAGTAACCCCAAAACTTACTCAATGACTCTACAAAAATGTTGTTGCATGAGCTTTGGGAACAATGAGATCTCTATTTTTGGATACAGTCAAGTTTTCTGTATGCTTTCAAAGTTAAGGAAAACTCTCAGTACTACAGCTGGCCAGATTAATCTCTAATGTAACTCCAGAGGATATAAGCAGTAAGGATGTGAATGGTTAATCAGGAAACATCGCCCTTACTGGGTGATACTTCCCAATTACTGTTAACCAGCAGCCCTCCCCACCCGCTGCCAGAGCCCCCCCTTGCTTACCCTTGTTTAAGCAGTTAACTGGTTAACCATAACATTTAACTGGTTAACTGATTAAATGGGATTTACATCCCTATTAAGCAGTAACTAGAAACACACTAGGGATGAATTTGTTCTAGCATGCCCTATAGCTGCTTTATTTATTCCTGTTCTGAGTTGGACCTCTTCCCCTTTCTTAAATCCAGCACTAATTAAATACTCTCAAGTTCAAGATTTCTTTCAACATATTTCAAATTTGACCTGATTCCAGTTTATTTTGAAAATGATATTTGATTCAAAATTAATTAACTTGGCTTTATATGGTATTTGGGTTTATAGATTTTTCTAATACTTTATGAAAGAAGCACTCTGCAATTTACTTTATGTAGTCCATGTACTAAAAACATGCATTTAAAGCAGCCTTAGTTTTTTCCATACTTTACTCAATTACACATCTTGTATATTATGAAGAACACTGCATAAAAATGGCAGAGAAACCTGTGGCATTCAATCCACCCCAGGAGTTTTAAATTTACACCATGTTAATTGATTAAGAAAGCCATCAATGGAAGCCACATACAAAAACTTCAGCATTCCAAGCACATACTCTGCAATCAAGCAAGACAAAAAACATCAAGCAAACCAAAGGGGACTCTTCATAACTTAACCAACACTTTTCACTTTCAGCAGAAGTTAGACTTGACCCTCAGGTTACAACACAAAGAACTGTACACCCAGGCCAAAAATCATTATACAAAAATATATCAGTGTTGACTATCTACTTGACAAAAAGCACTTGATTGCATGAACTGAAATCATGGTTCAAATACCAACTTCCCAGACTTCCAACCCTGCAGTCAGAGGAGGTCTATCATTGAATTGAGTCTACAAAGCTCATTTTTTAACTCCCAAATCATTGAACTGAGCTCTCCCCACCATGACAGGCATATATACCTGAAAGAATCTAAATTAGGATATTTCTGTTCCCCATTGAAGGATCATGTTCTTTAGGGGCTGCGAGCACTGCTGTAAAGCAATGACAAAAAGAAGCTTGATTAAACGTCATTTGGTTGCTTTTTCACATTTCAAGTTGGTTCCTCTTCCCTCTACATTAATCTCTCCTGGAAGATAACACTGCATTTCCCCTGCAGCCAGAAAGATGCTTTTCAGTCTAGTATTGATATTTATTTTTGCCAGGGTTACAAGCTCATGTAACGTTAATGAAAGGCAAGTGGGGCCATGCCTACTTGGAGTATTCAATATAGTGACGCATCAAATATTGAATATTTAGTAGTGACACTGAAGAACCTCTTTAATTACTGTGCATACAGAGGAACTTTAAGATAACCCACTGAAGACAGTCATGCAGATTGCATTTTTCATTGGAGAAGATCTTCTTTAGCCCAATCCCAGCAAGCTGGAAAAGCAGGAATTCTGAGGTAACTTTAAAATTCACAACTTTTACAGGAAAAAAAATCACGTCAATAGCTACCTGTTCATTGGATTGAGCAATATTTTCTCTGTCTATATCAATGCACACCAATATCATTCCTGAAACACCAAATGTAAAACACACATACATTTGACACTGGTCAGCTTTAACAACAGCCTATACATCTTTCAATAAGAAAACTACATACTTTTGCTTTCTCCTTTTTCAGTCTCTGGAAGACAATAGTCAGAAATCAAACTAAATGGAGGTCTCAGTGCTTACTTCATTTAGTAAACTCTCCTTACAATTAATGTAACACATTAACAATCTGCTTACTACTGTAAATACTTCTATTTCTAGTAGCCTTAGTCCCATTTATATAGGGCTGGCTCATCCAGTAGTTCCTCAAACTCCAAAGCAATTCAAATCCTTTTCTGTGACATCCATCCATCTGTTATTGGGTCTTCCAACCATTCTTTTACTTTCTGCTTCTTACACCATGAGATTTATATATTCTTCTGAATCTTGTTTTCCACTTACCCAAACCAACTAAGTTTGGACTCCTCCTGCTTTTCTATAATGAGTACCACTTTCACACTTCCCCAATTCATTCATTCTGAACATGGCCTATCTTTGTAACTCCAAGCAATCACCTTAACATTATTTCCCCGGTATTCACGATCTTCCTGTCTCTTCCTTATTATCCTGCATTCTGAGCCATACAAAAGCATACGTCTAATTACAATCGTGTAGATCTTACTTTTCAGTTTGACAGGCACTCTCCTAAGTCAGATCACTCCACTCACTTTTCCCCATTTAGTCTATGCCTTTCCTGTACAGGCAGTCCCCGACTTACGCGGATCCGACTTATGGCGGATCCGCACTTACGAACGGGGCTTTTCTCGCCCCGGAGCTCATGGGCGGCGGATCGCCACCCGTGTCCTCCGGGGCGAGAAAAGCTTCTCCCGGTCTCCCTGGTCTGCTGGGGGGGTCCAGCAAAGCTGCTGGACCCCCCCAGCAGACCAGGGACACCCGAGCAAAGCCGCCCAGGCTAGTGCCCCCCCCCCAGCAGACCAGGCTTTTCTTACCTACCCCTGGGGTAGAGCAGCTGGGGGCTGCCGGGTTGGTCCCGCAGCGCCGCTCCGGACCAACCCAGCAGCACCCCAGCTGCTCTGCCCCTGGAGTCCTGATTCAGCCGCTGCTGGTCAGTTTCAGCAGCGGCTGAATCAGGACGCCTGGGGCAGAGCAGCTGGGGTGCTGCTGGGTTGCTCCAGTAGAGCCAAGGAGCCGCGCTACTGGAGCAACCCAGCAGCACCCCAGCTGCTCTGCCCCTGGAGTCCTGATTCAGCCGCTGCTGGTCAGTTTCAGCGGCGGCTGAATCAGGACGCCTGGGGCAAAGCAGCTGGGGTGCTGCTGGGTTGCTCCAGTAGAGCCGAGGAGCCGTGCTACTGGAGCAACCCAGCAGCACCCCAGCTGCTCTGCCCCAGGCGTCCCCAAGTCAGCCGCTGCTGAAACTAACCAGTGGCTGACTACAGGAAGCCCCAGGCAGAGTTGCTCTGCCCCAGGCTTCCTGGAATCAGCCGCTGATCAGTTTCAGCAGCAGCTGACTTGGGGACCCCTGGGTTTCTTAAGTTGAATCTGTATGTAAGTCAGAACTGGCATCCAGATTCAGCCACGGTTGAAACTGATCAGTTTCAGCAGCGGCTGACGCCAGTTCCGACTTACATACAGATTCAACTTAAGAACAAACCTACAGTCCCTATCTTGTACGTACCCGGGGACTGCCTGTACTTATAAGTTGATCACTTAGTTATGATGTACCATAACTGACTGAACTGTACCATTGAACGTTGGTATTTGGACTGTTGTACTTTTGGTGTTTAAGATTACTGTAAGTCACATATTTCATATTAACATTTGATTACACTATCAATATTTGTAGTGCAGTACCATCTGATTCATAACACAAAGAGGAATCTATATTGTGAAAACTTTAAAAAAGCCCTCAAGACCTATACTGTATATTCCTTTCAGTTTTCAAGGAACAGGTTATAACTGTGTGGAATAAAAATTATAAAAAAAAAAAAAACCAGAGATATTGTCAGAAACAATTCTATTTTTGCAATATAAAGAAAATTTGAACAGGATTTGTCTGGTTTAACTGAGTAACCCCAAAACCAAGTATTTACATGAATTTTAAGCAATTCTGATGAAGTTTATTTACACTAAGAGGGGAAAAAACAGGTTGATCAGATACAACATTTATAATGAAACAGGAAGGGCCAGAAGCAAAACTCTAGATCCAGCCACCACCTGAACATCGGGGCAGTTCTGGTCCCAGTCGAAAGCTGGCTGCTTAGGCAGATCTCAGAAATGATAAAAATTGTGCATAATGTCTCAGATCTAGTTCTCACCAAAGACATTTCTAAAACCAACACTTGTTTAAAAAGCCACACTGTTGTCCTGAACATCAAGTGTGTTTCCCTTCCTCGATTCATTCTTGTAAATAAATCTGGGAGGAGAGAAACACTTGAGACTGACTAGGCAGATACATTTAGGTCTTCACTTTAAGGACACTGTTCTGTCTGACAAGGAATGAATTTGCAACTCCCACATTGCTTTATTCCCCAGTAAGGCACTTAAAAGTGGCTTTGTTTCTTCCTGCACTAATTTGTCCAAGTGTCGTATTACCATAGAACATAGTACAATAAGCTGATGGAAACTACCACACTCAGTTCTCTCTGAATCACAGTCGTCAATCCTTACTCATGTGGACTGCAATTTACTCAACTTATACTGATTTCAAAGTGATTTTTAAAAGCATCCTACTGTTTTATGGAGGCTTTCAGAAAGGCGAAGTTCACAGTGCCTTGCTCAGTGAAACTGCCACAGTCTGAAACCCTGCCTCATAAGGACACTCTTGACATTACCTGATCTTTGAAAGGTTGAAGATCAAAGAGGGAGGGGTCCCCATAACTTTTCTCTCAACCCCAGCTGGACTTAAACTTCACAATACACACACCCTTCTCCAACCGGCTCGGAACAAACAACAACAGCCTTCCCTCCTTTGCCGTGTTGTAATATCTGGACGCTCCCCAGCTGCCCTTGGCGACTGGCACGTAGCCACTGACTTCTACTTCTCAACCTGTTCCAAGAGTTTGGCTGGCAACTGTTTCCCATTACAGTGCGCAGCGCTGGGGAGAGCCAGAACAGAAAGTGAATTCAATGAGGCTCGGAAGGTAGGATAGAATGGGGATCTGCAGCTTATTTCTCCAGTCCCGATCAGGAAGGAGACGAAAAACGCAGTCAATAAAGCCAGGCAGGAAAGTTCCCCCCCACTCCCTGGCGCTACTGCGCGCCTACCTGTGCGTGGCCGACTCCTGGGGGTGAGCCTCGTGCCCTTCCCCCGGCTCCTCCTTGGTCCGGGGAGGGCTCTTGGTGAAGAACCTGGAGAAGCTGGTGTGCCAGGAGGGGCCGCTTCTCCTCCGGCTGCCCCAGCCAGACATCTCCGGCAGAGTGAGAAGGGGAAGCGGCGTCGATGGCTCGGGGCAGGACGGAAACCCTTCGCCGCCTCCCAGCAGCGCAGCCCCCGCGCACCGCCGCTGCTGCCCGCTCACTAGTCCCTACTCCATAACTGCAGCGGGGACGCGGCGCAAGGAAAGAGCCCAGGCAGCGCCACTGAGCGACCCGGTTCCCCCTCTTCTCCGAGGCACAAGAGCGGCTGCCCGGCTCCCGGCCGCCCTCAAGGCGGAGCTGCGACTGCCTGCGGGGGCACGCCCTCTCCCCCCATCCCATCAGCAGCCCGGGGCCGCCACAGCTCCGCCCCTTTCTCCTCCTCCTCCCGGGCACGGCTTTATGGGACGCTTCCTCTCCCGCCCCTGCCGGCTCCTTAGTCAGGAAACTTGGGGAGTTTGGAGACTCTGTATATGCTGAAATATGTAGTATACGCACTGCTCCTTACACTCACCAATAACGCGTTTTAGTCTTTCAAACGGTGCACACCAGTCGGGTCTACACCGACCATTTAATTTGCAGTTGGAAGGCCAGTCAGCTACCTTCCCCCAGAAATTACTGGAGGTTTAAAGAAGCCCCAATGTTAAGCCTTCTCCATAAAGGGTCTTGCTGCTTTTAAATCGAGTCAGCCCAACCCAGAGGAAGAAGCAACAGCATCACTTTGAGAATGACTTCTTTTTTTGCCAGCTGCTGGAAGATTGCTAACATTTTTACTACTAAATTTAAGAGATACCCCATATGGATAGTGATAGAAACGTAGCCGTGTTAGTCTGGTGTAGCTGAAACAAAAAACAGGACTATGTAGCACTTTAAAGACTAACAAGATGGTTTATTAGGTGATGAGCTTCTGTTCTGAAATTTGATTTGTTCTTTTCATGTGTGTTCATTTTTTTAATTGTATCCTTTGGTATATATGGTTGTGACAATTTTCTTCCACTATTTGATCTGAGGAAGTGGGTCTGGCCCACGAAAGCTCATCACCTAATAAACCATCTTGTTAGTCTTTAAAGTGCTACATAGTCCTGTTTTTTGTTTCACCCATATGGATAGGCCTTGTGGTCTTAAGGCAATTCTTGATTTAGGGCAGAGGATTGCTTTTGCATTTGGAATAAAAGTAATTAAGATTCTGAAGGAAAATTTGGAAAGCAACAGTTTATAAAGAGCAATTAAATGAAACTGCATGGGTAGGTCGCAGTCCTGGCAGATGCCACGAAGTCCACCCCCAGCTTTGTAACCACAGAATAATCATCACATTCAGACAAAATTGTAATAACAGATTATTTCCATGTACTCTCTAGTTTTTCTTGCAAACTCCCATACCACAGTCCTCCCCCATCTCTATCCTCTTTGAATTGTAGTAATTGAAAAGCACACAATAATAATCCATATTTATAAAGTACACAGTAGCGTCACAGGCGTGAATAATCATCAATTAATCCTACCATGAAATAATTAAGTATGAAACAATAAGTAGTTTGTACACAGTGACACAGACAGATAATGTAGCTGCATACAGAATCTGTTAACCTTACCAGTGAATTGGCAGGGGAGTCTCTGCAGTGAAACACAACAGATTATCAGTTCTCTAATGGACCAGGTACTAGGGATGTGAAGGACTAGTCAACTATCCGATAAACAAATGCTTATCAAATAGTTGAGAGGATAGTCGACTAATAACTTCCCCCCCATCCCTTGCTGCCTCTATCAGATAGAGGCAGAGAGGGGGATGAGGGGAGAGAAGATGGGGAGTACTTCAAAGTGGCAGCACCGCACAGAACCTGGGATCAGCTGCGTCGGGCTCCTTGCGGCATTTCAAAATCCCCAGCTGACCCCGGGGTTCAGCACTTTCCCTTTTAAAGAGTAGCAACAGCCCTTCAGCTGTTGCTACACTTCAAAGGTGGAATTGTAATAGAGATGTAGCTGTGTTAGTCTGGTCTTGCTGAAACAAAAGACAGGACTATGCAGCACTTTAAAGACTAAGGCACCCTATCGACTAACAGAAGAGTCAATGCAAAAAATGCATCAACTATTCGATTAGTCAGTTACCCAACACTTAAACATTCTTACTAGGTACAAAGAGCCAAACAATCTGAAACTCTAGTTTTCCCTCTAACAACCTTTCGCACTCAAAAAGGAGTGTTCCTTTGGCACCTCAGAGACTATCCAAAATATATAGACTCAAGAACTTTCGTGGGCAAAACCCATTCATTTTAGAGTTCAGTGGTTTTTTTCTTTTCTTTCTTCATTGTTCCAAAGAGCAAAAACAACATAAACATAGATCATATGGAATGACAGTTCTGGTTTGGGGGCACACAAACTAGCATTCTATTCATAATGTAAACTACATTTATCCAAAGCTGGGCTGCGTTTTGCAGTTGTAATACATTTATTATCTTGTCAGGTGCCCAGGAGTCTCTGACCAGCAGGTGCCTTCTCAAGAAATAAATTAGGCACAAAAATAAAATAAGTCGCAGGCATGTATGGCTATAGCAAGCCAGCTTTTACCATCCGTATCTTCCCATGTAGGGAAAAGTACACTCTTGTGCCCTGGGATACATATTTACCCTGTGGCAAGTGGCAGAACATATTAACACAGCTGTCAACATTAAAGGCATTACTAACACATGGAAGACAAGCAGATGGAGGAACATTGTCATCTTCCTCAAATTACAATAGTATCTATGGACAGTATGAGATAATACAATATTGTCCTAAGTAGCAAAAAAAAAAAAAAAAAAATCATTAAAACATTTTCAGCATGAACAACAGAAGAGTATACTATACAGGCCCAGTCTCTTCTCAGATGTTCAGATTTAGTTTATTAGGTCATCCTGGTAAATTTTTGCTAGGATCACTACATCAAATGAGAGAGAAAGTTTTATCCACTCCACAATCTGTTATTTTCTGCTGCCATTCAAATTATAACAGCTTGGACACGGGAAAAACTTCCTCCCTCTTTGCTTTTTCAATGTGAACAGATGGTGACATTTTAACTGATTGTGCTTTCAGAATTTTCCTCCTTTTACAGGTCCTTCAAAATGTTTTAGTAAACTGTTTTGCTTAGTTTGACAGAAAGGAGGAACGAAATTCTTTAATGTACTGATTTATGATTCTTAAAGCTGCATTAGATTTTGATATACTAGTGTGAAAATTATACAAAATATAGGCCCTAGCATTTTCTTTGTAAATAGTATAGCAACTAGACAGTACCAAAATGTCTTTCCATAAGAGTATTTCTTTTGGACTAATACATTAGGAATTGGTTTATAGTTTTAATCATAGTCATCCTAAATGTCTGTACAGTGTAGGGATTTTTCTTTCATTTAAATGTCTGACATACTTTATTCCCTTACAAAACAACAACAAAAAGCCCCTCTGCTTTTAATTTCCTAATCTGAGAAATATATTGCTCAATACATTTAGGATAAATGTTGCCAGCCATACTTTTCGATTCGTTTTGATTCAGATAATGCACACATAGGTAAAAGCATCACAAATCTGAAATTTATTTTATAAGTGAGTGGTCCACAAGACACCTCTTATTTGTCCTCCCTGCAACACAGTGCATAACAACAAGATTTCTAATATGTTATGAAATCACCAGCGTGAAAACAATCTCATGTACAGTAATTCCTCATTTAACACTATAGATATGTTTCGGAAAATGATCGTGTTAAGTGAAAACGTGTTATGCAGGGTCAATTTTCCCATTGACAGTAATGGAAAAGGTGGGGGTTGCGTTTCAAGTGGTGGTGTCTGTTGGGACCGGGACATAAGGTTGGGGAAGACAGGGGACTGGGTTACAGCAGGGAGGGGAGATGTTTGGCTCTGGGGAAGGGAAAGAGAGGAGAGGGGAGGGAGATTGGTTTGGGAGTATGCCCCTGTGACAGGTCTGCCGGGACCTGCACTGCATCTGGCAAGGGGGAGTCGCCGGGGAACGGCGCGGCGAGCGGTGAACCCTCCGCCGCTTTGCAGGGAGGCGGGGGAAGCCATCAGCAACAGCTGGGGAAATCGTGTTATTCCGGGGACGGTTGTGTAATTCAAAAAAATGTTCCCTAAAAAAAAATCATGCTATCGTGAAAACGTGTTAAGCGGGCACGTGTTAAATGAGGAATTACTGTAATTACTCCCATCCATTTTTTGCTAGCTAACAAACAATCACTCTTCTTAATGCTGAAATGTCTATATATGATGTTACATTAGGATTTCAAAGCCATGTGCACATTGTAGAATGAATGTGTACAATAAAATGGATTAAAGTTTGGCTCTCAAACATACATACTTCCCAGAGTAAATTTACTTGCAGAGATTATTAGGGTATAAACTATTGGACTATGAAGTTATCCTGATTGGATCAATCTCTTCCCTCCCATCTCATCCCATTATAATGTATAAGGTTGAGTATACAAGCCCTCAGCTTTACAACAATATTTTCATATCCTTTAACCATGAACACATTGATCCTCAATTTGATTTAAAAGTTGTTTTAAGAAGAGACATGTTTGAAGAAGCTGTTAGTGTTCAATGCTTTTGGTGCACAGCAAAGGCAGCTAGAAATAATGTATGTTATTAAGTTTAGCTGCAGCCCTCCCATGTAGCTACTGAAGGCCATAAGTAATTTTTAATACGATTAATATAGTTTCCCCTGTGGTTGAAGATTAAATGTACTCCTATTACAATGGCATATAGTTTACAGAAACTTTCAACTTATTCTTTTTTGTATTGTTTACATTTACACAACAGTAAAAACACAAGATAAAAGGGGAAAGTTGTTTTAAAGAATATTAGTCTTTAAGTTGTCCTTACACAGAAACACAAGATTAACTGATACTATGAAGTTCATTTAAAACAGATTTTCAGTAGACCTCAGAAAGTTGCAAAAGGATATAAAAATCAGGATTACTTAGAAAGATAACAGAATAGGTACATTACAGCTAATTAATACAGGCTACTCTAAAAGGGCTTTCAGGACATTTCCCGCAGAAACAATATCAAGTTACATCAGTGTGATATGAATGACAAAAATTCACTAGTTGTGCTCATACTGATACACACATGCCAGTGATGAAATGTACTTATGGGTGATCCTGCCAGTTGCTGAATACCTTCTATTGTAATGAGGGCAAGGACAGTCAGCAGGCCCCTAATGATGGCATATTCTCCAAGGTGATACCTTTCTCAGTCAACCATCCACTTACTGCCTGCCCTATGTGGTAAAGTTTTAGTTAGATGAATTAATTTGGTATCTTACCTTCTTTCAATTTGTTATACATGTAATATGACATGAAAGTACAAATCATAGAGTCCACGAAAGCATGTGAGGACTACTAAAACATTTCTCTTACAAGAAAATAGAGATCATGACATATAGATTCTACAAATATTTTTAGTTAATAAAAAACACTTTTCATCCCATGATCTCAGAACCCTTTACAAATATCAGACTAATAATAATTATAATAGTCACTATATAATATGCACAAATTACTGCATCTAATCTACAAAAATCCACTATATTTAAGATCATAAATGGCCCAGTCTTTGAAAACCAAAAATCTGAATTTTACAAGTGTGTTATAGATGCATGAATACTGACCCTTTGTCAGGTCAAAAAACAATAATGGATATGGATTACCTTTGCTCAGTTTCAATTAAGGTGAATGGAGATTACAAAGTAAAATCCTATTCCAAAGCCCTCATACGCCTTCCCAGCTATTATTTTCTCTCCCTGAAAAACAGCCAGATGTAGTACAAGTAGAATGAAATTCTAGTACTATACTCACTCTACTTTGCTCCAAAGGAAGAATCTTGGTTTTTAATTATGGAGACAAATAGGCAATCCAGGAGAGTCTTGATTCTTGGGCTTGTACCAGACTCTTTGACTGACTGGATTCAATAAGAATTCTGGAGGTTTCAACTTCAAATGTTCCAGAGTCTAAAGAGACTGCATGAAACAACTTATTATTCAATCCTAGCACAGCTATAGGAAGAGTTCAAAACTTGTCTGAATATACAAAAAAGTTTTTTACAATACAGTAGAACAGAGTTACAAACTGACCAGTCAACCATACTCTTCTGTTTGGAAGGGACATATGCAATCGGGCAGCAGCAGAGACACACACATACATACAAATGCAATAATGCACGCAGCCTGCAAAAAAGTATAAAAACAGACAAGGAAAATCTTTAAAAATATGCAAGAAATTGCCCATCAGATTTTGTGTGCACAATTGAGTGGTTAAGCATTAGCATAATTGAAATCAACATTTGAAAAACAACAACCTCAACCATCAAAAATTTAGCAGGGAAAAGAAGAATTGTCTTAATAATCATAATTTTAAAATTGTATAAATTGGTAAAGTAAATTGTGTCCCTCTACTGGTGTGAAAAGGTTTTACACGATTGGACAATATGTATGTCTCCCTCATGATATTTAAGATTTTCTGTACAACTTTAAGTTACCATCATGATTCAAACATGGATGCAAATTGAGCAAGGATCATACAAAGTTGAGAAGAGTAAGATGAGATTATTTAAAGAATAGTCTAAAAACAGTGATGGTTTAAACTTGTTTCCTAAAATGATTGTAGTCGTATTCAGGGTTCCACACTGAGATCAAACTGTGGATTGATGAGACCAGATGGCAAACAGCTTCCACTTTGATATGGAAGTAGACATGGTAGAAAACTTTGTTATTTAACAACACATTGCAAATTTGCTTGAGCAAGACTCCTCTTTAGGATCTAGCCATGGAAGCTCCAGACTCTTAAAATGAAGCCCCCACTGGTTCAGGTGGAGCAGTTGACCATGAACTTGGGAGATTAAGTCTTGTTTCAGTGAAAGTGAAGCTAGAACCTCCATTGACCCATTCAGTAGAGTGGAGAACCAGTACTGCCTGGGCTACCTTCAGGCTATCACTATAATCCAGGAATGGTCCAGTTTGATCTTTAGGTACACTCTACATAGGAGGAAGGCATAGGAAAGTCTCTTTGACCAGGGTACCAGAAGAGCATCTGTTATGGAACTAGGAAAGACGTTTTAGAGAGCAAAACTGCTGGAATTTCCTGTTGGTTTTAGTTGCAAATAGATCTATTAGGGAAATCCCCTCTGCTGGAAAATGCATCTGTTTACATGTATAGGAACCAGAAATTTGATTAGCCAGGTAATAGATTTGCACTCATAATCTCAGGAAAGCAGTGAGAACTGAAATACATTTCATGAAAACCTGAGGAGCTGCTGGCTGGCTAAAAGGCAGCATGGTGAACTGAAAGGAGAGTGTGTCACTATGAATGTGAGATACTTTCTATGATCTTGATAAATTGCCACTTGAAAGGATAAATCTTTTAAATAGAGGGCAACATACCAGATTCCAGAATCCAGGTAAAGAATAAAGGATGCCAGGTTACCATGTACAACTTTATGGTTTTGAGATATCTGTTGAGCTAGCACGGGTGTAACACTGACCTGACACCTCCATTTGCTTCCAAGATTAAAAAGATCATGGAAATAGAACCCTTTCCCTCAGATTCTGAGGAACCTCTATGGCTCCTACCTAAGGGAGAAGCTGAACTTCCTGGAGGAGGAGCTCCTCGTGATAGCAGTCCCTGAAAAGGGAAAGGGAGAAGTAGATGAGAGGGTATATTGAAATTCCACACTAAGATGATGAGTCATCCCTGAACTACTGCCTGATTAAGCCTCATGCATTGAATGAGCTATTCCTGTTCTATGCTCCAGCCAATCCACAAGCTAAGAGCTGAGCTGCTGTTTTTCCTTTGAAGCCTGTATACCTGCTCTCAGAGCCATCAGACCAGCTCCTGACTTATGTATTGGCTGGAGCCTACCACAAAAATGCACTTGGCTTAACCAAGCTCTAGTTCAGGAATGACTCATCACCTTACATACAATAATTGACACCCATGTCGTTAGTCAGGGTTCGGGAGTCATCCCGATGGGTTCCTGACAGGTCCTCTACTCTCTCAATGAGGATAAACTTTTGGCTGCGTGCATGAATGTGTTCTCTCTCCTGTGTAGCATGTTAACCATGCGCAATCAGTTAACATGACAGACTCCCGAGAGAGCCCACAGAGCCCACAAATCAGAAAAGGATTGAAGTCACCCGAGGAGGTTTATTGCCAAATGACGTACAATAATAGTTGTCAGTGACCAGACTCGCCACTGCACTACTACACGTTATATAAGCCATGGCAATGGACTAACATCCATTAAGCTCCATCCAGCGCCGGTGCACTTTTATACATAGGTACAAACAAGCCTAATCAGGAAACTGGCATGTGTCTTCAAGCAATCCATCAAAACATGTGTTTAATACCTCTGGGTGTCTAAATGGAACAGTCATTAATACAAAGCAGAAGGAGGGGGTGGTCTATAACCTCTATGTTTCCTTCTCCACAGGTACTAATAAGTACCAGGGACAGAAGACCAATTGGTATGATAAGTGCAGAAGTGTTTTCTGGATGGAGTCAGAGTATACAACCCCAAAGATTTTAAAGTCATCCTACAAGTACTTCAAGATATGGAGCTTAGAGTCAGTTAAAGGCCCTTCAATAGGCAGGTCTTAACTCACAAACATCCCACTCTCCCTACCTCTAATATCATCAATTCACAGACACTTACCTTCCTTCCTCCCCCCCACCCCCCTGCATCCCCCTCCTGTTCTGCAATGTGATTTGTCCTTTTCATATTTGTTCATTTTTTTAAATTGTATCCTTTGGTATATATGGTTGTGACTACTTTCTTCCACTATTTGATCTGAGGAAGTGGGTCTGGCCCACGAAAGCTCATCATCTAATAAACCATCTTGTTAGTCTTTAAAGTGCTACATTGTCCTGCATTTTGTAATGTCTGTTTGACTTCTTGCAGAAACTTCAAGGACTGTAGCCAAGAGCTCCTGAGCTTGGCCACTGTAAAAACCATCGTACTAGCTGCTGAGTTTGCTGCAATCTGTATAGTCTACTCTACAGCAACATTCTTGTTACAGATCCCCCCTAAACAATTAAAGAGGAGAACTCCTGTTTAGCATCCTTCAATAGGATGTTCCCATGGGTGGCCAGTGACCTGATCACCCAGGAAGTCTAGCCCCCAGAACTTCCCTTGTGCCCAAGGCCCTCCCTCTCTCTTCTCCCTCCCCCTCAGGAGCCCAGAGCACCAGCTGCCCCAAATCGTTGAGGGAGGCAGGCTGGCCAGTTACAGCCAGCGTGGACCAGTTAGGGCAGACTATAGCTAGAAATAGCAGGAAGGGGCCTGGTTTGTGGGCATAGTGTGCACAGAGCCACAGTGGGCTGTTTGGGAAGTCACAGCCTCTCCCTGCCTACAATACCCAATGCCCATGCATGTCCCTAAACTTTAATATGGAAGCCCACATATTAAAATCACAGTGTCCCCAAAGAGAAGGCTGATGGCAATCTTGAGTTGCATCTTCCAATAGCGTATGTTTTTCTACCACACAGATCTTGTTTCTTCACACTCTTCAATTTGGGGTTACTTCCCATTGACACTCTCATTCCTGTTCAATAGCTACTGACATTGACAGAGATCCTAGGAGGGGTGAGAAAACAGATATTCAAACCCTTGGGAAGGAATATAACGTTTATGTTAAACCCTTTTTGAGGTGAGAGCGATGCAAGTTCAGTTACAAAGACTTAATGGGATCCATAATTGCCTCATTAATTGGCGAGGGCACTCACTAAGTCTCTGTGGTAGCCAGAATATCAAAAAGGTGGAGGGAGGACTCCTTAATCTCCTCCAACTGGATCATCAAGGTTGATACCACCTTCTTCAATAGCTTCTAGTAAGCCTTCCAATCAATGGAAGGAAGAGGGGGAAGATGACCCCTGAAGAGCCTGCCTTATCAGAGTAGAATGCAAAAGAAACCGGCACAGACTCCTCCACTAGCTGTCTAGCAGGGTCCTTCTGAACTCCCTCTTGCACTTGGTACTGGGCTCAAGAACAATGGTGACTGGTGAGTTGACTTGACTCCTGTAGCCTCTCCAAGGAAAACAGAGAAGGAACACCTCTAGTATGACCTAGAAACTGGGAAAAACTCCAAAGATTTCAAAAAGGCACATTGACCAATGCTGGGCCCCAAGCTAAATGGTAATCCTGCCGGAGGGTCCCCAGGAAAGTAATTGTATCTTGATGTAGAGTACTAAGACCTGCTTTGAGGATAGGAAAAGTAGCAGTCAATCTCTGACACAGAAGATGATGACTCTCCCCCTGCTGACATAGGGGGAGCTGCTCCTAATAGTGCCGGAGACTGGTACCAGGTTGGAGTAGGGATGTGAGTAGTCAACTAACTGATAAGCCCAGGGTTATTGTTTAGTTGAGTTGACTACTTGCATTTCCCCTCCCTCCCCCCCGGTTGCTACCTTTGCATCAAAGACAGCATGGGGGGGAGGAAGCAGGAGCTGGGGGCTTCCCCCCGCACCATCTCTGTGGTGCCACTTGCCTCCTCCTCCCCCCGTGCTGCTGTCTCTATGAGAGGCAGCAGCTGGGGGGGGGGCAGGGAAGAGAGGAGGCTGCCACGAAACAGCTTCTGCCCATGGCAGGCTTGCTTCAGCAGCAGCACAGGATCCCCAATGTTGGGGGAGGAGCCCCAAGCCTTCAGGGCCAGATCCAGGCAAGCTGGGGGCCATATCCAGCCCCTGAACCTTAAAGTCCTATTGCAGGGGTGGGGAACCTAGCTACCACAATGCCTCCAGCATGATCGATATCAAGATGGTCTTGGGACCACAGATGTAGGTGGTGCTCCATCAAGCCACAGATTCAACAGTACTTGTCTCTTTCTGAGGTAGGAAAGAAGAGCAATGCTTGAGTTTCAGCTGCATGCCACTCTTATCCCCATGCCTAGAGGATTTCAGTGCCAGCAACACTGCTCTCACAGGATACTTCTATACAGCAAGGCAAAAGTCGAATTAAGCTACGCAACTTCAGCTACATCAATTGTGAAGCTTAAGTCGGAATAGCTTAATTCGGCTTTTAGCTCTGTCTATAGAGCAGGAAGTCGAAGGAAGAACACTCTTCATTTGACTTCCCTTCCTCCTTGTGAAATGAGGGTTATAGCAGTCAGAATAAGAAGTCCTCCAGTTCAGCATTATTTCAAAATAATAGTTTGCAGTGTAGACACACTCTTTGTTATTACAAAATAACACTGCTGTATAGACATACCTTCAGTATTCTGCTTATAGGTCTTATGCCTCTTCTTAGGCGCCAGGGAGGGCAGGCAGTGCCAGTTTTCAGGCAACATTGGAGTCACACTCCTAACTGATGCTGAGGCATCAAGTATCCAAATGGCTGGACTCTGATGGCCTCAGGGCTGCCTCCATGAAAAAAAAACTTCAGTCTAGCTCTTCTGTTTTTCCTTCTCCTAATATTAAAGTCTTTGCAGGGCTGGCAATAATCACAAATAGGGTAATTCCCCTAACCACTTCAATGTGGGTCATTCACAGGCACCAGCCTAGCACAAGAGACACAGTGTTTGAAGCCCTTGTTACCATGGCATCCCTTGGTACCAAGAAATGGAAATCCCAAATTGGGGCCTGAAAAAGTAACCGATCTTACCTACACTATTAAGTACTAATAATCTACAAAACTATTTACAATAAATTTATAGTGAGCATACAGAGTACTTGCTAAAGCAAGTCAAGCAATTCTATTGACTGTCATGGGTGGTAAGAAGGAATAAGGTGCCCTTGAGAGCTGGCCCTTTATACAGGCATGCAGCGAGGAGCGGCGCTACTGGAGCAACCCAGCAGCACCCCAGCTGCTCTGCCCCAGGCATCCTGATTTAGCCGCTGCTGAAACTGACCAGCGCTGACTACAGGAAGCCTGAGGCAGAGTTGCTCTGTCCCGGGCTTCCTGGAATCAGCTGCTGATCAGCTTCAGCAGCAGCTGACTTGGGGACGCTTGGGGTTCTTAAGTTGATTCTGTATGTAAGTCAGAACTGGTGGTCAGTTTGAGCAGCTGCTGAATCTGGACGCCAGTTCCGACTTACATACAGATTCAACTTAAGAACAAACCTACAGTCCCTATCTTGTACGTAACCCAGGGACTGCCTGTATATCTTTTTGAGATGGGGCAATCAGAACTTCATGCAGTATTCAAAGTGTGAGCGTACCATGGATCTATATAGAGTAGCATTAGGATACTTTCCAAAAAAAGGAAAGGGCTAGATAATAAAATGGATAGCTTCTCCTTTAAAATTTCATCTGTATCCTGGCTAGTCATCTAGCTCAATCATTTACTCCTTTTGCTATTTTGAGCTCATTAGTACTTTATTCCACTCCAAACACATATCTTATTCTTTCTTCTCCTTCCCTATATATCCTAACTATAACTTCCCTTCAGTCTCCAGTGTCCTCTTTTACTTTTACTAAGGCTAGACTAGGGATGGAAAAACTTTTTTGGGTTGGGGACTGCTGGCCCATAGAAAAATCTCTATGCCTGTGTTCCTTGCAGTAAAAAAGGGAAAATGGAATGTTTAAATTTAAGATAGTTTATAAAACACTAAGACCTTCAAGTGGCAGGCATTATAAGTTATTGGCATTTCAACTTTCATTTCCAAGCATTTCTTTACAAAAAATAATGAACAGTAGCCTTTATGATGTCAAATTATTATAGCATGGAAAGCACCTTCATTAGAAACATGAAATAAAGTAAACCTAGCTCAATCTTATAGTGGGATGCCAGCAACAGTTCAACTAGAGCTATCTGTTCCTATAGAACCATTCTACTAAACTAAGAACTTGCTCTGTAGAGACATTTATGTGGATACAAACATTCAGCCAAGTGAATAGCAATCCAATTGGCTGAACACTGGTTAATTATATAGCACTAGTTTGTACCGCTGCAGATCCTCCCATGAAATAACTTCCCATGGTATGTACTATACAGCCTCATCAAATTGATGGTACAGAATAGTGTTGAAACCACCACTACAATTGGCATTAGTTATAAGATACTATTGAGAAGTTCTGTATTATTAGCAGTAGCAATAATAATATCCACATATAACACTCCAGTCAGGCTAACTATATCACATAGCAGATGAATCTTAGCATATGCATAATGTGCCTTAGATAACATGCAACCAGGTTTCATCACAGAATTTAGACTGCTGGTTAGATCACTAGTTTCCCTAGCCCAGGCACTGAACACTGATCTGCTGAGGGGCATGGATCAATGCACCTCTATAACTAATAGTTAAAATCCTGTCAGAATGCAGGATCTTCAGTAAGAACCGGAATATATAACTTTTTAAAAGTTTTGGGGTTTTTTTTGTAATCTCTCTAGTACACAAGTGTTACCTTCTAGTCTGACATCTTTCACAAGCATTACATACACATGCTAGCTAAGAGTTTCATGGTGAAGCACATTATTTGGCATTGTAACATAGACTTTCGCTCCAAGATAGTCAGCCTAAAATCTGTCATCAGCATTTTCACATTGTTTAGTATGTGACTAGCAAAATCATTTGCATTTATTCTTAACACACATCTTCTCAAATTACTAGAAGAAAAAAAAAAGATTATCACTGTGTGCTCATTTCTTTTGCCCTGAAGTATATAAACCTTTCCCCGTTGTACTGACAGAGAGTAACCATCATTAAAAGATACAAAAACGGTATAACAATGTATAACTAGAGAATACTTATACAGAACTAACAAACGTAAAAGCCATTAGAAAAACAGGAAGACTTTTCATAAAAAGATTAAATCTCTAAAGACATGTACTATGTCTTCAGTAGGATGGTATCCTACAGGCGGTCAAATTTTTAGAAGACTGGAGAAGATTCATCCAAATAAAAAACTAACCACACATTCTTAGAAGCAGTGTTCCCTCTAATATTTTCTATCCTTAGGTGCGTTGAAATTTCTTACATGCACCACCAATATTGAGGTAGTGTATGGAAGTGCACCACCAATATAAACAAAATACACACACACACACTATATTTATTTATTTATACACACACACACACACACACACACACACACACAAGCAGTCCATATGTGCGGAAGAAAATATATTAAAACAAGACACCTGTGTCTAGTACCCTTAGTGACTACAGAAGTGCTGCACAAAGGTAGGGAATTAACCTTCTTCCACTGTAGGAAGAGAAGAAGCCCCAAAACAAATTAACACATGGCTTCAAGGTATGTAAACAAATGCATGTTTCAAAGAACTTGCAAATAAGGTTTAATCCTACAAAACTAGCATCACACCTAGCACTTGCTACTTCCAGCAAAGATCTGGCTTTAATGCAACAAAATGTACCATGTATTAATTAGTTACACAGGATTTTTTAAAAAAATAATTAAGATCAGAGTTTCAGATATCTGCAACAAACAAACAAAAATTTGTAAAAAAAAATCTCCCTTACCATAAGCCATTAACACCTATGTAAACTTTGTTTGAAAGGAAATCATGCAAATGTCCTCCTGGCACACGCACAACTCATGCAGTCTCTTTTCCCCTCTCCCTCCAACCCAGCCAGCCAGAGAGGACTGCAGCAAGTGAATCAGGACACCCCTAATAAACTGCCCCCTGCCTGTATCTCACTATACAGATGTCAGCACCCACCCACCCGCATCTTTCCCCCACCTACCCCATGCAGTCATCCCCTTATCTCCCCCTTCCCAGCCCAAGAGGGTTGAAGAGATGGCTGGGTTTCTGCCACTGCCTCTCTCTCTCTGGGTAGATGGGACTCTCTCCCCTCTCCCCGAATTTCCCCCAAGCCAATTAATGAATTACTCACTCATTCACTCCCACAGCCACTTATTCCCTGCTTATATCACCTTCTTATCTGCTTTAGGAACTCTTTAGTTCAACAGCATAACTCCATTTAGCTGCTGCTTAGCTAGATGACCGTCCCCACCCCCCGCCAGTCAGCTGAGCTCTTTGCCTGCACAGGAGCTTTGAACCTCTCAGCAGGGCTCAGAAAATAGCTGCACAGTTTAGAAGGAACTTAGCTTAGGGGGTATTTTAATGTAGTCAATTCTAATCTTAACATACAGTCACTCATTCTTTCTGGAGTTGTGCAGTTCACATCGAAAGTGTCAGTGCCTGGAGCCAAACATTAGAATAGAAGACTTGAGTTTGTTGCCAAACAGATCTCTCAATGATTGAAGAATCTGGGGATTAAATAACTAGGAAAAGGGAGCCTAGCTCTTGCTGTCCAGAAAACCTCTCTCTACAGATTAAGGCCAAGATGGAAGGAGGAGAAGATGGAACGAACTGTTAAATGAAAAAAACCCTGAACGTGTTGCTGCAAAAAACATTTGCGCATCAAGGCAGAAGATTGGGGAGATGTATCCATGCAGTTCACAAGGTAACCTGCATGGGAGGAAGTGAAAGCAGTAACAGTCGCCTTTCTTTGGGAGCTAGAAAAAAAATTAGCAAGCAGATTCCTGTAACAGAGCAAATGCAGTTCCAATTACAGAAAGTAAAACTTAGGTATTTTAAAGAGTAGATATTATCCAAGAACGGGAACATCAATGTCTAATCAGACATTTTAAGCAAGAAAGACACATACCCAGTTCCGCTATACCAGTGGTTCTTAAAGTGCAGTCTGTGGGCCACTAATAGTCCATAGCCATCTCCCAGGTGGTCCGTGGCATGAGCTCAGCACTCCATCCCAGGCAGGTGGGATCCCGGGCTCCTGCTCAAGCCTTGTGGTCTCCGTGCAGCCATGAGGAGGCAGCAACAGCTCCAAGTTCTGGCTCAGAAGACGCAGTGGGAGGAGGTGAAGAAAGCCCCGATCTTCCCCACCAGACCCGGCTTGTGAAGAGAGGCAGATCAAACTGCTCACTGTCTCTTCCCTTCGCCTTGTAGGGCTGGAGTGGCAAAGTGAGGTGTCTCAGTTGGGGGCCATATCAGCGAGGGTTGGGGATTTTTGGAAGTTTTTTTGCTTCTCACTTGTATGGTCCCCAACTGATTTTTCTGTGGGTCAGTGGCCCTCGACCCAAAAAAGGTTCTCAATCCCTATCATAAATAAAGAAAACATTGAAACCTTTAGTGTTGGATATAAATTAATATTTTACTTTATTTAAAATGAAGTTTGATAAACTAACATGACAAAGTTAAAATGCTTAATTTGTTTTACAATTTAAATTAAGCCATTCTCTCTAGCTGCAGCAGTAGCAAAATGGTTCGGTGTAATTATGTAATTAAGGGTCAGTTTCCATTAGCAACTAGTGGTCCACGGAAAGGTTTGCAATGAGCCAAATGGTCCATGGGTCAAAAAGCTTGAGAACCACTGAACTATACGATATGGGGTCTTAAACTTTCTTTCAGCAATTGTTATAATTTTGGCTTTAATGTTATGTTTAGTTATAACTAAAACACTTCAAAACAAGATTTCATTTAAAAAATAGGTGAACCAAGAAAATTACATCCCCACAGAGAGTTTTCCTTTTATATTCATATATTACCTGAATGCAAGACAAATTGGTTATATACACAGTAGCACAGGGTCTCAGAGCCAATCCTCCAAGCTATGCTGAAACATCTAAACTGCCGTTTTTACCACTGTAGCCCAAATCCCACAAGTCCAACCCAGCTAACCCAGTCTCAGTACTGTGGTTTTTTATTGCAGTGTAGACATAGCCTCAGTAATATATGATAGTATGGAGGATAGGCATTGTTTGGACAAGAGGAAGTATCAGGAATAAAATATTCCTCAGCTTTGTCTCACAGTCCAGGTCTACACAAGGGGGCAATGTTGAACTTAAGGTATGCAACTCCAGCTACATGAATAGTGTAGCTGGAATCGACATACCTGAGACCAAGTTACTGCAGTGGGACCACTGTGAGGGATCCTTACACTTCTCAATCCAGTGGAGTACCAGAATCAATGAGAGCATGATCAGAAGTTGATTTAGCGGATCTATACTAAACCTGCTAAACTGGCTCCTGTAGAGATCAATCCTCACAACACTAATCTCCTGGTAAGTGTAGATAAGGCTATAGTAAGAACATCTGTATATCAATATTTAGTTTCCTGTAATGAACAGGCTGAGCTAGTACTAGGTTCTGTTGTTTAATTAGCTGGTAATATATGTGAAGCTATTCCCTTTGCTCCAAACATTTTTTTGTGAAGTGAGGCTTCTAATTTCCCAGAGAAGCACTTGCTATTAAAGTGCTACATTGTCCTGCATTTTGCTTCAACTACCCCAGACTAACACGGCTACATTTCTATCCCTATTTTATATGTTATTTTAAATGAAAATGACGGGAGGAAATCTGTCGTAAGAATTCGGTACTGATGTGCCCTCATAATTTAGTCATTCACACCAATTACTAAAGCCAATACATTCAAATATCACTAAATATTGTGCTGCCCTTCCACAATTCTGGATTATTTTTACTCACACAGAGACATTTTCCTAGGCATGAGCAAATCAACTTAAATTGCTAGCTGGGGTATTTTTCCATTCAGCTAATTTACAGAAACAAATCTAAGTGAAACAATTTAGGCCACCATACTAGATACATAAAAAGATACTTTATATAATAATAGGAAGAAAATGTGCTATTGGGCTGGACAAATTACATCTTCAAAATGCAGGTTTCAAAGGCAGTTTCCTGAAGTGCAGGGATAGAGGTAGGGTTGTGAAATTTAATCAACTAGTCGATGGATTTTCCATCAACTAGTTGATAAGTGAGGAAGCTGCCTTTTAAATGTATTAAGAACCGGCAGACTCTTAATACATTTCCAAAGCAGAGGTACAGCATCTGGGACTGGGGACGAGCTGGGAATCAGCTGATTCCTGGCTTGCACCTAGTCCCCACTACCACCCTGACTCCTCTGCCCCCCCTTGGAGACAATGCTTAGGAGAACTGGCTTTTAAGCCAGCTCCCCCCAGCACCTGCTACTGCTCTCCCAACCTTGCTGCCTCTGACAAGAGGCAGCGGGGGGGAGGGGAGCAACTAGTCGAGGGACTAGTCAACTATCTGATAAGCTTTTGCTTATCAGATAGTCAACTAGTCACTTACATCCCTACATAGAGGTGTAGCTTATATGAAAGTTTAACAAAGAGAAGTAAATCTAACACTGCTTTATGCAAAGGAAGTTTGGAATGTTGTAGTAGAATCATTCTGTTATTCTCAGTGAAGACAATTTAATCTAAAATTTTGTTGTAACAATTCAAAATTGAGCTCCATCAAAAGGCCACAACAGAAATACACTTCAGCTTCAAAACAACATGTATATCTTATATTTATATTTTATTGAGAGGAGTGTGTGTACAGCTGTTGCATTACAATACATGCTATTCCTTAAAAACATCTGCAATCATTTTTAACCAACACATACCACATTTTAACCTACAACGTTACAAAAATACTTTAAAAAACTAATACCAGTAGACAAGATTTTCAGAAATGACTACTGATTTTGAGTGCCCTTCCTGAGACACCTTACAGGGACATTTTCAAGAAATGCTGCACATCCATATTCTGAAAAAGGCTTCTTTGCAAGATGTCTAAAGTTCAATATGCAAAACATTATGGCGGCACATGAAATCATTAATAACTTTGAAAATCTGGATATATTAAATGATGTATTAGAAGCTTAAAACTGTATTTCACAATAAAACTTAAAGGATGGAGGATGCTTATTTATTAATAATGTGTTAACTTTAGCATTCTCTTCAGACTTAGCAAAGATTTAATTTAATTCATGTATGTACATACCTGAGGCACTACATTTTCTAAAAAGTTTACTTCTCTTGGCCCCTTGTAAAAGATAATGAAAGGAAACAACAGAATGCACTGTATTTAGATTTTTGATTCTTTGAGGTCTTCCTTGGGGTTCCAGGAGCTTGTACATCTACTGCCAAAGTTAATGTATGACAGGTCTTTTATCTTACTGGCCTCTCATGTCTTCATTGCTTGGATCTGATCTGGTAACAAAAAGAGAAAGTCAACCTCATATTATAAATACCAGCTTTAGTACATGTATGTTGTGAAACTGTCACCCCCATAAACCCTCCCCTCCCAATATATTTAGGTTACAACAAATGATATTGTAATTTTGTATCTGTGTGCATTTGTGGTAATAACCATGGAAAAGTTACATACAGTTAAATACAGTTAAATACAGTTTATATCTTGAATTTGCACCCTAGAGGGTCTACTTCTGAAATTCCTCTCTAATTAAACCATTTCTGCCAGAAATGCCATTTAAACAGAAAGATCCTACCATACAATTATTTCATTCTTTTCCACACCTTATGTGACTGCCTGAATCAGAGTAATAACACACAGAGAAAGTTATACAAGAATTCATTCCAAATCTGTCTAAAAGTTCTGGATCTCTATAAAACTGAGCTCCATAAAAGCTTAGTTCCTTAACAGCACATAAACTGACTCAGTTCAGTCTGCTAAAGCTATCACTGCTGATCACATCATCAGCAACAGGAAGCGGCATTTTCATTTTTCACAAAACTGTTGTCAAACAACACTTCTTAGCAATGTTTCAATGTGTACTTAATTAAATCATGCAGATGTTCAAATTATAACTTCAGTAAAATAAAATCAATATTTTTCTGAGTACATGGCAATATGCTGGTCCTCAACCAGGGCTAAATTCACATCAAGTACATATGCCAAACTTCAGGTGGGTTGTTGTAGTCTGATTAAAAACAGATTTTCATAAAGGAGAAAGTAGTTTTTGCCCTCTTAACTCAGAAATGGCATCTGTATTTAGTCACATTATTTTATATTGTGGAGCAGAATGGGGGTGAGAAGTTAGTCTCAACCTTTGATGGATGGAAAATTTCAGCCACAAAAGTGAGTGTTTCATAATTTTCTGATAATTTGAAAAAAGCAAGGGTCTATAATAGAGATTTCTGCAAAATGAACTACAGCAGAAGTAACTGTTATAATGGTTTATCTTCTTAATTAAATGTGTTATTTTTAAATGTATCTTTCTAATTCCTGGTCTAAGAGCAGACTGTGTCCATTTAGAATCTTTAATTTTGATCCAGAATGTGTTTGGCCAGGAAAGCACCTCAGGCTGCCATTTCAGATTCATGTAAACAGCCTGATGCATGGAGCATAATTTCCAATTCTAGGCTATTGCCACCTACTGGATTCCTTATGAAGACAAAAGGAATCAAAGGAAATTGAAGCAATAAGGATACTTTTAGGTCAGACAGATCTCTTCCCTAGGAAGTCAGGAAAACCCAGCAGAGCTGCAAGCTGCCCTTTGTGATAAGGTGCGGGAGAAAAATAGGAAACTAATAATAAGATGTTGGACATCCCCCCCCCCCCCAAAAAAAAAATCCTATGTGGTGCATCCTGTGTTTTTGTAAGAGAACATAATACATTCCTGTAAATGTTATTTTTGGGGAGTTGTTTCCCCTTGCACAAAATTTTATTGAACAGTGATTGGTAAGTAATTCCTTCACTCATACATTTTCATCATCAAAAGTGTTAAAAAACCCTTATGTCTCCCTAGTAACCAGACAAGATTCTAAATAGAAAGGAGTACTCTAGTACTCATGAATAAATGGAGTCCTTTAGCAGAAAAGACTTTGGATCATTACTGACATCTAGTGGCTTGCTCAGAACAGAACACCATAATGGGGGCAGCAAACTACAGGCAGTCCCCGGGTTACGCGGATCCGACTTATGTTGGATCCGTACTTACGAACGGGGCTTTTCTCGCCCCAGAGGCACCAGCAGACCAGGGAGACGCGGAGCAAAGCCGCGGAGGACCCGGGCGGCGGGACCGCGGCGCATCTTGGTCCCACCGCCCGCGTCTCCCTGGTCTGCTGGGGGGGGTGCAGCACCCAGCAGTTGCTCTGCCCCGGGCTTCCTGGAATCAGCCGCTGATCAGTTTCAGCAGCAGCTGACTTGGGGACGCCTGGGGTTCTTAAGTTGAATCTGTATGCAAGTCAGAACTGGCGTCCAGATTCAGCCCCTGTTGAAACTGATCAGCGGCTGATTCCAGGAAGCCTGGGACAGAGCAACTCTGCCTTGGGCTTTCTGTAGTCAGCCTCTGGTCAGTTTCAGCAGCGGCTGAATCTGGACGCCAGTTCCGACTTACATACAGATTCAACTTAAGAACAAACCTACAGTCCCTATCATGTACGTAACCCGGGGACTGCCTGTACACTGTTTCTTGTAGAAGGCCTTCCTTGCACAAATATTGATTTTTGTTTCCAAGTTGATTTAAACCAAGTTAGTTTAAGTTACATTATAATAATAAACAAGTTACTTATTTCAGAAGCATACATCAGAGTGAGGGAAATTCAAGAGACCCTACCAACCTAAATGTAGGATTTGTTATTTGTTTAGCAGTAGCATTCAAGGACTCAAACAAAACAAAAAAAATCAAGTCTCAGTGTGTTAAACACTATACTAATTCACAGGAGTACACAAACTCTGCAGGAAAGAGATTAAAATCAAAATACTAGGTACTGTACATCTCCCACTGTTTATGCTATTATGAGAATGCTACATGTGATATGATCTGCATAATGTGAATATATCACAGTCTTGGATTCTTTAATCCTGGTCCCAGTCAAAACGAAAGAAATGCATTTATTTTAATAATTAGTCTTTGAAGGATTTAATACTCTTTTACAGTTACAGTGCTTAACTTCCAAGTAAGGCACAAACATAATAAAATAATTAAATAATTTATCCACAGAACACCCAGAAAAATAGGTACTTTAGGAAGCTCTCAGGATGTCTATACTCTAAGGCTACGTCTACACTGGCCCCTTTTCCGGAAGGGGCATGTAAATTTCATGAGTCGTAGTAGGGAAATGCGCGGGGGATTTAAATATCCCCCGCGGCATTTAAATAAAAATGTCCGCCGCTTTTTTCCGGCTTTTAAAAAAGCCGGAAAAGAGCGTCTACATGGCCCCGATCCTCCGGAAAAAGTGCCCTTTTCCGGAGGGTCTTATTCCTACTTCGAAGTAGGAATAAGACCCTCCGGAAAAGGGCACTTTTTCCGGAGGATCGGGGCCAGTGTAGACGCTCTTTTCCGGCTTTTTTAAAAGCCGGAAAAAAGCGGCGGACATTTTTATTTAAATGCCGCGGGGGATATTTAAATCCCCCGCGCATTTCCCTACTACGACTCATGAAATTTACATGCCCCTTCCGGAAAAGGGGCCAGTGTAGACGTAGCCTTAGAGTATAGACATCCTGAGAGCTTCCTAAAGTACCTATTTTTCTGGGTGTTCTGTGGATAAATTATTTAATTATTAAATTATTTAATTATTACTTTGAAGTAGGAATAAGACCCTCCGGAAAAGGGCACTTTTTCCGGAGGATCGGGGCCAGTGTAGACGCTCTTTTCCGGCTTTTTTAAAAGCCGGAAAAAAGCGGCGGACATTTTTATTTAAATGCCGCGGGGGATATTTAAATCCCCCGCGCATTTCCCTACTACGACTCATGAAATTTACATGCCCCTTCCGGAAAAGGGGCCAGTGTAGACGTAGCCTAAGAGACCCCCTGGTAAAGGGAGTGGGTCTCAGAAGTGGCCTCCAGCCTTAGCCCAAATGTCTACAATTTTATAGTGAGCTGATCAAGGCTCTGAGACATGGTGCTGTAGGAGTTTTAATCATAATGTAGACATACTCTTAACATTTTTAAAATACTTGCCAAGGAACGAGAAATCCTGCCCCAGGTCAATTGTGCCATCTGGCCTTCATTGGCCAGAACCCCATTGACCCCCTTGTCCTACAGCGCCAACAGAAATGCAGAAGAATCCAAGAATTCTTCAGCGTCCATATCATTATAAATGTATATGACATCACACAAATATACTTTAATAGCCTTCTCTTGCTTCCAGACATCCATAAAAATGGGCTATTCTTCAAGAGTCTAATCCTTCTCCTGCTGAACTCAATGGCAAGACTCCCATTCACTTCAATGGAAAAAGAATTACCCCTAGCTATCATGACTTGAGTGGAGGAGAGTCACACATGATGCAATCAGGACACATTTGGTGTTTAAGAGGGTTCAACAGTGCTCTCGTAAGATTAACTTGGACTATGACACCCAGCTCTTCCAGAAACTTTTATATACTGCTCAGCCTATTCATTCAACATTTAAAATAGGTAACAAAATATAGAGAAAAAAGAATAAGGAACACTGGAGCATGACAGGTAAGATATCTAAGGAAATAAATTAAGTTACCATGAGCAACATAAAAAAGATTCAAGAGCACACTGTACTCTTACATAACCAAGAGATTCTTAGACTGAAAGTCCTAATCCCAATAAACTATTACTAAAAATTAACATGTGTTATCTTTTCTTCAAATAATATTCTGTAATTTTGAGTTCATGTAAGTTTTTACAAAGAAACATCACTTTTGCTAGAATGGCAGTAGCTGCAGAAAATTATAACAAAAAACCCACCACGGGTAAAATATCAGGTTGGTACTGGTACTCACTGTGTGATTTGATCTGAGAGCAGAAATAGATAGAAACAAGGCAAATGAAATGAAAGAAAACTTATAAAATAAAAATAAAAAGTCTAGAGAAAAAGAAAAGAAAAGAATAGAATTAGATTTGACCTACCTTGGAGCCAATCTACACCTTCTTGTAACCCTTCTCCTTTAAGTGCATCACTAGCACTAAAACAAACAGAGACTAAACTGTAAAATCCATGTAAAACACCGTGTTGCATAAAAGTGGTTATCATATCTCAATTTTGTGAACTACGTGATAAGTATAGCAGAATACCTCTAAATACAGCATGTGTCAGTATCAGATGTTTTATTCTTTAACAAGAAGGCAGCCATACATACATGAGCTAATTTAACTATTTTGCTAAAACTATTCTAGAATTGCTCCTCTGGACGGACACGCTTCTGGAATATTTTCTCTACACTAACAGAAATAGGATTATTAGAGTTTAACCAGTCAATTGATAAGTCGATGCTTAATCGGTCAATGTTACCTGTTAAACTCTGCCTGTCTGGGGTGTCAGCTGCCCACCTTTCTCCTTGCTGCAGGCACTGCAGTTTAACTTGGAGTCAGCGGGCTTCGACCAACACTATGGGTCCTGGCAACCGGCCCTGCTCCTGGGGAGCCAGCTGCCCGCTCTGTGGGCTATGCAGTTTAGGAGCTAGCAAGCACCAACTTAATAGCAGAGCCTGCAGTAGGGGCAGCCAGTTCCCTGGGAGCAGGGCCAGCTGCCGGGTGTCAGACCCACTGTATGCTGACGGCTCCTAAACTATAGAGCCCACACTTAACCAGAACGGTTACTCTGCTATATTCCACTGTGTAGATAGGCTATTAAGAATAACTTCAGCAAAAAGAGTGATTAACATGCATTCCTCCCACCTGGCTCAGGGATAGGGGCCATGCTGAGGTTGAATTAGATGCAATTAGGTGCAATTAGATCATGACGCACCCGTTGGTAATCCCCAGTTGGCATTAGGAATCACTACCAGTGGATGTCTGTTAGGATATTACCCAGGCTAAACCCACTGTTAGAATCAAGGAACTATTATAATTGGCTACTTACAATCCCTCTTTTCGTTGCACTGAAATTAACTTAGCACAGCAGAGGATCTGGCCCACTACATTTGTTATTCATAAATCCATTTACAAAGGAATATGGCCAATGCTAACCTATATGTCCTTTGATCCTTTTGCAAAAAACAACAAGAAAAACCACCCAAACAAAATACTGTAGCCATGTTATCGCATGCAAACTGTAAAAGCAGAGAAAGGCTAATAATTTATGAATAAGAGGTGAATTTTCAAGAATGCTAGTTTCTGTGCGAAGTATTTTACTAACATAATACAGAGGAGGAATACCTGAGTCACCATATCTAGATATTTACTGAAAGCAGCAGCTTTTCATTAGGGCTGTCAAGCAATTAAAACATTAAATTGTGCTGTTTTGAATGTTTTCTAAATTTCCAAATATATAGATTTCAATCACAACAGACTGCAAAGTGTACAGAGCTCACTACAGTGCTATTTCTTGTTCAGCCAATTGTTCAGACAAACAAGTTGGGATACAATTTGCAGGAGATAATGCCGCTCAGTTCCTGTTTCCTGTGTTACCTGAAAGTGAGAAGAGGAACTCACATGGCACTGTTGTAGCCAGTGTTGCAAGGTTTACCTACTGGATATGCTAATGATTCATATGTCCCTTTCATCCTTTAATGACCATTCCAGAGGAAAAACATCCAAGCTGATAGTGGGTTCTGCTTGATAACAATCTAAAGCAGAGCAGGCTGACAGTTTTGTTGTTGTCTGAGTCAGATGCCAACAGCAAAAGATAGATTTTTTTGGAGGTGGGGTGGGAAGAGGAGGAGAGGTTCTATAGTTTCCACATCTGAGTGATGCTCTTTTAAGACTTCTGAAAGCATGCTTCACACCTTGTCCCTCTTAGATTTTGGGTGCCCCTTCAGATTCTTAAATGTTGTGTCACATGCTGTACCTATTTTTAGAAATCTCACATTGGTACCTTCTTTGTGTTTTGTAAACTCTTCTGTGAAAAGTGTTCTTAAAACAAAGTTGTTCTGGGTCATCATCCGAGATTGCTTTAACACGAAATATATGGCAGAATGCAGGTAAAAGAGAAGACAGACAATTCTCCTCCAAGGAATTCAGTCACAAAGGTAATTAACACTTTAATGAGCATCATCATCATCATCATAAGCATGTCTTCTGGAATGGTGGTCGAAGCATGAAGGAGCATATAGATGTATAACATGTCTGGCACAAATAACTTGCAACATGAGCTACAAAAGCGCCGTGTGAACACCTAGTCTCACTTTTAGGTGATACTGTAAATAAGAAGCAAGCAGCATTATCATTAGCATTAAGTGTCAACAAGCTTTTCTGTTTTAGTGACTGACTGATCAAGAAGTAGAACTGAGTGAACCTATAGGTTCTAAGGTTTTAGATGGTATTTTTCATTTCACCTCATACAAGTACTATAGTGAAATCTCTTTATCATGACAGTGTAACTTATAAGTGGAGGATTTTTGTTACATAATTGCAGTTAAAAATAAAACTCTCTCCTTTTTTTACAATGCAAATTTGGAACAAAAATATAAAGTAAGCACCTTACACTAGGTATCCTATGTTGTAAGAGAAACAGTATATTTGAAAACATAGAAAAGCCACCAAAATATTTAATACATTTCAATTGGCATCCTAATGTTTAACGGTGTGATTGTGATTTAAAAATACTCACAATTATTTTTTTAATCACATGAGTTAACTGTGATTATTCAACAGCTCTACTTATTTTTTAAGTTTTGAGAATCATACGTGAAAGGAAGCTCAGAGCTGACCATTTCAGATTATAAAATGAAAAGCGTTTTCACTTCATTGTGACAGGATCTGGAGATTAGGCTTGCCTCCTTTCCAAAAATCCCCTGTGATTTAATTTTAAATTTTAGTGGTAGTTATACTCAACATTTTAAAACATTATCTAGAAATTATGCTTTGATTTTCTTGCTCTCTAACATTGCTTTAGTATAGCAGGAGCTGTTGTAAAAATACCAAAAAAAGGTACTTCTCAGGGTAAGTCTAAAATGTGATAAAAAAACCACAGCACTGAGTCTCAGACCCATATGAGCAAACCCAGGATGCAGGGCTAAAAACAACAGACATTTGGGACTTGTTTGGAGCCCAGGCTCTGAGAGCCTCCTGCTTCATGGGGTCTTAGAGCCCAAGCTCCAGCCCACGCCCAATCCCACTGATCCAGGGCAGCTGTGGCCATGCTGTGGGTCTTTTATTGAGAGAGAAACATAGCCTAAGGATATATCTACATTGCAATGTAAGCCCAGGATTACTGGGACTTGAATCAAAGCCCAGGACTTGAGCATCCACACTCATTAGTGACCCTATCTTAAGAACTTGTGAGTGTAGGTTCCACACTGGAACTCCAGTGTACACAACACACAGACCTAAGTCCAACCAACAATATCACAGACTTCCTTCTTCCTCCTGAAAACTGGCTATTATAGCCCTTTGTTTATGGTGCAGTATGGGAAAACTTGACTGTCCATTCCACACATCATGTAAAGTTGTTGCAGCCCACAACACATTCTGCTGAATTATCTTTTTGGTCTGGATGCTCCCAGCATGGGAAGCCAGCAGCATGGCAGTCTCACCATTTGAAGAACATCACTTTTTGGACTTTTGCTCCTGTTTCAGGAAACAAACAGACCATCCTTCCATCCATCTACGGTGGATGTTTTTGGACCCACCACAAGCACCTGACAGAACTAATGATGGAGCAGGTTGCCGATGCTACAGACAGAGAAGACTCAAACTGGCTGTTGCTACTCATTACTCTTGGTATAGCTACTGACAATCCCTATGTAGATGGGTGCTTGTAGAGAAGGGCCACAAGCACAGACTGGTGGGGCTCACATAGATATGTGGACCTGGGATGACCAGCAGTGGGTCCAAAACTTTCACTTGAAGCAAGCTACATTTCTGGAGCATTGCAAGCAGCTTGCCCAACTCTGTAGGCTCACAACGCACATGTGTAGCTAGCCATGTCGGTCCAGAAGCAGACTGTTATCATCTGCAAGCTACCCCTTACTGCTATAGGGCTGTTGCTAATTAGTTTGGTGTTGGAAAGTCAACTGCAAATGACTAAGGCAATCAGGTGAGTTATTTACCCAATATTCCTAAAGCAACAGCTGGTTTTCAAAGAGAAGGCTTTTCAAACTGCACTGGGTCCATTGATGGGACTACTTCTGGTTAGTAGCCATTGAAAATGCTGAAGAGTCACTGTGGGTGCAACGCAACGGTCAGAATAAAATGGTAGGGTTAAATGTGCTGAGCTGCCATATTTGAACGAGCGAGGTTGCTTTAATTCTCCATGAGTTGAATGGCTATTCTTGGGACAGAGAGGACAAAGAACACTAGTCCATGGGATTGCAGGATAGTGTTGGTGGACTCTCAGGACCTCAGTTTGGGAATCCTGGATCCAAGCTGCATCAAACACTGCAAAATGATGGAGTCTGGGCCCATGTCCCAGCAGGACCCTGGCTTAAACCTGCCCAACTCATAGGGTCCTGGGCTCCAGACCTTAGTCAGATAGAACTGAGTATAGACAAAAGGGCTGAGCTCAAGATGGAATCTGATCTCAGGTTTTCATTGCAGCGTAGACACACCTTAGAAGTTTCATGGGCTAGTGACATGGATTAAAAAAAGGTTGGTGCCTGGAAGTCAGAAATCCTGTATATGCCTCTGATAGCTGTCACTAACAAATGCAAAGTTTTTCATTTGTGAAGATGGGCCATAAGCTATCAGCTTCAGAAAAATTTAAACGTTCACATACAAGTTTCTATTTTTTATAAATGCAAAGATAACTTTCTAAATATGAACTAATAGTATACGGTATTATCTATCTTAATCTGTACACAGATAACTCCACTGCCTGTTCTCTGATTGTTAGGTTTCCAAAGTAGTCACAGTGTGACACACCAAGATTCTGATCAGTTTCACAATACCTACTCAGAATCTTACAGTGTAGGAGAGGGCATGACTACATCACTGTGGTGAGAATCCACTACTATTTCACTTCCCATGAACAGTGAGTGGAACTGTTCTACCCACTCGGAAACTGCCATCAACCTTCACTGGAGGCAACCCCTCCTACTAGTCTCTGGTTAATAGATTTCTGGTACATTTTTTAAGCCTAATTGTACATTATTTTACACAAATATTTTTTCAATCAGATTTCATTGCAAGTATGGTACAAAGCTCCATATCTACTCAGATACCAGTGAAAAGATACGGAATTTTATCTGGCTTGCTCTCATATAAGTAATAGGATAGTTAATGCTATGGAAAAGTTACATTGAACACTTCAGTCAACAACAAAAAAGGTGAGGTAATAGTACTTTACCAGATATGCCATGGTTTATCTTTGAGGTTCTCTAAGGACAGTAACTGAGAGACTTTCACAGATGATACCGCATCCCTGAGGTCCATCTTGTTAGCAAAGAACAAGATAGGTAATCTACGGTGTTTGATATCTAAGCATAAACAAAAGCAAGGAATACCAGATATTTGGTAATGCTCATCAACATTTGCAAGTAAATGAAACATGAACAATAAAAAAGGATATACTGCTTACCTGTCATTGTGGTCTGTGAAAGTTTTATCCTACTAAGATGCACACTGTTGGGGCACATGGCCTCAGCCGCATGCTTTGAGAGTGCTCACAAATTTTCTGGTAAGTGTTGGAATCCCCAACTCAAATACATTTATGGCTGCAGTTTTAGGTATTTGGTGAAGAGGAATATGTAGGGGTCAAATCATAGCTTCCAACCACCATACCCTTACAATTTAGTGAAGGACAGCATGTATAAATAGCTACAAAATTAACACTTTATACCCCTCTGACCAGAACTGAATTAGGATAGGATAAGCTATCTTCAGGTATCTTGGAGAATGCTCATTATTTTCTCTAAAGCTTAAAAAAATTGAACGCATGCACGCACACACCTGGTAATCCTTTACATCCCTCCTGTGCTCAAACAAAGGCTCTTTTTCCAGTAGGTTTTTTTTCAGCTAGCAGCAGGAATCACAAGACTGGAGCTAAGAGCTCAGTGCATTGACAATAGACATTTAGTTCTTGGCATTCTTACACACACACACAAGAATATGGAGAAATGCCTTTATGCCACAGATGTAGACAAGCCAGTGAGAACTCACTCAGCACCTACTAAAATGCTCGGACCTATCTGACTATGATAGAGTATTAAAGAGTTACTGAAACAAAACAAGCTCATCAGTGCCATAGCCTGCAAAAAAAAAAAAAAAAAGAGAGAGAGAGAGCGCAATAGCAAGTCTAGCTATGGAATTACCTGTGCTGCTATCAAGAAAAAGGATGGTGCATTAAGGGAGAAAATAAAGAAGACTACATACAACTACATCATCCAAATCTTGATAGAAAGATGCAATTTTTCCCTAAACTCCAAGGAACAGGAAGTAAGCAGCACTAAAAGATTTGAGTTTTTCAAAGAAATGTATTCTTTAAAGGACTACTAACTCATTTATCACTATATTAGTTGTTTGAACTTGGAACGCATAGACCAGCCCTTTGCTGACAAGCAAGTCTCATAATTCTGAAGTGGCTAGAGCTGTGTTTGTTTCTTTTTTTAAAACAACTCTTCATTCTTTCTTCATAATGGCTCATAACTACATACACTTTCCACCCCACCCTTCCAACCCAATTCCCTCATTTAGAGATCAGGATGGCTATAAAAAAAACAACAACAAACAATCAAACAGTAATTAAAACTGTCTGCCTTTCTAGTCCAGCAACATCCACAATTTTAGTTAGCTGGATGTCCACTTATGGTTATAGCCAGGGCTCGAAAAATATTACAATCTACTCGCCACGGGTGAGTAGATTGTAACCTGGAAGAGCCGGGTTCGGGCGATCTGCGCATGCGCAGAACGATCTGCCCATGCACTGATTGCCAGACAGCGCGGCTGGTGAGTCCTGGTTATAGCCAAGTTTCCTATGGCCTCATAAAGCATGTTTACAGCTACTAGTCCCGGCAGTCAGTGTTCTGTGCTGTTATTTACCTCTAATTTACCCCAAATGTCTTCTAAGAGCCCAGCAACCAGTGCAAATGTTGGTAATACTGCTAGACAATACTGCACTCTTGCGGTTCAGCAAATTCTCTGGTTCAGCACTGGTTAAGTCCCAAGATTGTGGGACTAGAGAGGTTCAACCTGTACATTTTTTCAGATACCCTTTAGCCAATTAAAAGCCTGAGAACATACAATTTAAGTTTAATCAAAACAACTTTTAGGTTTCACAGTTAAATAGTCAGGATATGAAAACCTCAAGTCCCTACTGCAACATGAGGCTAGCTAAGTTAATCATTTTGTCTATGTGTAGCATTCTATGGGTACATTAAATATAAGAATATCACATACATGCAAAATAAACAAATTAATATTATCGTACGAATCCTAATGTTTTTATTTCAACTGAGCAATGCTAATGTTACATGAAGAGTTTTACCACTCAATTTCCTAGGTTACTGAGATTTTCATGTGTTGTGGGTTTTTTAGCAAGACAAGAGTTAAAGCCCATTTAAGACACCAACATCTTACATAAGTATACACTTAAATAAGAGTATTCATATCTGTCTAGAAGCAAACCTATACATAAACCTATACATAAATTTTCTACTGAATTTACCAACTAGAAAGTTCCATTAACTTGCTTCTCTGTTATTTCCCAATACAAATCTTTAATCTAGTATCTGAGACTAGTATAATTCCCAGGAGGTTATGCAATTACATATTCTGCACCCTACTTTTATGCAAAGAGGCAGAAAACAAGCAAGCAAGCTAAGCAAGTAAACTGTAGCTAATTGTTAGTTTTTCACATCATTAATATTAATTTTTTCCCCAGATGTGTTTATGGATATTCTTAATGAGATTTTTACAAACATCATTTCAAGTCAGCCATTTTTAAGTTATGTGAAGGGAGTTTTTCTAAAATGGAAAAAGTATTTTTCTAATCTTCACAGAACAGAGATTTTTGAAAATATTTTCCTCTGGCTTCCATTTTTTGCACACGAACATGCAAAGAAAACAGTTGCCCAATAAGTTATTTTTTAGGAAATTATGAACTTGTGAAACAGTGGAGCTGAAACTGTTTTGCAACTTTGGCTTCCCTTCTATAGTATCAGTTTTTTATATACTGCTACAAAGTTATATAGCTACAACATACTCATAAAAACTACAGAAAAGATTCCCCTTTGCTGCCTTTAAATATTTGAACATTGTAGCTACTGGTTAATGCTTGTTTCTCTGTTGTAATCAGAGGCTCTATTATCTTCCCTCTCTCACAGAAGCCTTGAATTTTACATATGAGCTTTCTTATATAAGAAAACTGGAAGGTATTTTAAAAGCATATTTTGGAGGTCAAGTAACCCAAGAGTGAATATCTATGCAAGATAGCAACCTTTAGAGGGCATCAAAGATCCTAACTGATGTAGAACAAAGTCATAATAAAAATATTACTGAGAATAGTGGTCACTAAAATCTCCATTATTTGTAATATGTGTTACCCAATTATAATAATTTATTTTTCTTTAACATGTTTTCATTTTCACAACACACCCACCTGCTGCAATCACAGGGCACACACCTATATGCATCTCTTTAAAAAAATTAAAGACATGAAATGAAACTGACTTTACCATCCTCTTCTCCCAACCACTCCAAACAAAATCCTGAGAAAGACATGAATTTATACCTTATCTTAACATATGTAACTCTTTTCTAAGAAACCTTCAGGGATCATTGATCCTGAATTCTAGACACCATTTAATGGATCACCAGACACCAGTCTCCATTTAAATCAAGGGATATCTCCTTAAGTGCATCAATTGATCCCACTTGCCGCACATGAGAAGAAGTGGCTTTATCCCAAACAACAGCCACAGTAAATATTATTAGCCTAATCTAAGTATTAACTGAATCAATCTGAAACTACTTTAATCAAACAATCAAATCTAGAGCATAAGGTAATAAGTAGTGGCAAACACATTTTTCAGGAGCAAATCATGCCATACAACTCTAGTTTCCCTTTTTTGACATGATAACCAGTCTAAGAGTGAGGAGGGAGCAGTAGATACAAAGCAGTAAAAGCTGTGTTCTCCAGCACTTCGTCAATTGGAAAGTTCTATTAACCTGCTTCTCTGTTATCTCCCAATACAAATCTTTAATCTAGTAACTGAGACTAGTATAACGCCCAGGAGGTTTATGCAATTGTTCATTCTGTACTCTACTGTTATGAAAAAGAGACAGAAAACAAGTTAGCAAGCCAATATGAGTGATTTATTTTAAAAAAGCAGCTTGCAAAGTGCATCAGAGTTGTTACTGATTCAACCCAGTTTCTTACAACTTCTACATCTACAATGATAATTGACACTGATAATGGTGACCATGAAGCACTGCACAATCTTGAAATGTCTTCTGAATCATAAAATACTAGAAATGGAAGAGACCTCACGGCAGGACCAACCACCATCTAGATCATCCATTATAGATGCCTATCTAACCTGCTCTTAAATATCTCCAGTGATGGAGATTCCATAACTTCCTAGGCAATTTATTCCGGTGTTTAACCACCCTGACAGTTAGGAAGTTTTTCCTAATGTCCAACCTAAACCTCCTTTACTGCAATTTAAGCCCATTGGTTCTTGTCCTATCGTCAGTGGTCAAGGAGAAAAATTTTAATCACTCCTCCTTGTAACACTCATTTAGGTATTTGAAAAATGCTATCATGTCCCCTCTTATTCTTCTCTTTTCCAAACTAAACTAACCCAGTTCCTTCAGTCTTCTCTCCTAGGTCATGTTTGCTAGACCTTGAATCATTTTTGTTGCTCTTCTCTGGACCAGGGATGTTAAATTGCAGGTCATCAGCTAATTGAGTAGTTGATGGAAATTCCCCCAACTACTCAATTAGTTGATAAGAGGGGAACTTCAGAGCCAAAGTGGGGTTAGCTCCTGGTGGCTCTTAATACATTTAAAAGGCAGAGGCATAGCTGGGGGACAGGTCATGAGCTGGGACAGCTGATTCCTGGCTCACTCCTGGTCCCCCTCACTGCACCTCTGCTTTTTAAATGTATTAAGAGCCTTGCAGCAGATCCTCCACTATGCCTCTGCCTCTTCTGTCCCCCCAGAGACAGTGCTGGGAGAACCGGCTTTTAAGCCAGTTCCCCCCAAGCACTGGCTCCTTCTCCCCCACTGCTGCCTCTCTCAGAGAGCGGCAGCAAGAGGGGGGGAAGCAACTAGTTGATATGCTTATCGGGTAGTCGACTAGTCACTTACATCCCTACTCTGAACCCTCTCTAATTTCTCCACATCTTTCTTGAAATGTGGTGCCCAGAACTGGACACAGTACTCCAATTGAGGCCTCATTAGCACAGAGTAGAGCGGAATTACTTCTCATGTCTTGCTCACAACAGTTGTGTTAATCGAAAGATTAAATTATGTTCAGTACAGTTTTACTGATCTGGCTGTCTGCTACCTGCAGCCCATGGTGATGATGGAGTGCCATAAGAAAACCTAATGTGTAGAACACTTTACCTGTATACATCAAAGTGCTTCAAGAAACCAACGCTTCTGCAGTGCAGTACTACTATTGGATTGGTGAGTACCTGTATACTATTTTTTTGAAAATTGGTATTCCGTTGGTAAGCATTACTCTTAGTTAACTGGTCTACTTAATTAATTATCACCCTCTCATTTTCCCAACATGCCACCTGAAGCTTTTATTGTGATCTGGACCCCCTGTAAGGCTTTTGACACAGTCCCACCTCTCATAAGCAAACTACAAAAATATTGTCTAGATCAGGGGTGGGCAAGATCCATCCAGTAGGCTGGAGACAGCCCACCAACTCACTGGATCTGACCTGCAGACTGCCTACCTGGCCCTGGGGCTGCCCAATTTGGCCTGCGGGCCTCCCTGCTGGGACTCTCAGGCACAGAGTAGTCAGCTGCTTCAGAGCAGTTCCACACTGCTTTAAGCAGCTGGTTTCTCCCTGTGGCTCTCTGCTCCGGGCACTGGGGACGAGGAAGACTTCACAGAAACCAGCCAATGGGAGCGGAGAGATTTTGCTGGGGCACGGGCAGCATGCAAAGCCCCCCCCCCTCCAGTGCCAAGATCAGAGAGTAACAGGGAGCAGCCAACCATTTGGGGCAGCCTAGCACTGTGGCAGGCAGGGAGCCTGCCTCAAGGTTCTGTAGGACTACTGGCTGGGAACTGCATAGCTAAGTGCCTCCCAGCAACAGCTTGCCTTTAGCTCACCAGCCCCTCTGACCTCCCAACTCCCTGCCACCACTGTCTTCTGTCCCAAGTCACCAGCAAAACCCTCTGCACCCTCCCTCCTCTCCTTCCCCAGGTCACAACTCCCTCCCAGACCTTCCTATAACCTCTCCAAGGCCAGAATCCTCTCCTACAGCCATGCCCCCTCTCCCAGATCTTGTACCTCCTTCATAAGCAAGTGTAACCCTTAATCAATTACCAAAATCTTGAAGGCCCCCCCATCAAAAATTATTGCCCACTCTCAATCTAGATGAAGCTATATAATGTGGGTGCATAACTGAAAAAGCACACTCATAGTAATTATAAATTGTTTCTTGTTAAAATTAGAGGACACATCAAATGGGATTCCATGGGGGTCTTTCATTAACTATTTGGAAGATGGAATGGCAAGCACACATCTAAAGCCTGTGGATGGCAAGCTAGAAAGGGTTGCAAGCAATCAGGAGGACCAGATTATAATTAAATATTCTTGATAAACCGGAGAATACTGAAGTGAATTTTGTTGATTTTTTGATCAAAAATGCAAAATAGTGAATTTAGGAAAGAAAAATGTTTAAATACAAAATAGGAAATAACTAGATAGGCAGCAGTACTGCAGAAAAGACTGGATTACAGTGGGTCTGAAGTTGAATATCAGTGCAATGCTCCTGTGAAAAAGGCAAATGCTATTCTGTGAGGTATTAAAAGGAAAGTTGCACTTAAGAGATGAGAAGTAATTCTTCTGATGTACTCACCACTGATGAGGCCTCAAATGGAATACAATATCCAGTTTGGGGCACTACACTTTAAGAGAGATGTGAACAAACTGACAGAGTCCAGAGGAGAGCTACAGAAATAGGAAGAGGTTTAGAAAACATGACCAATGAGAAAAATGTGAAAAAACTGGCATGTTTAGTCTAGAAAAAAAAAGGTGGAGGGGGAACATGATAATAGTCTTCAATTATTCAAACTATTATTATAAAGAGACTGGTGATCAATTGTTCTCCAGGTCCACTGAGGGTAAAACAAGAAGTAATCACTTCAGTTTACAGTAATGGAGTTTTAGATTAGATACTAGTAAAAACTTTCTAACTAAGATATTACTAAGCACTAGAACAGGTTACCGAGAGAGTTCATAGATTCCCATATTTGGAGATTTTCAGTAACATATTAGAGAAACACCTGTCCAGGATAGTTTAGGTATACTTAATCCAGCCACAGAGGATTAGATAACCTCTTGAGATCTTCTCCAACTTTATATTTCTACATACTGCAGAATGAGTATTATTACACTTACATACTCCTTTGCATTATCAACCAATTTACAAGTCCCAAGAATAGTCACAACAGCAAAACATAAACAAAACTTTTGTTTTATGATGCTATGAGGCAGAAATTCAAGATTCCCTTTCCTAGGCCAATGGGAAAATGGTGAACTATAGAAGGTCACAATCTTGATCCCTGGAAACAAGGTTACTTTCATTTGTACAGTTAACTTGCTCTAAGGCCTTCCATATTATGGGACACACTTCTCCTTGACATTCTACTCAGTTGATTATTGTGGCAGTGTCCTTCAACTATTCTTTTAACTGTTCTGTGTCTCTTTCTTGTACCAGAGTCTGTCCTTGGGTCTTCTCCTCTTCAATCAATCAGCTCTCTCAGATCTAACTACAATTTTTACGTTGATCAACTCAGCAATCTTGTTCACCATACTGTACATATTTTGACACCAATAAAGCCCCAGAATTATTCTTATCTTCATTAGCTTTCATGACAGCTTTCTTTCTGACCAATATTGTCAGAACCTTATCTTACAAATTACTCAGTTTGATAGACCGAGCAATCAACTCGCATTGAACTGCTACAATATGCAAGATTAGGAATTAAAATGAGGCTTTATAGTAGTTTTACTTTAAACTTTTAGCATAGAGAATTTGCTCTTGTGATTAGTCAAGAAATCCACATCACATCAGTAAATTGGTTTAATTCCATTACCCCTGGAAAACCACCACAAAACCTATTTCAGAGTGTAACCTTTGAAATCATTATGAATCACCTCATCTAGACAGTTGAAATTGTGGAATTGCTTAGCTATCCAATCTAAATCTAGCTGCAAAATTATAAAACGAAGTTCCTAGTATTCTTATCACTTCAGAGGCCAATACCGAGGTCTGGTATATCATTAACCACATAGCAAAAAGCTACATTGAAATAATTCATTGTCTTAATGGAAATTTTTTTTCTGACTTTGCAAATGAAAATACACACATGTTGTCTATAAGCTTCCAGCTTTTATAAAACACTATTTATTGTCCCTCAAAACACCTATTAACTTCTGTTCCATGTTGATCAAAGAAGGCTCAATCCAGCTCCTATTGAGGTCAGCAGGTATTTTATCTAGTCCTAAGTTTTGATGTTCTCTTTAAAATGAAGAATGTGTACAATGACAAGGATTTTTATGTTTAAAACAATGCAATGTAATATGAAGATGGTAGGAAAAATAGCATCTTCTCACCTGGGTGATTCAGGAGGGTGTCAAGTTCTTCTTTGGCCACAACCATTCTTAACTTATCACTGCTATCAATGACAAAAATAATGGCTTGGCCTTCTCTGCATAATATAGAAAAGAGGCAAATGTGTAAGCTCTTTCAGAAACATTGACCAACAAAAGCCTTTCAAAAGAAAACACAAATACACAGAGTAACTTACTTCTCTCCCACGCAGAGCTGTCTAAATCTTTCTACAGGGGAGATTTTACTATAAATCTTTGAGTCTAGGTCAGTTTCCAAAGTCTAGCCATTTGGCTAACAATATAATTTTTCTGCTGTAAGAAAGTTGTCACTTTCACAGCTCATAATGTTTGTTGTACAAAGATCTTTCAGGAAAGCTCAGTTCCTGTGCTGAAACACATAAAGTGGCAATGGTGGGTGTTGACACAACTAGGCCACACAGGGTATGTCTACACAGCAAAGTTATTTCAAAATAACAGCCGTTATTTCCGTCTACACAGCCAAACCACTATTTCCCCCTCATCTTTACACTACAGCCCAATCTGGCAATTCTTGATCATTACTACTGCCTTTGAAGAGAGTGAGAAATTTGACTAGGTCCACATTTATTAGGTATACTGCATTAAAAAAGCAATAAAAAATAAATTGTAAGCAAAAGCTTAATATTTGCTGTGAATGCTCCAGCCTTTGTAAAACTACTAAAATAAATGGTTAACCACAGGTTTGTATAGTAATACTAGAGTGAAGTTACAATTCTAGCATATATTTACTTACAAAGAAATAAGATTTTCATATGTCACAAAAAACAAACAGCAACAGGAACAACAATATTCAAGTGTCAAGGTACAATATGCATCATTAAATCAGATTCTAAGGTGTTTATATACTCTTGAAAGGTGTGGTGAAAGCCAGATTTGAAAAAAAATGCAAGGATCAAGTACTTGGAAGTACCCACTTATGGGTCGAGATCAGACCTATAGATTAACTTTGAAAATACAGAAAAATGGCTATCTTTACTAGTTTATTATATAACTTTTCTGTATGCTACTTTTAAACTGGAATTAAATCACATATAAAAATGAAAACACTGCACTGGATAGGAAGGATATTGATATTAGAGTGCTCTGTACTGTCAATTTTACTGACAAGAAACTACAGTCTTAAAAAACTGTGGACATGGTAGAAATGGAAATTAACCAGTGGTGTGCACACTGAATTTCTGCCTCATAGTATTGTTGTATTAAAAACTGGCATTAATGTGATTCTTCTATCACACGCTTCGATTGGAATTTCCACAACAGCTTTAATTTGGCACTGATGTTTTGAACCTACTACCTGTAGACTTCTTTGAAAATCCCAGACATCACACACATTTACAACACACCCATCTACCTGCCAATTCTTAAAATGACCAGTTCATTTTTTGTAGGAAAAGCCTTCTATGTTAATCCCCAATTTAAGAAGAAAAATAAAATATTACACAAGGTCTATCACAGAAAAACACAAAATTCAAGTATTCAAAAGGGAGAATTCAAGTTACTTTTTGTTTTACTCAGTATTGGCCTTCATATTCATATAAATGATAGCAACTGACAGTAGTTTAAGGGCTAGATGTCACTAAAAATTAATTTCAAGTTTTATTATCAGAAAGAATTAAATGGAAAAATATCAAGACAGGGTATGCTAAAAGAACAACAGCACAATTGTATTAAGTACATTGGATTTTTGCTATGACATATAGGATAAAAAGTATAAAATTTGTTTGTACCCTGATAATTATATAGTTGCCTAATTTCTTTGGAACTATGTATTACAATTGTCTACAAAAAATATAGCAGGAAATCAGCATTTTACGTTCATCCATGCCTCACAAAGTAGATATGAATATCAGGAAAATTGTAGAAGTGGGTTTTGCCCACGGAAGCTCTTGATTTTTATGTATATAAGATATATATAAAATCTTATGACTGAGCTTTATACACATACTCTTTCATAAGCTGACTTTTTTGGAAAAAAGTCCCACTATGAAGAACGGGGGTTGGCTTATGATGGTGTTCTTCCCAAGCCATGGGAAACAACGCAGGCTGAAGGAAACAGCGCAGGCTGAGGGACGCGCTGGATGCAGGCACGGAGCCTCTCAGCTTCCATGGCTAGGAGCTGAGAGGCTCTGTGCCTGCAGCTACCATTAGGATCACAGCAGCAGGTGGGCAGGGCAGACTGTATGTCTCAGCTACATGCAGCCAAAGTAGAAGACCAAAGGGCTGGGTCCCAGCCAATGGGAGCCATGGGAATAGTGAACAGCAGCCAATGAAAGCTGAGAGGTTCTATGCCTGCAGCATCCCTCAGCCCGCGCTGATGAGCTGGGACTAGAAGTCTATACTTGGCTTATAAACAGGTCAGTGACTTTTCACTGTTTTTCACCTTATAGACGTATGTATATACATATGTCTATAACAGGGGTTCCCAAACTTTTTGACACGGGGACCAGTAAATCCATTCACAAACTTTTTGAGGACCAGTAATGTTCATTTGCATATTTGTATATTCATTAATCAAATGATGAATATTCAAATAAGTTGTTTTTGGTCCTCCCAAATCTCCCAGTGCCAGCTTTAGCAAAGCTTTTGATATGGTCACCCACAATATTCTTGCCAGCAAGTTAAGGAATACGGATTGGATAAATGGGCTGTAAGACAGACAGAAAGCTGGTTAGACCAGAGTTTCCCAAACTTTTTACTTTAATTGGAACCCTTTTTTTCAGTTCTGCTTTTTGCAGCCCAAAAATATAAACACATGAAAAACAAACTGAGAAAATACAGGCAGTCCCCGAGTTACGCGGATCTGACTTATGTCGGATCCGCAGTTACGAACGGGGCCCGTCTCCCTGGTCTCCAGCAGACCAGGGAGAGGAAGCAAAGCAGCAGAGCACGCGGGCAGCGGACAGCCCAGACGCGTCTGGGCTGTCCGCTGCCCGCGTGCTCCGCGGCTTTGCTCTGCTTTGCTTCCCGTCTCCCTGGTCTCCCTGCCCCGGGCTTCCTGGAATCAGCTGCTGATCAGTTTCAGCAGCAGCTGACTTGGGGATGCCTGGGGTTCTTATGTTGAATCTGTATGTAAGTCAGAACTGGTGTCCAGATTCAGCCGCTGTTGAAACTGATCAGTTTCAGCAGCGGCTGAATCTGGACGCCAGTTCCGACTTACATACAGATTCAACTTAAGAACAAACCTACAGTCCCTATCTTGTATGTAACCCGGGGACTGCATGTACCAGACATATAACATGTCTGGTATTTTCTCAGTAGGTAAGTTATATTATTAATAGATGTATCAGTTTGTAGCTTCGAACTGCCTGGCTGGTAAATGTGCTCAGGCTGCATGAGTGTGTCTACCAGCCAGATAGTTCGCAACTACTCAAGGGGTGTGTGTGGGGGGGGAAGGGGACAGTAGAATCCCTGGGCCGGACTAACTCGTGCTTTGTGTGTGGCGGGAGAGGGGGGAATGGGGTCGGGTCAGTCCCATTCCCTACAGGCCGATTCATTCCTCCCCCCTGCTCCCCTTGCTGCACCTCTGGCCAGCCCCACTTCCCCCAACCCCCTCCCGGGCAGCCAGTTCTCCCCCGCTTCTCCTCCCAATCTCCCTTGGCCAGCCCCACTGCCTGCGTCCAGCCCTCCTTCCAGCGGCCGCTTCTCCCACCCCACCCACATTTTCTCCGGCCAGCTCCCTGCCCCCAACCTCACATCCCCCGGCAGCCCTGCTTCCACCAGCCCCCCAATCTCCCCAGCTTGCCCTGATTCCCCTGTCCAGTTCTGCTTCCGGTGGCCAGCTCTCCCCTCCTCCTCACCCCAGAATCCCCTGGCACCTGCACCTTTCCTTAGCCCAGCACCCTCCTGTGCCTCCCTTTGCTCTCTTTTTCCCTAATACCCACCCCCTCACCAGTCTCTGCCCCATTCCCCTCCTGCCCCTCTGTGCCCTCACACACGATTTGCTCCATCCTGACTTTCCTCATGCCCACCCCTTCTTTCAAACCTTCTCCCAGCACCTCCCCCTCCAGCCCCCAGTGCCCTTCCCCTCTCCTCCTCTCTCAGGGTCACCCTGTCCCCTCTCCCACTGACACCTCCCCTCCTACCCTTTCCCTCATGGTCTGAACTTGGCCCCCTGGCATTTGTCTCTCTCTCCTGCACCCCTGTCCCTTGGTGCCTTTCCCTCCCCCGACCAAGCCCCTTCTCCTTCCACCCCTTCCCCCCCCTCTCCCTCCTCTCCTCTCCTCTCCTCGCCTCCGCCGCCGCATGAGCCAGTTCCCTACCTTCTCCTTCCACATTGCGGGGCCAGAGTCCGCACTCAGGCCCCAGAGGCCAAACCCGGAACCAGCCAGGCCCCGCAATGTGCTTCCCGCGGGTTTCAAAACCCCAGGCCGTGACGTCACGTCATGCCCAGGCGTCCTCCCCGCCCACATGCAACACCGCACATAGGCGGCAGGCGGCAAGGAGGGGCTGCGCGCGGCAGGAACCGGGGCCAAGGGGAACGCTCTGGAGGTGGAGAGGGGTGGGGGGTTGTCCGGGGCCCGCAGCCCGCTCCAGGCACAGCTGGGGAGAGACCGAATGGGTCGAATCGGCCTAAGGGCCGGCAGCCACCAGGCACGCTGAGGCCTGGCATTTTTTTTCCATCGTTTGGGAAACACTGGTCTATAAGGTGCTACAGGACTTTTTTAAAGAAAAATGATAAGAAATCCAACCTCTATTTCAGTGATTCCCCAACCTTTAAGTGTTTAAATCTTTACTTTTCTATGCTGCTCTCAGAGTACTAATACAATCCCCATATACAGTAAAACTCCAATTGTCTGGCATCCAGTGGTCCAGTACTCCTGATAGTCCAGCACCAACTGGAACCCGGACGTGCTCCAGCCAGCCGCACAATTGGAGCTGCTCTGCCCCCAGCTTCTGCAAATCCGCCGCTGGTCAGTTTTAGCAGCGGTAGACTTGGGAAGCCCTGTGGCAGAGCACCCCAGCTACTCTGCCCCCAGCTTCCCCAAGTCCGCTGCTGCTGAAACTGACCAGTGGCTGACTCGGGGAAGCCGGGGGCAGAGCAGCTGAAGTGCTGCCGGGTTGGTCCCGCAGCGCCGCTCAGGTGAGGGGCGGCACTACAGGACCAACCCGGCAGCACCCCAGCTGCTCTGCCCCCGGCTTCTCCAAGTCAGCCACTGCTGAAACCGACCAGTGGCTGACTTGGGGAAGCTGGGGGCAGAGCAGCTGGGGTTCTTCCGGGTTGGTCCCGCAGTGCCGCCTTCTCCCAGGCTGCACAGTTCCCCGCCAACCCTCCCACCCCATAGCCCACTTCCGGTACTCTGGCATATCTGATAATCTGGCACCCCCTGGGTCCTAAAGGTGCTGGATTATCGGAAGTTTACTGTATATATGTTTGCTATAACTTCATAAGTCGCCTTATTTTTTGACTCCTCATGCTCTTTGTATCCCATATTTTATTGTTCTAAGCAAAGTGTGTTTTGAATAATTCATACTAACAAACCAGTATAAACCTGCATCAAGTATTAGCGTTTAATTTAAAACACACAGCTGGATCTACCACAAGCTTGATATATCAATTCAAGAATACTTAACGAGCTACCATAATCATTATAAAGCACTGGATAACTCCAAGTCAATTAGTTTAGAAGTAGGATGTTGCTTAAAGCTTTGTTGGAGAACAATATTCTTAGTAACATCAGTAGCATAAAATCCACATTCCTTCATGACTCAGCTAAGCTGCTTATAAAGCCATCATTATGAATTTTAGGACTAATAATAATGAAAGAGGCTGGTAAAACCACACTTTTGAATTTTCATATATTACAAAAACCAGATGGGGTCAGTGTAATCATCTAGTAAAACCTCTATATAACAAAGGCAATAGGCCTTCCATGAATTAATTTCTGTTTGGACTAGAGCATGCTTTCTAGAAAAACATCTTAATTTAAAGCTTTTCTGGCTATGGAGAATCCACCAAACTCATTGTTGTGCTGAGGGTTAAATACCCTCACTTAAAAAAAAACTTGTTCCTTATTTCCAATCTTAATTTGTCTAGCATGAACAAGCAGCTCTTGTAACTTGTATACCTTTGTCTAGATTAATTTTTTTTTACTATTAACAGCAACTTTTTTTTTAAACTTACTTGTAGTAATGTTCCCATAAGTTTCTGTATCTGCCTTGGCCTGACATATCAAACACTGTAAAAGACAAACTGCAAAGGAAGAAAGAGTGAGGTAAAGATCCAACAGAACAAAAAGTTTCCTCATTTCCTTTAACACTTTTAAATGTACAATCAAATTTAAACACAGCATATTAAAAAAAATCAGATATGACACCAGCTCTCAGCCTTCCTACCCATTTTTGTGGTACTACAATAATAATTACCCATAAAAAAAAATTTCTCTTCCCCTTCCTGCTCTGTGGAAAGACCACACAAACAGCCAAGGAAACTAACTGACTACATAAATAGTATCAAATAGAAAAATAAATAACCTTAAAAAATAGAGGGTGAAGTGTGTTTTCTGTAAGTCAACCATAGTAGCCTTTGGTACAATAATAGGCAAATGAAATTCAGATGGATGTGATTTTAAAATTTGATAGCATGCTTTTAATATGCACATGTGGCTTTCACTGGCTTCAGTGGGCAGAACTATCCTTCATTAAAATCCTTATAATGTAGTATTTAAATTTGTGGTTTTCACAAGCAGATAAATAGATAAATGGTCTAACGTAGCTTCAACATTTAACCCAAACACAAAGCACTAGGGATGTTAAAACAGTTACGTGTTTAACCATTTTAACTCCAGCCCTGCCACAGCCGCCAGCCTCACACAGCTGGCTACTGCCAGAGGTCACCAGCAAGGGCTGGTTAACCATTAAGCATGCCAATAACCTCCTGCTTACTGGTAAACCCTTTTAACATCCACACTATGCACAATCATAAATCCATTTATGAAAGAGTTACAAAACAAATTTTTGATTAACTTGTGAATCCATATAAATGAAAATAAGCAAAATATGGGCAAAGCTGGCCTCCTGAAATTATTCTGTATTTGTATTAGATATTTTCTACAGAGGGAAATGACTCAGATCCCTAAAGACCTAAAAAAAGTACTAGGTCTGTAACTCCTGTGTCCACCATCCTCTCCACAGTAGAATACACTAAGTGGAGCTGGGCCCTGCTGCTGCAAGCCCCACATAAGGCCAGCACCACAGGAAACAGCAGAAGAGGGAAATCTGCTCACCTTTTACTCCTTGAAAACAGAAATGAAGATTTTTTTTAAAAGCTGAAAGACCTGTGAGGGAGATGGTACTTAGCATTTTGTCACAGCACATCTGAGTTATATAAAATACAGGACTATGTAGCACTTTAAAGACTAACAAGATGGTTTATTAGATGATGAGCTTTCGTGGGCCAGACCCACTTCCTCAGATCTGAGGAAGTGGGTCTGGCCCACGAAAGCTCATCATCTAATAAACCATCTTGTTAGTCTTTAAAGTGCTACATAGTCCTGTTTTTTGTTTCAGCTACACCAGACTAACACGGCTACATTTCCATCACTGAGTTATATAGTGACCTTCTTACGTACGGGCAGAGAGAAAGGGAACACTAGAATTGTCAGGTGTGGCCAGAAAGGCCACAAATACAGTTACAAGGCCTTTGGAGGCCAATTATTTTTTAAAAAATAGCAGCAGCTGAACATCCACACTCATGCTATTTAGAAATAATTTCTAAAAAAGCATTATTCCTCATGATAAGCGGGAGTTATTACTTCAAAATAATGGGCTTGGTAGTGTGGACGCTCCACTTGTTATTTTGAAATAACTCCCTAGTGTAGACTAGGACTTAGCAAGTCAGACGAATCTTTAATGAGCTGAAACAAACTTTTTAAACACTCTGGTTGTGTATGAAAATGTGACTGCTATTCTCCCCTGCTAACCAATTTAATAAGCAAATAAAGGATCGCAAAACAGAAAGAGGGGAGGACAGTATACATCATAGCACCCTGTGATGCTGTGATTTGTAGGTGATATAAGGTGACCCAAAAACAATTAATTGATCAAGAACTCTGAATGCAATAGCTAGGTCTTATACAAATTTTATTCCCATCAGTCCTAGTCATCCTAGTTCAGGGCTGGGCAAAATACAGCCTGCGGGCTGAATCCGGCCTGCCAAGACACCAGATCCAGCCCGCAGACCACCCTGCCAGGACCCTCAGGCACACAGCTGCGCGGTTTAAAGCGCAGTCCGTGCAGCTCTCTGCTCTGCAGGAAGGGGGCAGATTCATGGGATCTCCCTGCCCCCAGCCCAATCTTCAGCACCTATTAGCCAGAAACAACCAGCCTACAGTAGCGGAGAGATTGGCTACGAGGAGTAACCATAGTTCAAATTAGAAAGCCTAATTCGAACTACCTACTCTGTGCCGCGTGTAGCCGCGGGCACGGAGTCCGAACTACCGGGGATTTAAAAATGGCGGCGCCCGGCAAGATGCAAATGAAGCCTGGGATATTTAAATCCCGGGCTTCATTTGCAACTTCGATTGACTACATTAACCACCCTAGTTCGAACTAGGGTGGTAGTGTAGACATACCCTCCCAGACACTGTATCTCCTCCTACACCCCTCAGGCCAGAATCTTTTCCTGCACCCACACATATTCTCAGATCCTGCACCCCAATCCCCTGCCCCAAGTCATCACCCACACCCTCTGCAGTCTGCACCCCCTTCTCCCAGGTCACAACTGCCTCCCAGCCTTTGCACCACCTCCTAGTGCCCCTTCCCAAGGCCAGAATCCTCTCCTGCACCCATATCCCCTCCCTAACCCTACATCCCAATCCCCTGATCCAGGTCACCCCCCCTTCACTCAGAGGGTACATCTAGACTACATGCCTCTAGTGACAGAGGCATGTAGATTAGGCTACCCGGCATAGAAAAATGAAGCGGCGATTTAAATAATCGCCGCTTCATTTAAATGTACATGGCTGCTGCGCTAAGCTGATCAGCTATTTGTCGGCTCAGCGCGGTAGTCTGGATGCTCTGCAGTCGACATCAAAGGCATTTGTCGACCTCCCAGGTAAACCTCATCCCAGGAGGCATACCTGGGAGGTCGACAAATGCCTTTGATGTCGACCGCGGAGCGTCCAGACAACAGTGCTGAGCTGACAAACAGCTGATCGGCTCAGCGCGGCAGCTATTTAAATTTAAATGAAGTGGCGATTATTTAAATCACTGCTTCATTTTCCTATGCCGGGTAGCCTAATCTACATGCCTCTGTCGCCAGAGGCATGTAGTCTAGATGTACCCAAACTCCCTCTCAGACCTCACATCATCTCCTGCACCCCAGACCTTTATCCCATGCGCCCTTCTGTGCCCAACCTCTATCCTAGACCTCATAGCCCTTGTCCATTTTCCAAAATCTTGGAGTGCCCCCCCCGCCAAAAATTACTGCCCACTCCTGTCCTAGTTCAAGCAAGAAACTCATTAATTTTTTGCAAGTCTCCTAATGAGTAGGGCACATTAGTTTGAAGACTGGCTACACATTTTTTCAAAGTATTGTCAAGGTACATTAAATGTTTCATAATTCTCTCATAGTATTTTCATTTTTTTAGACACACAAGTGAGGTGTGTTGAGGCAATTGCCCTTTTACCCAGGTTTCTTGAAACTGATCATTTCCCCTCTCTTTTCCTGACTTTAATCAATGCAGCTTTCATATTGCTAAGGCTACAGCCTCCATTTTCTAGTTAATGAGCTAAGAATGAGATCTCTTCAGAGTATCTCAGTGATACTTCTTAACCTATTACAGGTTACATTTCAGTGATCTGAGACATGTCTAAAGATTACACACACTGAATTGGTAGAATTCCAGCCCTATCAATTCTATAAGTGAGGCCAGGACTCAAGAAACTTAAGACTCTCATGTGAAACTGAAAAACGTTAGCCTCTTTGTGATATAGCAACATGCGTGACTCAAATGACACCTTATTATATCAGCATAGATCAGTGTTTCTCAACCAGTGGTACAAGTACCCTTAGGGGTACACGAGAGAAGTCTGGGGGGGTACATCAACACAACTAAAATTTGGAGAAAACTGAATTTTTGTTTTAAGTTTTACAGTGTTTTATTATTTTTATACTTTTTACATCCAAAAATTTCATCGCCCGCCGGCTATGATTAAGTCGTTTAAACAAATGTATTGCAATGGTGGAAAAAATTGTGTGTGTCTGAAAACTGTAGGTACTGGGGGTACTTTTTTTTTTTAAAGGGGTACTTTATAAAGAAAGGTTGAGAAACACTGGCATAGATCATCATGTTTACATTGATTACATCACACTGAAAGATAAAAAGAGATGAATTTCATGTACACAAAAGTGATGTTACCTGGATGTCTTGAATTTTTCTATACTGAATCCTATTGTTGGAACTATGTCTTGAGTTTGAGCCTTAAAAAAAAAGAGAGAGAAAATTAATATTTTACAACAAACACATTGTAAATTAGAAACAGCTCCTGAAATAAGATCTTATTTCTAAACTATTAATATACCATAACATTTTGATGCAATATATAGTCTTCAGGAAACATTTTAGAAACAGAAGATCTCTGGATAGACATGACAGGTACTTAATGGACTTTCCCAGAATTTCCACTTTCTCAAGATCCAAGTTTTGGATTTTCTAGCAAAAAAATGGAGACTCTGTATTACCTTTGGGTTAAGGCTTGGAAGTGAAGATGTTTTAGCCTTAATATTGAATTCCCTTGCTTTTTTAAACAAACTTTCAGTTATAGTTTAGGTACAGGGCTAAGTGACATACTATCAGAGCTAAGTGATAGCTTTTTGAATTGAAGAATTACCAATGAGGTTACAATATGAAGAATCCAAGTATTTTTACCCTCTGGAGGTCACAATTTCAACCCAAAGTATATTATATAGGCAGTCCCCGAGTTACGCGGATCCGACTTATGTCGGATCCGCAGTTACGAACAGGGCTTTTCTCGCCCCGGAGGACGGGAGCGGCGGGCCGCCCAGATGCACCGCGGTCCGCCGCCCCCATTCTCTGGGGCGAGAAAAGCTGCTCCCCGTCTCCCTGGTGTGCAGGGAGATGGGGAGCAAAGCCTTGGAGCACGCCCACAGCGGGACAGCCCGGGCGGGCTTGAGCTGTCCCTCTGTGGGCGTGCTCTGCGGCTTTGCTCCCTGTCTCCCGACCAGCAGACCAGGGAGATGGGGAGCAAAGCCTCGGAGCATGCCCTCAGTGGGACAGCCACGGCGCGCCTGGACTGTCCCGCTGCTCGCGTGCTCTGCGGCTTTGCTCCGCGTCTCCCAGGTCAGCAGACCAGGGAGATGGAGCAAAACCCCGTCTCCCTGGTCTGCTGGGGGGGGGGGGTGCAGCTAGTGCCCTCCCCCCCCCCCAGCAGACCAGGCTTTTCTTGCCTACCCCTGGGGTAGAGCAGCTGGGGGCTGCCAGGTTGGTCCGTTTCAGCAGCGGCTGAATCAGGACGCCTGGGGCAGAGCAGCTGGGGTGCTGCTGGGTTGCTCCAGTAGCGCCGAGAAGCCGCGCTACTGGAGCAACCCAGCAGCACCCCAGCTGCTCTGCCCCAGGAGTCCCCAAGTCAGCCGCTGCTGAAACTGACCAGCGCTGACTACAGGAAGCCCGACGCAGAGTTGCTCTGCCCCAGGCTTCCTGGAATCAGCCGCTGATCAGTTTCAGCAGCAGCTGACTTGGGGATGCCTGGGGTTCTTAAGTTGAATCTGTATGTAAGTCAGAACTGGCGTCCAGATTCAGCCGCTGTTGAAACTGATCAGTTTCAGCAGCGGCTGAATTTGGACGCCAGTTCCGACTTACATACAGATTCAACTTAAGAACAAACCTACAGTCCCTATCTTGTACGTAACCCGGGGACTGCCTGTACCTCAACACTTTTAAAACATAAAGAGACAATATATTACCCTAATATTCCTTATCACAAGCTACAGCAGTAACCTATTTATGTTGGGAATAGCGATGTGAATGGTTAACCGGTTAGCCTGACCCTTAACGGGTGAGGCGCTATGGTTAACCAGTGGTGGCTGAAGCCCATTGCAGGCACGGGGCACTCCAGCCCATCCGAAGCAACCCGCATATGTGGCAGGCCCAGCCCAGTGCACCGTGGGCAGGGGTATGCTGCACCCTACACCCACCCCTCATTTAACGAGTTAACCATTTAAACAAAGTTTAACCAGTTCACTAGTTAAATGGGATTTACATTTCTAATTGGGAAGCAGTAGCTTGAATGTTTAGGTCAGTAGTCTCCAACCTTTTCAACCATAAGATCACTTTTTCAATTTAAGTGCAATGTAAGATCTACCTCAAACCCAAATACCCTTGCCCCACTTCCTTCATGCCCCTTCTATGAGGCCCCACCCCTGCTCCACCCCCTCTCAGAGGCCTCTCCTTGCTCACTTCATCCCCCTTCCTCTCCGAACCTCACTCATTTTCACCAGGCTGGTAGGGAGTTGGGATGCAGGCTTTGGTCTTGGGCCAAAGGGTTCTGAATGTGGGAGGGGCTCTGGGCTTAGCCCAGGGTGGTGGATTGGGGTCTAGGAGAGGGTTCAGGGTGCAAGCTCTATGAAGGAATTTGAGTGCAGGGGAACTCATGTCTGGGACAGGAGGTAAGATGCAGGAGGGGGTTCAGGAAGCAGGCTCTGGCTGGGCACGACTTAACTGAGCCAGCTTCCGGGGGGTGAAGTAGTGGGGTTAAGGCAGGCTTACTCCTGCCCTGGCCCTGTACCACTCCTGAAAGCAGCTGGCATGTACAGCAATGGCTCATTGGCACCATGTGCTGCCCCTCATCTACAGGCACTAATGCCACAGCTTCTATTAGCCACAGCTCTCCACTATTGATCAACGGGAGTTGCAGGCAAGGACAGCATGTGGAGACCCCTGCTTTCCCTTTCATGGGGGCTGCAGGAACATGCCAGCCACTTCTAGGAGCAACAGTTCCCATAGGGACGATTCCAGCCATGACAGGTTAGGCATTTTAGAACTCACTACTCAAAGAATTAAATTTAAGCATAAGAGAGAAATGAGTGGAGGGAGGGACACACTGACATCAGTGCCCCTGTTTTCTCCCTCCTACACCCTGCACAGCAAGCAGGAGGCTCCCAGGGGAGCAGTTCCAAGGCAGCGGCAGGAGCAGCACGACAGTGGGTGGAGAGCCAACTGAAGTGCCAGTGCTTGATAGCTTCCTGGCCAAACCAGTCAGGATTACCCGTCAGAGGCTCCATGATCTACCAGTAGATCCCAATCTACTGGTTGGTGACCACTGGTTTGGGTTATTACCCTATTTGTTATCTACCAGTGCACTTCAAAGATAGTACTATGTTTACCTAAGGATGAAATGTCGGAACAAAACAGAACACCGCAGCACAACAAGCCTGGTTACCAGTGCAACTTCTCTGGAAAAGTGGCCCAATGTCAAAATCTTTATGAAAAATCAATAAAATTGAAAAGAATCTAGCTATTTGAGAAAAATAAGGGCTCTAAAGCCTTATTTATAAATAAGATGTTTACAAGAAACTGGTTTTCTCCCATATATACACTAAAACTGGCTTAGTTTATTAATCTTTGAAATCATTATGAAAAAAATTATTTTCACCACCATCAGAAGTAGTTGCCACTAGTTCCCATCAATAAGATGTCATAACTCTGCACTGAACAACAAAGGTTCCACTTTCCTTCAAGGATATCTTATACTAGAAATTAGTTAAGAAATTCAAAGTAGTTATCTGTAACTAGCTGAGAACAAAATTGTAGCTGGCAGGGAAAAGTGGGAGGTTTTTTTTTTTAAAATGCCTCTGTCAAGCTCTTTTGCAAGGTGACTGTTCTGCCTAAAATACAATCATTGGCTTTGTACTTTGATGATTAGCTGACAGTTCAAAGCAATTTGTCAGATAAACTAATTCATTTATCAGAGTTAGTAATTTTTAGAGACTCTGATCTAATGAAGTTTGTTACATTTTTATCAGAAGGTAATGTTACTGCATATTTCATTTTACAATACGTTCACAAATAACTACCAAAATGTGGTCGATGAATTAAACACAAAGAGACCGTTTCTATTTGCTTGACTCACATAATTATCTATATTATCTATTTTAGGGGGTTTTATTGTGCCCACTGCCATATACTAGTACTAACTTAAAGACTTGACCCATGCTCTGGATACTGCACTATAATACTACAGATATTATAATAAAGTTTCAAAGTCATCACTTTTGAGAACAAAGCCATAAAAATAAAATAGTAGTTGCAACAGCTAGCATCTATGCATTGCTAAAAAGTAATGTTATAGATATCTAATTTACATGTATAGACCTAATTACATTTTAACAGAAACAAAATTACTGAAGCAAAAAAACATTGGGCTCACTAACTTTATAAATTGCAACTCGATAGGACTTCTTTTTATTAAAAAAATCTCCTCTTTTAAGATTATCTTCAACTAAATATATAATAGGATGTTAACAAATGACTACATTTAACAACAGTTAAGGTTACATCAGGCTACGTGTAACCCACCAGAATACTTGAATGCAAGGAAATAAAAAGCTAGGGAAGTCTCCAGATTTCAGTGCCACAAGTCATTATATAAGGCATTCAGTCTTATTGCCAAATCAGAACAAAGAGCAATATATGCACACATTACAAAAGATGTTGATGGTGAATTCATACTCTCTTTTTAATCAATGGCTTAGTATACCTGAGGGTCACAATCCATTAATTTGGAAAAGTATCAATGATGAATTCTTCATAAAAGTTTTGCATTCTCACTATTAATTTCCTGAAGTCTCAGTTGGGTAGTTGTGTTAGCCTGTAATTTTAAGAACAATGAGTAGTCCTGTGGCACCTTAGAGACCAACAGAAATATATATAGTATCATGAGCTTTTGAGGGTAAAACCATTTGATGAAATGAGTTTTGCCCACAAAAGCTCATGATACTATACATATTGTTGTTAGACTATTATTGATTTAAAAATGGTGCGACATAACTAGGAAATTAATAACAATGAGTAGTCCTGTGGCACCTTAAAGACTAAGACAAATATTATGGCTGTAATATGGCTGTAAACAAGTGCTAGCTGCTGTAAAACTGTATTTGTCCCAACCATTAGAACTTCAAACTATAATATTTATTCAAAATAAAAACAGTTTTCACATCCATCATAAACCCTTTCTAATCCTATGATTTGAGAAGATAGTAGGCATATTAATAGGTGGTGGTGGCTGTTTTAAAAATATGTATATACTCACACATATAAAGCCAGGTTTACAAATAGTCTGAAGCTTTCTTACACACATTATATTGTCCTAAACTTATAAACAGATTTCCACCTTTTTCCTCCACAATTATGTCTAGGATAATAGAATCTAAAATAGTGTACACAATCATCTACTTTGCAGTAGCATTTCATAACAGTAGTGAACTAGGAGGCTACTTACATTTGAAGGTTTAAGTTTATTAATGATAGTTGTTTTGCCACTATTGTCCAACCCAAGGCACAAAACATGAACTTCCTTTTTCTTCAGACCAAGCCACCCAGCTAGTTTATCAAACAATCCCATGATTCTGATTTAATGCAGAGAACACCTGCAGTTCAGAAGAATAGAAAAGGAAATTGCTATTTAAAATGGTTACAGGTACAGCACAGTAGGTATACATGTGGGCCAGAAGTCCTAAGGCTTTCAAGAGGACAATACAAATAAGACCCCCTCCCAAGCTGTGTCACAGCAGGTTTGGTTAATACAGAGAGTAAACAGAGCATAAGCTGATTATTGGGAAGAAGCCTAACACAAAAGTAGATTGGCTGCTTATAACCCTGGTCTACATAGCACAATGTCCTTGTAGTATTGCTAGCCAATGAATCATTAGTCAAACATTCTAGTGATGCAAATGCCAACAAGACTGTAGAACTTCATCATCATTAACTAAACTTTACCAACGAGAATTATATATTAAACTATCAGAAATCCAGCCAGTTATCACAAATTACCAGTGATGTTAAAATACGTTTGTGTAAACGTATAACCGCTGAATTATTAATGTTTACATGCAGGGGAACAGGCAGCTTTTAAGCCAGCTCCCTGCAAGCCCAGAAGCAGCAGCATGGGGAACAGGTAGCTCAACAGGAGCTGCTACATGTGGGGAGTGTACCAGAGGCAGCATTGAGGAGGTGGGGGGAGAGGCGGCAACAGCTCTAGGAGATAGCAGGGAGGCGGGATGGGAGGCAGTGAGAGGGGGCAGGTGACTTTGTGATAGCCGGCTTAAAGCTGGCTTTGCAAACTGGCTCCCAGGCTTATCGGTTAACTGAGTTCACAGGTACGCATTGACATCCCTACAATTTACATTATAAAAATCTTCACATTGTCATTTTGCAAAGTAACATTTCCTTTTCACACACCCACTTGAAGGTTATTGAAAACAGAATTATATATGCAGTACGGTTAACTGAAATTAGTTACTTATGTTGATATTAAAAACTATACATCAGAAAATAATTCACTATAACCAGAAACTGATTAAGACAGATTAGTCAGAGATGTAGCCATATAACCTAACACACAACTACTTGTCAGAGAGAAGCCAAATTGTTACTCAGGTCAAGAAACTGTCTCACTAAGGTTGCTCAGCAGCAGGTGGACTAAAAAGGGCTTATGTTGTGAATTATTTTACAGCATCTGCCTGGACATACTACATATTAGGGATGTGAATGACTAGTCAACAGGCTAGTCAACTAGTCGCTTCCCCTCCCCCACCTTGCTGCCTCTATCAAAAAGAGGCAACAAGTGTGGAGGAGGGCAGAGAGAGGCAGAGGTACTTCAAAGTGGCAGCACTGCATGGAGCTGGGGCCAGCTCTGGGCTCCACGTGGCACTGCCACTTTAAACCCCATGCTCAGCCCGGGCCAGCTGGGGTGGCCCCAGACTGTTCATGGCATCTCAAAGCAGCAACACCGCACGAAGCCCGGGATCAGCTGGGGACTCCCCCACTGACCCTGGGCTCTGTACAGCGCTGCCACTTTGAAACACCACGTAGAGCCTGAGGCTAGGCTCCCCGTGGTGTTTCAAAGTGGCAGCGCTGCATGGAGCCCAGGGTCAGGGGTGGAGTCCCTAGCTGATCCCAAGCTTCATGAGGCATTTTCTCCTTTGAAGTGTAGCAACAGCCCTAGGGCTGTTGCTACACTTCAAAGGTAGAGGCACCCTATCAACTAATCAAATAGTTGATGCAAAATGCATTGACTATTCAATTAGTCTATTACTTGAAATTTAAGAACCGGCAGTCTATGAAAGCTACAATCAGAAATAATTTCAACAGATGATAATTGACAGTGAACGTCTGTGGCACATGCTAATAAAACATGTATAATCACAAAAGAATTTTCAGAGAAAAAATCCCCTCTATATAGAGAGCAAAACTATATACAACTCAGTTCCAGACTTGGTTGGTGTATTTAGATTACCAAAAAACATCCTGGAGGTTGGGAGGAGGTAAGGAAAGCTGATAAAGAATATTCAGTCTCAGTAGCTCCACAACCCCTTACAATATGATAACCGATATCAGACATTTAAAAAGAAAATTACGGTGAAGAACACATGGCAAAAGTAGAGGTAGTAGAAAGACTACATAGAACAGGTTTATAATTTCTATGGCTGAAACACTCTGCATTGGGAATTCTACTGATCTACTGTGTAGCTATATGTTCAGCAACATTAATCTTGAGTAAGTTTTCATTGAAGTAGTTTAACTTATTTGCTACCAATAGTATTTCTTGTACAAATATGTGTTTTCCAATGAACTATAAGAACTAGTTAATTTTCATTTTTCTTCTGGATTCCATTTGGTACAATAAAAGCTTTTTACATTCCTGGTTACAGATGTAAAGCTTATACATTGTCAAATGAACCTGACAAGAATCTTCTTCTCCAAAACATGTCATTCTGTCACTTGCACAAGAGATTTATTTATATTAACAAAGAGCAGCCAAAGAGGAAAGATACTTTCTGTTGTCTATTCTATAGTACAGTATGACAAACCTGTAAGCCCTTCTCCCCCTTTAGCTGTCTTGGTCACTTGTGATAGTTTGATGATTAAAAAAAAGTCACTCCAAAGTTGACAGAAGGAGCAAAGAATCCTATAAAAGGTACACACTTCTCTCAAGAGCTGATGTTTTCTAAAACTGACAAGATCACCTGAAATAGCGATTATAATATAACACAGAAGTTATACTGTAAATATATTTATTTTAAGATTATGAAAAGTGAAGTTTTCACATCAGCATTACCTCACCCACATTATGCATACCGGGCATATTTAATGCTGAAATCTTAATATGAATATTAATCAAAACACATATTTTACAAGAAAATACAGGAACAGAACATTGGCAGCACTGCAGGGGACCAGCTCCCCACACAGACCGGTTCTTGCCTCCTGCCCCGCGCTGCTGTCTCTAATACAGAGGCAACAGTGCGGGGCGGCAGCAGCATCTTCCCATGATGGACCAGACTCCCCAGGCCCATCGCAGACAGAGGCTGCAACAGCATCCCTCTTGCTCCTCCCTCCCCCCACCATACTGCTGCCTCTTCTACAAAGGCAGCAGTGCAGGAGGCACGCAGCTCTATGAAGCTGGTGCTTTGGGGGGGGGGATTTTAGGATTCCCCCCAAGCATCAGCTCCCACCTGGTCTTTATTAGAGGCAATAGCATGGGGGCAAAGGGACAGGCAGCTTTGTGGGATAAAGCCGGCTTCCGACAGGCACCAGCTCTCACCTCCCTCACCCTTGCTGTCACTAATACAGAGGCAGCAAAGAGGCAGTGTGTGTAGTAGCTAGAATTAATGGTTAAGTCCAGGCTCATCAATTAATTGCTTACTCAACTATATGCTAACATCCCTAATGCCTTGTGACACACACACTCCTTTTTCCTGCCTCATTCAGTGTACAGAGAATGAATGAGGATTGTGTAGTAAAGGAGACTAATGTCTATAAGACCCCGTCTCGTTTATTGCAGAAGTTGAAGGTGTATACTGAATAAGACAGAAGATTATCATTACAGGAAGTGAAACAATAGCATCTTGGTTAAGTCAGTTTAATGCTGTTCTGGAGAAGTATATTAGGACACCTGCCAGAGTTACTATATGATGCTGGGAAAATTCCTGAAACCATACTTCACATGGGCAATAATTGTGTGTTCATCATATTCAGGGTATTCAACTTGGAACCCAGTGGTCTTTGCTTAATAGCTGAGCAAACCCAGCTGTAACTGATGTCAGTGGATGAGATAAATAGATAGATATAGGATAGAACCTAATACACTGGGGGAAAAATGAGTGATGGGCACAGGGATGTTAACTAGTGATTAATTTACTAGTTGAGTAGTTGATGGAATTTACATTGACTAGTTGATAGGCACTTCCACCTTCAAAATATACAAGAGCCCCAGCAGGATTCAGGAAGCAGGCTTTAGCTGGGCACCATTTAAGTGAGATGGCCTCTGGGTGGTGGAGCAGTGTAGTTAAGGCAGGCTTACTCCTGCTCTGGTCCTGCACCACTCCTGAAAGCAGCTGGCATGTACAGCAATGTCTCCATGGTGCCATGTGCTGCCCCTCATCTACAGGCACTAAGCCCACAGCTTCTACTGGCCACAGTTCCCCATTACAGGCGGGTTACGTACAAGATAGGGACTGTAGGTTTGTTCTTAAGTTGAATCTGTATGTAAGTCGGAACTGGCTTCCAGATTCAGCCGCTGCTGAAACTGACCGCCAGTTCTGACTTACATACAGATTCAACTTAAGAACCCCAAGCTTCCCCAAGTCAGCTGCTGCTGAAACTGATCAGCGCTGATTCCAGGAAGCCTGGGGCAGAGCAACTCTGCCTCGGGCTTCCTGTAGTCAGAGCTGGTCAGTTTCAGCAGCAGCTGACTTGGGGACGCCTGGGGCAGAGCAGCTGGGGTGCTGCTGGGTTGCTCCAGTAGCACCGCTCCTTGCTCCTTGGCACTACTGGACCAACCCAGCAGCACCCCAGCTGCTCTGCCCCAGGTGTCCTGATTCAGCCACTGCTGAAACTGACCAGCAGCGGCTGAATCAGGACCTGGGGCAGAGCAGCTGGGGTGCTGCCGGGTTGGTCCAGTAGTGCCCAGAGCGGTGCTGCAGGACCAATTGGCAGCGCTCCAGCTGCTCTGCTCCAGGGTCCAAAACAAAAGCCTAGTCTGCTGGGGGGGGGGCACACTAGCCACGCCCCCCCCCCCCAGCAGACCAGGGACACGGGGAGCAGAGCCGCAGAGGCAACGGGGTGCCGCGCCTCTGTGGCTTTGCTCTGGCAAAGTCTCAGAGGCGCGGGACCCCCCCCCGCGGCTGCGGCTTCAGTCCCGGTGCCTGTGGTCTGCTGGGGACGGTCCCCAGCAGACCACAGGCACCGGGACTGAAGCGGCAGCAGCGGCGGTTCCCCGCGCTTCTGAGGCTTTGCTCTGGCAAAGCCTCAGAAGCGCGGGAACCCGCCCGGTGCCCCTGGTCTGCTGGAGACGGTCTCCAGCAGACCAGGGGCACCAGAGCAGCTTACGAATGGGGCTTTCTCGCCCCGGAGCTCACAGGTAGCAATCCGCTACCTCGACCTCCGGGGCGAGAAAGCCCCATTCGTAAGTGCGGATCCGACATAAGTCGGATCCACGTAAGTTGGGGACTGCCTGTACTGATCAATGGGAGCCAAAGAAGTGGTGTCTGCAGGCAAGGACACCATGTGGAGACCCCCCAGCCCTGCCTTTCTCAGGGGCTGCAGGGACATGCCAGTCACTTCCAGGAGCAGCAATTACCATAGGGATAATTACTCCAGCCACACCAGGTTAGGCATTTTAGAGCTCCCTACTCAGAATATTAAATTTAAGCATAAGAGAAATGAAGTTATGAAATGCATAGACCAGTCAAAAATCAAAAATAACACACTTTGCAGGCAGTAAAAGTAAAAACAACCCCCTTGTGTGTGTTCGGTTGTGAGATGAGAGTGAAGGACAGTGTGTGTTTGTGAGAATGACAGACACACACTCAGCATGTGCCAGTGGCAGAGATTTACACTGCCAAGCTCCCTCCATCCCCTTCTCTCTGGGGAGATAGGATACAAGAGCGGGGGGAGGAAGGACACCCTGCCATCAGCACCCATTTCTTCTCCTTCCCATACTCTGCACAGCAAGCAGGAGGCTGGGAGAGGGGGCAGCTCCAAGGCAGAGGGCAGGAGCAGCATGCCAGTGGCTGGAAGAGCAAATGAAGTGCCAGCGCTTGATAGCTTTCTGACCAAACCAGTCAGGATCATCTGTCTCCAAGATCTACTAGAGGGCAACCACTGGACTAGATGATTTCCCACTGTGGGTGCCTGGGGAGGGGCGATGCGGGGAGGGCCGGTCAGAAGGGTCACCCAGGCGCCAATTAGCATGTTGGCAGGGGCGCCCTGCACCTCCTAAGTCACCCGCGTGCCCCACCCACCCCGCTTTGCAGTTTACGGGTCTATCAACTAACCCCACTTGCACCCGGGAAGCTGCCAGACGCCGAGGCGAGGCGAGCCACAGGCTGGGGCGAGGGAAGGGCGCGCACGGACTCACGAGCAGGGGGCGGCAGCACCGGGCCGCTCGGCCAGAGCCAGGCACCTCCCGCCCCGGGGAACGCGCGGCGCGGGCCCGGCGGCAGCTCACGCGCCCGGTCACTGACGCGGGGCCGGACCCAGCAGCCTCCCCCCGCCCGGCCCCACTAGAACCCACCGGAGCCCTGGGCCCTACCGGCATCCACCTCCTGCGTCGTTACCTAGGAGACCACGCCGCCGTTCCGCCCCCTCCCCCTCCCGCCTTAGCCCCGCCCCCCGGCAGCCCCGTCCCCTCCGGCACTAGCTCCGCCCCCCCGTCAGCCCCGCCCCTGACGCGCTAGCCCCGCCCTCGTCCCCTCCGCCAATCCCCTGCGCCGAGAGACCCGCGGCGCAAAACGGAGCCCAGCGGCTCGGTCCCTGGGGCTCCAGGCGCGGCTGGTGCCGGGGAGCGCGCCGCCCGCACACAAAGTCACGTGTTGCGGGAGAGTCAGGGGCGAGTCCTCCTCCTGTCCCAGGCTTGTTCAGCGGCCTGGCTGCTCCATGATGCCTCCCAGCCCTTGCCCGGCTTTGGGCACGCGCATTAGGAGAGCAAACGCCTGACCTGTTCCTGAATTGCCAGCTCCGGAGATAGCCCGACCCCACACACCAAAAAGCCCCCAATGGTGCAGATCTGAACTAACTCTTGAGTGGGTGGGATTTCAAAATCTGCCTCTGAATATCCCCTGTCATTGTTGTGGAAACTGACACACAGATTAGGGGAGTTACCCTAAGATTGCAGAGAGACTAAACTGAGACTCAATACAACGATAAATCTAGCAGGTCAGATGGCTGATATCCCTGTAATATATATAAAAAACCAACAAATGGTCTGGTAGCACTTTATAGACTAACAAAACATGTAGATGGTATCATGAGCTTTCGTGGGCACAGCCCACTTCTTCCGATGACCAGAACTCCCAGGAAAGCTCATGATACCATCTACATGTTTTGTTAGTCTATAAAGTGCTACCAGACCATTTGTCCTTTTTTCTGTAACAGACTAACTCAGCCACCCCCTGAAGCTGCTGTAATATCAAAGCATCTTTCAAGTATTTAAAAACAAGGCAGATGCATAGAATAGCCCTCTTCCCTTTTCCTGGCCTTGAGGAAAAAAGGATCTGTTGTAGGTATTCAGCTATTACTAAGGGACAGGGAAACCAATGGTACAAGTTTTGCATTAATTTCTGAACATGGCAAGTGCTGTGGCCATCTCTTGTGGAAATAAATGCCAAGGTCTAAAGTGGGCAACTGTGAAAGTTCTCTCCTGTGCTCACCTTTAGCTCCCTAGTCACCATTCCCATGGTTCCAGTGGAACACCCAGCTGTTATGGATGCTTATGGTTGGGGAAGGAATAGTAGTCTTACAGGTTGTCAGTGCTGTGATAGAATGTTTTGAATATAAGGCTATATCTAGACTATGGAGCTTTATCGGAAAAAGGTACACAAATTGCCCTCTGCAATTTGCATTCCTTTTTCCAATTGTTTTTTCAGAAGAGGCTTTTCCTGAATTTTGGCCCGTCTATACTGGGCCAAATTTCGGAAAAGATTCCTCTTTCAGAAGAGCCCTTCTTCCTTATGAAAAAATTTTGGAAGAGCAGACGCATTCACTGGACATGGCGGAGTTTTTCTGAGATACCTCTGCTATCCTGGAAAAACTCTGCAGTCTAGATGTAGCCTAAGAGAAGGAACTTTGAGTTAAACTGTTTTGAGAGCCCACTACAGAGAGCAGAACATGAAGGGATGTGATGATGGTAACTCAAGTTCCCAAGAAGACAGGCACATAGTGGTAGATGAAATGTATCAAACTGCACAGCATGTGGAATAAGTATCAAACCACTTAGGATCTAGATATTGCTCCCCGTCTGTGCTGCAGCCACGCAGCTGTGGTTCTGGTTCTTCTCTGGCCAAGTCACTCGCCCTGGCTGTTCTCGGCCAATGGGAGGGCTGCCTTCTCCTTGCCCCCTCCCCAAGGGGAATGTGAGAGGCAGAAGAAGCAACAGCCCTGGGGTGAGCAAGCAGTAATGCCAGCTGTTTTGTATAGCAAGGTCAGTTTCCTCACCTGGGTGCAAGCAAGAGTTAGGAGTGACCAAGGTGCAGGGGTTAGGGGTAAAGGAAGAGGAACAGGTCTTTGGGATGAAGGGAGGGTGGGAAGTCCATGGGGGCCAAGGTCAATGAGAGGGCATCACACCCACATAATGTTGAGCACCGAAATATGTTTGCTCAGGGTGCCATTTTCCCTAAGGCCAGCCTTGAGGGGAGCAAGGGGTGAATATTTACTACCTCTGAAATGACAAAAGTTTTGGGTTTCAATTGACAGTATAGACAGCCAGTGTAAAGAGAAAGGTTTTGTTTTCTATTTTTCAAATTAAGGCTTGTCTACATTGGCACATTTTGTCACCAAACATGTCGTCTGGAGACAAAACAGTGAGAGCATTTACACTGCAATGTGACTTTTGTAATGAAATACACCCAGTTTTGGCGATAAAAAACTTCCACCCCTGGGAGAGATGTTTGTCTTTCCCCCTCCCTTTATTGCCAACAAAAAGCCAGTGTAGAGTCTGATCTTTGTTTTGTTGAGAGAATTGGCTTCCACCAGTATTCCATAATGCCTGACCTCACTGTGCTTAGTGTTTTGTGATCTCTGCTGCCCTGCAGGCATGTGCCCTCCTCCCTTTCAAAGCTCCGGGAAGTATCTGAAAGCTAAGTGAGCTGTTCCATTTGAGGAACAAAGAGAAAATCATTGAAGTGTTTCTCTTTTGCCCTGCTAGCAGGTTGTTGCTGTGGTAGTAGAACTAGAGAGACTGTTGTGCTGCTTTGACATTCCTTAGTATGGAGAGCTCACAGCGCTACAAGAGAGAATCCCAAGAAGTGCGAGATCACTTCTGCCTTCCTACAACTCTGCATTGTGGGATGCTTACCCACATTACTTTGCTCTATCTGTTGACAGGGTGCCAGGAATTGTCGAAAATGGGAAGCAGAAAAAACAGTTTGACTGGTTTTCACTTTTGGCAACTTCTGCATGTCGACAACACTTTTGTCTCCAAACCCTTCCAGTGCAGACATAACCATAGTCAGTGTTTGAGAATTGAACCTAGATTCTTGAATTCACTGAATTGATAAGAATGACCAAAGGTCTCACTACTGTCAGAATTAAATACAACATTCACTTTTTACTTTATGCACTGTTGTAGGCCAAATCTTGCAGTTGTTACTAAGGGAGCTTTTACCAAATAAGGAAGCAGGGTTTAACTCCAGAAATCCAGCATTCCACTATTATTAACATTAGTTTTGTAGTGCATGTAAGGCATTATGAAGAAAAAACCTGCTCATACTTTTATATTTTAAACTTTTGGGGGGCAAGATTGAGTATTTTGGCTAGCATTTTTTCCTTGTATAAATATGGCATTATGTGAATATTAAAACAACTATAACTAGCATTTGTTAAAAACTTGCTCTGCCATGTGCTATTGGAAAATCAAATCCCTGTTGCCATTTCAGAAAAGGAGTTGCAATAGAATTTTTCAGTGAAGAACAATGCTCACAGACCCAGTGTATTGACTGAATAAAATTACAGAGGTTATACAGCAAATTTTAAAAAGTGTTCTGATTCAGATAAATTGTGCTTCTTTTTCAGGGCACGCTGCTGTTATGTATATAGGATCAGATCCTGCTGATTTCTGCAATTTGGGGATTATCACAGTATGCTATGGTTCTTTAACAACTTTATCAACTGTGTGTGCATTTTCTAAAGACATTTATCAGAGTACAAAATCAATAGTGATTTGATGGTGCCGGGGCACCATTTCAGATTTGGTGGGGGCAACTTGTGCATATCACAATGGCGGACAACTTAGCCGTTATCTGACAAGAGCACTATATCTAATTACCATATAAACCTGTGGTGTCCAACACACTAGCCACTAGCCATTTGTGGCTATTTAGCCAGTTGTGTGTGGATAGTTGGCTCAGAAAATTATTTACATTTTCAGAATAATGTGGCTAGTTCTGAGATCTTATGGCAAGTAACCTAAGGGACACTAGTTAGCCGTAACATTTTAATGTATATTCTTACTTTGTTACTAACTCTGTGGAGAGACACACACCCCATCAGGACTCCTTCAACTGTGGAAGGAGTCTGGGGTATAGTAGGTTATAGCAGAGAGCGGATACATTTCAGCTCTATGTAAGAACACCAGAATAGCTACACTGTATCAGTCCAATGGTCCTTCTTGCCCTGTATCCAGTCTTCCAACAATGGCCAATGCCAGATGCTTCAAGAGGAATAAACAAAAGAGGCAATTATCATGATCCATCCTTTGTCACCCATTCCTAGCTTCTGGCAAACAGAAGCTAAGGACACAATCCTTGACCATCCTGGTTAGAAGCCATTGATGGACCTATCCTACTGGAACTTATTTTGTTCTTATTGGAACCCTATTATAGTTTGGGCCTTTCCACCATCTTCTGGTAAAGAGTTCCACAAATAGATTGTGAAAAAATAATTTATTTTGTTTGTTTTAAATCTGCTGCCTATACATTTAATTGGTGCAACTTGTTGAGTTATGTTAATGAAGGAATGAATAATACTTCCTTATTCTATTTTTCCACACCATTCATGATTTTCTAGACCTGATTTTCTAAACTAGATCTGCATACAGTATTCAAGATGTGGGCATACAATGACTTTATATGGAAATAATATGGCATTTTGTCTTATTATCTAGAGTTCTTTGAGGGAGTCAACAAGCATGTTGACAAGGGGGGGTCCAGTGGATATAGTATACTTAGATTTCTAGAAAGCCTTTGACAAGGTCCCTCACCAAAGTAAGTTGTCATGAGATAAGATGGAAGGGCCTCTCATGGATTGATAACTGGTTAAAAGACAGGAAACAAAGGGTAGAAAAAAATGGTCAGTTTTCAGAATGAAGAGAGGTAAGTAGTGGAGTCCCTCAAGGGTCTGTCCTGGGACCAATCCTATTCAACCTATTTATAAATGATCTAGAGAAGGGGAAAACAGTGAGGTGGCAAAATCTGCAGATGATGCTAAACTGCTCAAGATAGTTAAGACAAAAGCAGACTATGAAGAGCTTCAAAAGATCTCACAAAACTAAATGCTTAGGCAACAAAATAGTAAATGAATATTAATGTTGATAAATGCAAAGTAATGCACAATGGAAAAAATAATCCCAACTTTACATACAAAATCATGGGGACTAATTTAGCTATAACCACTCAAGAGAGAGAGATCTTAGAGTCATTGTGGATAGTTCTCTGAAAACATCCACTCAATGTGCCGCAGTAGTCAAAAAAGCAAACAGAATGTTAGGAACCATTAAAAAAGGGATAGAGAAAAAGACAGATAATATCTTATTGCCTCTATATAAATCCATGGTATGTCCACATCTTGAATACTGCGTACAGATGTGATCACCTCACCTCAAAAAAGATATATTGGCATTGGAAACAGTTCAGGTAATGGCAACAGAAATGTTTAGGGGTTTGGAACGGGTGACACATAAAGAGAGATTAAAAAGACCGGGATTTTTCATTTTAAAAAAGAGGAGACTAAAGGGGGATATGATAGAGGTCTATAAGATCATGACAGATATGGAGAAAGTGAATAAGGAAAAGTTTCTTGTTCCCATACCGAAAGAACTTGGGGTCACCAAATTAAATTAATAGGTAGCAGGCTTAAAACAAACAAAAGGAAGTTTTTCTTCATGTTTGAAAAAGAACTGGAGAAATTCATGGACGGATAAGTCTATAAATAAATATTAGCCAGAATGGGTAGGAAAGGTGTTCCTAGCCATTGTTTGTCAGGGACTGGAAATAGATAACATGAGGAAGATCACTTGACGATTACCTGTTCTGTTCACTCCCGCTGGGGCATCTGGCATTGGCTACTGTCAGAAGACAGGATATTGGGCTAGATGGACCTTTGGTCTGATCCAGTATGGCTGTTCTTATGTTCTTATGACTTCTAACGTATCCCTACCCCATTTAGTCATGTCTTTTCCATGATGAAAAGTCCCAGTATTCTCTCCTATTTATTCCTAACCATTTCTAATGCCCTTTCTGTACCTTTTCCAAATACAATATATCTTTTTTTAGATGGGCTGATCAGATTTGCATAAGGTATTCAAGATGTGGGCATACAATGCCTAGCGGCAATATAGTGCAGGTTGGAGCCCTCTGGTCCGGTACCCCAGGGACCTGAGCTGTCTCAGATCAGAGAGTTTGCCGGTCCAGGCGAGGCTAGTGCTCTCCTGCTGGCTGCTCTGCTCCTGGGCTCCTCTTCCTGGGGCTTCCTGCCCTGCTGCTGGCTCCACTAAAGCTGTCTGCCACAGCTCCCCACCCTGCTGCTCACCCGCTGCCCCAGGGTCTCCAGCAGTTCCTGGGAGGGACTGCTTGACTACTGCCAGTCTCACTGCCGCAGGGTGTCCTTCGGGGCTCCCTCCTGTTAAGGGCCACCCAGCCTGAGTGGGGGCTCCCGAGCCGCCACCTGGCCCTGCTGATGTTGGGGGTTCCCTGGCAGGGGCTGGGGCTCCCCAGTCACCGCCTGGCCCTGTTGATGCTGGGGGCTCCAGGCCAAGGTGGGGGGCTTTTTGGTCCAGCAACATCCCTTGCCCTGCCAGACCACAAATGTTGCTGGACCAGAGAGTCCCGGATTTAGGAGGTTCAACCTGTATTTTGTCTTATTACATATTCCTTTCTTCATGATTCCCAATATTCTATTAGCTTTTTAGTTTTTAGACTGACGTGCACATTGAGCAGATGTTTTCAGGGAACTATCCACAGTGATTCCAAGATCTCTTTCTTGAGTGGTAACAGCTATTTTAGACCCCATCATTTTTGTATCTATAGTTAGGATTATATTCTTCCATGTACATTACTTTGCATTTATCAACTCTGAATTGTATCTGCCCTTGTGTTGCCCAATCACCCAGTTTTGTGAGATCCCTTTGTAACACTTTGCAGTCATCTTTGGATTCGTCACTGTTTACCCCTTTTTCAGGAACATTTATGAGAAGTTTAACAGCAGTGGTCCAAATTCAGATCCCTGGAGCACAACTCTCATTCCCATTCCACAATGTTTTTATGATGATCTAATGATCCTTCAATTGCTTGAATGCACAGCCTTTTGTTATTCTTAATCACCCTGCCTCCCTCTTTTTATAATGAGGGCAAAGCTGCAAGCAGATCAAACTGTTGCATTTAAGAACTGCCTCTGGAGCTACGGCATGGGCTTTAAGCAGACCTCAAGTATGAAATCCAGAGATCCAAACTTCAGGGGGGCTCCTGCCCCGTTAGCCTCCCATAGTGACATGTGTACTAGCGTTACATTGAATAGGAACCATTCCTTGTTAAGGACCTCATAAAGTATCCCAAAAATTTGAAGTTTTACACATATCTCACATATGTTTTAGTGTATATCATAAGCATAAGTTAAGGTAAAACAAAAAGCATGAACTCAGAGATAACCACCAGTACTATAACTTTTATTTGCTAATAAATATCTTAATAAACAGGCATACCCCATCTGTAAGACCTGGTAATGCCTCTTAGGAAATCATAGAAAAATAAAATACAATAATAGTCAGTAACTTGTACTTTGTACAAAAATCTTATTATGTTGCTCAGCAGGTAGCTTTGCCAAACCCCATATTCATTTTGCAAATAGATGGCATATGTAATGCAATTCATCTTAAAAACTCCCCAGTTTTGAGAGCTGAGCAGTCTATTACACAATTAATTTATAGGCATGCCAGCACATGAAAATTTACATGGAACATTATATCTCCATAATAGTAGATTTAATAAAACGGAAAATAATAATACCACCTTCAAGTAAATATGAACTACTTTACTTCTGGTGTAAAGTACATAGTTGGGATAGAAGCTAATTTAAATTTTCTATTTCATAGTTATTCCTACAACACTGTTATATCTTGAGAGAAACCAAAATGCATTTGGAACTATGTGGGAGGCATATTACACCAAGAAAGGTAATTTTGAAAGGTGAGGAAGTCCCAAGAGGAAGATAACTATGCCAGCTGTGAAATGTTCTGTGTGTCAGAAATGTTAGCTCTCACTTGCTGTTTGCAGTATGAAACAGGCACATTTTTCAGTGTTCAAAATCATTGAATGGCACAACTTAAAGATACAACATCCAAGGGCCACATTTGTATGGGAAAAAAGGTGAGTTAGATACAGGTAGTTTTCAATGGTCAAATGTATCTCTAAGGAGAAAGGAAGCAATGCCAAAACACAAGTGTTAGATGGGGTATATATAAACAGGTGGTTTTCAGAATATCGATAAAAGATTTGTGCAGAGGCCATTGTTTATTGTAAAATATTTTTCAAGTCTGATTATACTGTAACTTTAGATGTCCTCTAGCTTTTAAGTTTTGACACAGCTGTTTATATATTGCCTAAAATGTCTGTCATCAAATATATATTTATATATACACATACGTCAATACATTTTATGGCTATGCTAGAATAGCAAACTATGATGAGCAGTCATATTTAATCATGTACAACCTAATTTCACAGCAAAGACAAGATTAAAAACCCCTTTGAATTCATATATGTTTAAATCCCAATACACAGAATTAGAGGCTATCCTGAGAAAACATACTAAGCATAAATAGAAAGACCACTACCTTCCATGTCAAAATTAAAACTAATATTTTGTGGGTAACAACTATGTTTTCTGTATATTTTCTCTAAATAGAAATAGCATATTTTTAAAAATAATCTTAAAGATAAAATTAGATAAAGTAGAATTATTGCTATCTTTGATCAAATTAAAATTGCTTTACTAGAAGATTCCATTGCCAATAGGTAAATGTAGTCTCACAGCCAGATTTTCAACATCACAAGACCTTTTTTTTTCTGCTGCATGGGAATGTTTTCAAAGTAGTTTTGTGCTTCCGCAAACTACACACATGATTTTCAAGAGGTGCAGAGTGCCTGCCAGTCCTATTGAAGTCAATAGGAATTACAGGTGCACAGCACCTGTCAGAATTGGGCCATATGTTTGCTGGTTTTATAGGTTTTCAATCACAGTGGTAATAATGTCCATGACGTATTCTGTACTACTAAACTAGTTGGGGGTTTTGACACTGACTTCAATTGGAACAGGAACGAAGCCTTAGCTAAAAATTGAGGACCACATTCATCCTCACAGTAGTAACTTTTATTGGAGTTATCCCAGGGACAAATGGTGCCATCACAGTCTGAGAGTGGTCCTTTGCTTCCATGATAAGCGTTGCTGTAAATTATAGAAGGCCCTAAAACAATATGTAGTTTTAAATGAAAAGGTTCTGGTGGTTCCAGTTTGACTCACTCTTTTGAGGAGTGGGGACAGAAAAGGCATTCTGTCATAGGCTCTACTAATGGATGATAGATGATTGCCTTAGGAATTTTCAAAAGCAGGTGATCACAAGGAAATATGGGTTTGACTCAGGAGTCCAATAAAGAGTCCAATAAAGAGGGCTGTCAAGTTATTAAAATTAATTGCAATTAATCACACAATTAAAAATTATTAAGCAATAATAGAAACCCATCTATTTAAATATTCTTAAGACTTGAGTTGAATAATATAGCTATTTTTTAGAAGTTTCACATTGGTCTTTTCTTTGCATTTTGTCAAATCTGCAGTGAAAGTGTTTTTAAAATGAACGTGCTGGGTCATCATCTGAGAGTGCTATTACATGAAATATATGGCAGAATGTGGATAAAACAGCAGGAAATATACAGTTGTCCTCCAAGGAGTTCAGTCATAAATTTAATTAATGCATTTTTTAACAAGCATCATCAGCATGGAAGCACATCATCTGGAAAGGTAACTAAAGCATGAAGAGACATATGAATGTTTAGCATATTTTCCACGTAAATACCTTGCAATGCAGCTACAAAAGTGCCATGTGAATGTCTGTTCTCACTTTCAGGTTACATTATGAATAAGAAGGGGGCAGCATTAGCTCCCATAAATGTAAACACTTTTCTTTCTCTTATTATGCGTCTACTTATTATGCGTATCTTATTTTGATGCTATTTGAAATAGCTTATTTCGTCATTTGACCCTGTCTGCACAACACCAAATTTCAAAATAAAGCACTATTCTAAAACGTACCTTACTCCTCATAGAATGAGGTTTACAGAGATGTCAGAATAGCGAGCCTGAAATAATGGGCTTGCCGTGAAGACACGGGATAGCTATTTCGGATACTCCGGTATCCGAAATAGCATTGCAGTGTAGACATAGCCTTAGAGATTGGCTATACAAGGACTGAGTAGACTTGTAGGATCTAAGGTATTACATTCTTTTATAGTTGAATGTAGTTATGTAACAAAAAAAAATCTATATTTGTAAGTTGCATTTTCACAATAAAGAGACTGCACTATAATACTTGTTGAGGTGACTTGAATAATACTATTTCTTTTATCATTTCTACAGTGTAAATATTTGTAATAAAATAATATGAAGTGATCACTGTACATTTTTATTCTGTGTTGAAACTGAAATTGATATATTTGAAAATGTTGAAAAAACATCCAAAATATTTAATACATTTCAATTGGTATTTCTGTTGTTTAACAATGCAGTTAAAACTGCAATTAATAGCGATTAATTTTTCAAAGTTAATTGCATACGTTAACTGAGATTGATTGACAACCCTAATTTTTATTTTCTCTTTACAGTAAAACCTGTGTTATCCGGCACACTCGGGGATTAGGGCGTTCCGGTTATCCAAAAATTCCGGTGATCTGAGGGTCCCATCACCCTAGGAAAAACCAATGGACAATAATAGTAAAACTCAAGTTTTTAATATTGGTAGTTTTGTAGTGTAAGGCAGCTGGTCTCACATTTCTATTTTGAGTTAAAGATGATTAGTACTTCTTAAATAAAAAATTGTTAAGCCAATCACGGTAAACCAAGCCAGGCTGTGCACCTGAAGATGTGACAGTACTGTGGTTGGGAGCAATGCCGATTAACAAAGTTTTCTGGTTAACAAAGCGCCAAATAACAAAGGTTTCACTGTATTTGTAACAGCACTTTTCCTTAACTGACATCAAAACCATGCTAAATGATTTTAAACCTATCACAGTGCAATAAGGTTTTTTTTAATCATTGGAAATATCTGTAACATACAGAGAGGAAACAGAAACTACTACAGAGAGAAAAATTGCCAGTAAGGAGTAATATTAAGAAGAATAGATCATAGATTGTCAAGGCATGCATCACCTTAGGGAGGTAAAAAAACAAGATAAAGAATTACTGTATGAATTTTTGCATTGGGTTGGTAGGTTCTGTTTATTTGAGGTGATTTTCTTCTAAACTGGATAAATTAACTTGTGGATATTATTTCTCAGGAGATAAAGTTACAGAATTTCTAGATGTACTCCTGTATGCAGTACATTATTTGAAGGGTTTTTTTAAAGCAGTATTTATTATGGGCTAAATTAGGGCAGACCACTTCAGGTACATAAACAGGGCAAAGAGAGTACAGAGAGCATCCCTTCCCTTCCTGCCTGCCCCTCCAGATCTCAGCTCTGTCATACAGGAAGCAACCATAAGGTAGCTTCTAACACAGGGGTAAGGCAATAATTCTAGATGGAGGGGCACTACAGAAATTTCTGAAGTGGCCCTGAAGTGGAATGGGTGGGGCCTCAGGCAAAAGGGGCGGGGCCAGGACATTTCCATGCTTCTCTGCCCACAAACCCTGATTGGCCTGGGGTGGGGGGTATGCATGAAATCTTTGTCTCCCACCCTCACCAGAGAGAACCACCAGATGTTCTGAACTTCTGGCAGTTCCCTCTAGGTGCCTGCACCCCTGGTGGCAGGAAGAGACTGCGTGTTCCCTCTAGCCCCAGGTTAATCAGGGCCTGGGGACACAGGGAGCGCAGGAAGTCTCTCACTCCTTGCCCCCACCCTGCAAGGGGGCGCCACGCACAGAGTCAATGCCAGCTGTTCAGTTAACTGCCCCTCTGATTGGTCTGGGGGCATGGAGAGTGTAAAAAGTCTCTCACTGCCTGCCCCTACCCTGCAAGGGGCACACGGTGCTTAGAGTCAACCCTGGCAGTTGACTCTAAGCACTGCTCGCCCCTGGCAGGGGAAGAGACTTTGCATACTGATTGGCCTGGGGGTGAGGGAGCGGTGGAGTGTCCACAGCCCAGATCAACCCGCTTGGCGGGCCAGATCCAGTATATGGAGGCATGTTTGCCCACCCCTGTTCTAATACTTCCTGAACTAGTATCACAACTGGTTATACTCAGTGTCTTCTTTCCACCTTCAATTAGTGTATCTTTTCCTTTTTGCACATCAATCCCCTACCTCTAAAGGCCTGATCCAGAGCCCATTTCAATCAATTGACATATTTTCACTGGTTAAAATGGAATTTGGAGAAGGCCCCAACTGAGAGTGTCCCATGTCTTGTATATATCAACAAAGAATTAACAACAAGTCCTGTTTACATCGCAAAAGAGTACGGTTATGGTTACTAATATAAGTCTGGCCTTTAGCAACAATTGAACAATATTAATAGAGGGGAAAATACCCATTTGTGGTGTTTAGACTGATCATTATATGTATAATATACTTTGAACCTCATGCTCCCCTGATGGAACTTAATGACAAAACTTCCATTCACTTCAGTTATGAGCAAGACTGTACCCCACTGACATTTTCCTACTGTCCCACAAACTTCAGATCATCACACAATTACCTCAGGAACTACCTCATTACAAGATTCTACTCTGCAATACATAATTCTTTCTAGAGGTGTTTTAGATGCATTAGATCAAGTAGATGGAAACGTTTCCTTAACTGTACATTCTACAGCACTGAACCTGCAGTTAGTGCTCAATAGCCAGCATACTACGTAATCAAATTATCTTAGTGTGATAGTATTATGAAAATATATTACTTCACTTAGGCTGATTTGAAGCACACTATCTTCATATTCACAACCAGAAATGAGACACCATCAAAAACCTTGGTTTCCAGTTTGGCATTTCCCAAACTTTGAGTGTGTTAGGTTCCAGGGTTCAGGTTGTCTAGGGCCTAGTCACTACAGTATATGGCTTACATTTAAATAAAGTTTTCTTCCTATGTTGTCTAGGGCCTAGTCACTATACGGTTTACATTTAAATAAAGTTCTGAACTTCTCCAAAGTTTAGGAGTTTGAGTGGATCCAGGATTTTGGTTTGATTTTCTCCCTGCTTCATATATGCTAGGCCCACTAAATCATCACTGATGAAGAGGCCTTGGTATGTATCCATTAATTTTTTATTAGTAAATCTGGAAAATTAGCTAACTTCCTGTTGTGCATCTAAAAGGAGAATAGTCACAGAAACAAATGACATTTCCTAAATAAAGATAGCCAGGAATCAACCAAAATCTTTGACATATAAAAGAAAGATATAATCAGAAGATTTTGTAAGAAAGCCACACAGATTAGACCTCTACTCAAATAAACAAAAAATGTATTGAAGTTGAAATGATTTTGGGATGAGTTTTTTTACTATAAAGTTTTCCATATCCTTAGTTTCTCAGGAAATTATACAGGGATATTAGAAGATGTCTGTGTGGAACAGAGGAAGAGTTCAGAAATCTTTTGCAATAAGGGAAAATTAAGAGATATTATTACAGAACATCTTAAAAACAAACAGAGATAGTCTTATGTGAACTGGTGTCATATTATTTAATATAATAAAATAAGAAAATTGATTTGTAATCTCTCAGAGTTTACTGGTTTTTAAAACCAAATGTTATTACCATAATAAGCTTTTGTCTATTATCTTTTCTAAATATGAATTCCTCCTGTTGAAAATATCTGGTAAGTATCACTGCCTTGAGACTTTCCCTTAAATTATCTGGAAGTAGGAGGATGAGATCCTATAAGATGACAATTAAAAGAGAATAATTGATACTGTATAAGCATTTTGGGGTATTACAACAGGAGATCTCAGCCTTTATTTTATAATATGGACCAAATCTTAATCAAGAGACTGACTCAAGAACACATCCCCTCTCATTCATCCCCACAGCAACTATTCACATGGGAAAGTTAAATATTTTTAATGTGATTTAGTGACTGGAATTAGGACAAAGGCCAATATTATATGACCAGCCATCTCTCCATAGATTGCAGTTTCAAAACCACTCTTTTGCACTTCTTAATATATTTGCTTTGGGATGTACATTTTCATATAAGGCGGCAGGAACTATACACACATAATTCACACTGGCTAAAATTTTTAAAGCTGACTGGGGGGATTTAGCTACACAAATCCAATTAATTTCACAAAAGTTGTATAATTAAATTCAGTAGTCCACTTTAAAAATCTCTATTACAGTACACACACACACACACACACACACACTTTTTTATAGCCATACTGTAATCTGTTTAGTCTGTAATACGAGGACCTAAATGACACCATAATATTTTTGTCTGAACAGCATGTACTACTACCTGCAAAATATTATATGTGATGGATGAAGAAATTTGTGGATTCCAAATGCATAGAATACGTTTTTTGGGCAAGTGTTTTGTTTCTCTTATAGGGCACTTCAGTAGGATTTAAAAGTGCACTAAATGGGGATTTGGGGATTTCTTTGTTAGAAGACAATCCCCTGATAATATAAGCAAGTGTAGCCAGCTCAGTTGCTATCTGCTTTCTCCCAGTCAGTGCAGAGGGTATTCCAAGTTGAGTTAGATTCATGAGGGCATTTGGCCAGTGTGCTATGCTACAGCAATCCCCAGATGCCTGTATGGCCTCTATGTGGGACCATTCCAAGCAATACAAATTACTTGCAACTACTCTAACTTCTGCTGGGAGCCAGTTGCACTATCAGCTAACCCCAGGATGGGTAAGGGGAGAAGGCTGGAAGTTATTTTAGAACCACATGTGGGCCTGTTTCCTATTGCACTGACAATAAGCTTGGTGCAGCTAATGATTCTGTCCATTATATCTAAAGAAACAGAAACAGATAACTCTAAATTAATGATTAACAAAATACTTCAGTGAGCCATGTTTAAGTGAGGATCAGTGAGCGGATGTCTACCAATGTTTAGGACCAACTGAAAGGTTGGTAATCCAAAGCAAAAAATCTGATCATAATTCATGCATTTTGAATTTATGTTTGAATCTTCTATTTTCATATGTTGTCATAAAGTCCCATTTGGTGGCTTAGAATAAACATAATATTTACAACTGAAGCCTACATTTGAGCCGCAATTAACCATGTATAATTTATGTTGAAGAAAAACAGAACAAAGGCAACATATTCATTAGGACAAATTTAAACACATTTCTCCTAATTTCCTTTCCTTTTATCTCATAACCTCTCATGTTCGCAATTAAGATAATGCTACCTATCGTGAGCAAGTATCTCAGGGATAGAATATATTATAGACCCTGGCTTCTGTAGTTACCTCATTTCAGGTAAACTGCCAGTACTATAGACTAGGGATGAAATTCATCCCTTTGCAGAGGGCCAGTGCAAGAGCTGTATACTATCCAAGTATCATCTGAATCCTATTTTGCAAGCTTAAATGGCGCAAAGAAGCTAGGTGGGTCAGTTGCAGATGAATGTATTTCATTCTAGATTAATGAAAATAAAATCAGTGAGACGAAGGTATGTGAAGACTTCACCTATAAACTACTGTCAGTACATTTTCCTATGCCCACATTTTAATATAAATGTTTGCACTAGCCTGTCTAACATTCCCTTTATTATGTGCATTTTCAAAAACAGTTTTGGCTACTGAATAGTGTATATTGAGAGCTTAGATTTTTAAGAATAGCTTAATAAATCAGTTTAATATTAACTGCATAACTAACAGCAGCTAATTTTCATCTGGAAAAGCAGCCATCCATTTTAGTGGAAGCTGCTGGTAATGTTGTGCATACATTTGTAACTGCACAGAAATGTACACGTTTGAAAAGACAACACTAGCAAATTACAAAAAACCCAAACCTCACAACATTTCTTTTGTATGTTGAAACAATGGAGTGGGCATCATGTTCAACAAGAGTTAAAAATGCAGTTTCTAAAGCTGGGGAAATGCAAGTTTGATGAAGATCACTATTACGAAAGAGTTATGCACCATCACCACAACCTAAAATCATCTGTAGAAACCCAGAAACTCTGGGAGATGATCTGTAGGGTTTTTTCCCCTCAGGTAAATGTTTTCACCAAAAAAAAAAAAAAAATTCTCTTTCTTGCCTTCCATGATTACTTCAACTCTTGTTTTTATGAAAATATATTTGATTAATACATGTTTTAATATTATATTTGTTCTATTTAAAATATAATTTCAAAACTGTGATAAATCTGGAAATAAATTTCCATGAGACATATCCAGGTTAACTTATATTTAACATGCTGCTTTGCACCCATTCTTCCAAAAATGAACAAATGTGCATATAAGCACATGGATGCACCCAGATGGTTTGGATTAACTCAGAGTAATTTTTGAACATGCCATAACAAGTTCTTACCTCCAATTCCTTATTACATATTTAAAAAGCTACTTAAAAAGATCTTTTCCCAATCTGACACGTTGATGGAGATGGAAGCAATGACAGGCAACAGGGAAAGCAAAGCAATAAAGGAAAATAAACTTTTCGATTTGACTCTAAAGTTCTTATTAAAAAAAAGGCTTGCAAATGGTAAAAATGGTATGTTTTTTCTGGATAAGAGAACTCTTCAAACAAAAATGTGGAATTTGGGAAGAAATGTATAAGAGAACATAAGAACATAAGAACGGTCATACTGGGTCAGACCAAAGGTCCAGCTAGCCCAGTAGCCTGTCTGCCGACAGTGGCCAACACCAGGTGCCCCAAAGAGGATGGACCGAAGACAATGATCAAGTGATTTGTCTCCTGCCATCCTTCTCCAGCCTCTGACAAACAGAGGCCAGGGACACCATTTCTGTCGCCTGGCTAATAGCCTTTTATAGACCTAACCTCCATGAAATTATCTAGCTTCTCTTTAAACTCTGTTATAGTCCTAGCCTTCACAGCCTCCTCTGGCAAGGAGTTCCACAGGCAAAGAGACAGACTCACAGGCTACGTCTAAACTGGCATGATCTTCCGAAAATGCTTTTAACGGAAAACTTTTCCGTTAAAAGCATTTTCGGAAAAGCACGTCTAGATTGGCAGGATGCTTGTCTGCAAAAGCACTTTTTGCGGAAAAGCGTCCGTGGCCAATCTAGACGCGGTTTTCCGCAAAAAAGCCCCAATTGCCATTTTCGCGATCGGGGCTTTTTTGCGGAAAACAGTACTGTGCTGTCTACACTGGCCCTTTTGTGCAAAAGTTTTTCGGAAAAAGACTTTTGCCCGAACGGGAGCAGCATAGTATTTCCTGAAAAGCACTGACGATCTTACATGAGATCGTCAGTGCTTTTCCGGAAATTCAAGCCGCCAGTGTAGACAGCTGGCAAGTTTTTTGCAAAAGCAGATGATTTTACGGAAAAACTTGCCAGTCTAGACACAGCCAAAGTGAAGAACTAAAGCTAGTTCTATCAAGGGCCCTTGATGCTGGAAACACTCAAACATGTGGTTCTGCTAAGTTCAATGGGGCTTCTCATGTGCATAAAGTTTCTCTTGTGTGTGTGTTTGTGTGACTGGGGTGTAAGCTCTTAAACATAGCAAATTGCCATTAAAGGATACTGGTAAATCTATATCTTTGGGATATCTATTCTCCTATTAGAACTTTAGAAAAACAAAACAAAAAAATTCATCACTATTATTCTGTTAAAATCAGTGAAGTCACACTATCATAAGAGAAAAGTAACAGCAGTGAATCAGACCTAGTGTCTTACTCTTTGAAACTAGTTAGAAAGATAAACCTTTCTGAATCATCTCCTGCTCTTTCTTCTCTGCCTTCCATACAACAGCAGCTCTTTCCCAATGTCGAGAAGTATGTTTTTAAAGCTGCAAATTAAGCAATAAATATCATTATGATTACTTAGTCTGATTAATTCATTTTGTAATACACATACATTTTACTGATTGCCCCAAATGAGATTTTTAACTGAAAAATAATAATGTTCCAGTATATAGTAGTTCTACATAAATTTAAACTATGATATACAAATTAACACAAACCTCTGCACCCAGTTTACATGTGACATGCATGTTAATCTGTGCATGGCTGACAGAGCATGCAGACATGCGCTCATTTCATGGTTCACAGTAGCGCATATCCCATGCAAGTTATGAAAATGTAGCCTAGCATATCTATGAAAATCATCTGAATAGAGCATGAAAGCTTTATGTCTTATAGAGGTACAAATATTGTGTTAGGCCTTTGCATCCATTTTCTTGCATGTAAATATGGCTATTAAAGAGTTCTAGTTTTAAAGAGAATTATCTTAGACATCAGTTAGACATTTGTACTAAACGAAGACCAGCTAATAATAACTAGAACTCCATTTCATTATAGTCTGCTTTTACTTCTAACAGTAAATATATAAAAGTAGACTCAAGGCAACATATTATTACACTGTTATCCTATGCCTTTCTCTCTGCCTACATATAATGTAGTAATTTTAAGCCACACTCTTTCACAGCATAACTTACAGTACTGATTAGTTTGTTTGTGTTCCACTGATCTTTTGTGAATGGTATGGCAGATCTGCTCAGATATGAGGATCTCAGCATCCTTCTAATGGCCGTCCCACAGAACTTATCTAAGCCCTAAAACTACTAAAGTAATGGATATTCTCCTTTAGCTGCAGTAGTAGAGGCCTGAGGTTTTGGAGCAGAAACTCTATAAGTCCACGTCACTGCAGTGTGCAGTTTAGTCGACAACTGAATGTTCTGTGTGACTTAAGAATTGTAACAATAACAGCCTTTCCAAGGGTTACTCACCATGTGGTAGAGGCAGATTTTTAGTATTGAAAAAGGATGAAAAATGGTGGAAAATTCTAATAATGAACCAATTTTGCAACCAACTCTAAAATATAAAGGATAAAAGAATGTCAGATGCTTATACAAATGAATTTAAACCCAGGGCCTCAGAAAGTTTTAACGTTTAGTTCTTTCTCTTTCCCTCCCCAGTTAGTCACACATAACAAGAATTCACTACATGAAATCACTGGTCATTTCTGCAAAGAATTCTAACATTTTCAAGCACCAGCTTACCGGCATTTAAACTATTACAAAGGTAAGGTAACGATATGACCCATACATTTGGATTTAGTTAAGAGATAAAGTAAATATCTATGTCAAACTTTTTTTTTTCTGATTGCACATTTGATATTGGAAGCTACATGATCACAAAACATGAAAGAAAGTCAATTACTTTTTGATCTACCATCAACTCTAAATACATCAATAAGGAAGCCACACCAGGCCAAATTGGCTATTACTTTCAAAGAAGTCCATGAAAGTTTCCCAAAAACTGTTATACAAAATTACACATCCATGCTGAGTTATTCACCAGTGTGTAGCAACAGTCTTGCAGTGCGCCGGGATTTTATTGGCAGGTAACTGAAGGAGGAACTATGCAGTGTGATTAAAAATCCACATTGGAAGCATTAACATAAAAGTATGTTTTTATAGTCTGAACGGGAGACTGTAGTTCTTGAATTTGGGAGAAACACAAGGAAGGAATGAGAATATCTTCCATTTTAGAAATGCTGAGGCACAAAACACAGTTTCTTCTAGCACTTTCATACATGAAATCCTTTCTCCTGTATGTGCATCATGTGTAATCGCAAAGTCTGTAAACTGCTCACTATTCGTCTCTGATGTCCAATGAGTACAACTCCAATTCTCCTAATGTCACTGTAAGATAAAGAAAGGTTAAAATTCATCTTGGATGCATGTCAAGGATTCTAATTGCTTCCATGTATTGCTCAGAACTAATGTAATTCTTGATTAGAATTTTTGTCTGTCTTGATTAGCATATACAAAAATGCTCTAAATGTGCAGGCATTCAAAGGTACAGCCACCTATTCTGTATTTGTATAGGCAACCATTTAGAAAATCACATCTCATAGCTAGGGCATAGGGTTTTTTTGCTGTATCTTGAAGGGTCAAAAATCCTTCTCCTAGCCCCTAGACACAAGTCTGAGAAGCAGGAAGAGAAAAGGAACCTCCACAGGATAGGAGGAGGGAAGAAATTTTTGTCACCCAGCTGCAGAGACAAGCAAAACCACTTTACGTTTACTAGTGCAGCTGATGCAGCACTTTTGCTGCTTGAGGAAGAGGAAAGGCGAAGACCAACAGTTGTAGAGTTACACTGTAGAAAATGAACAGCTCTGCCTATGTTTCTCTCCCAGTCTACTTCTACAATAGGCAGATGCAAAGGAAACACCATGAAGTATCCTGTTACTTCACTGTAGGAAGCACCATGGGCAGCCGATATGGTAGGCAGGGGGCGGCCCGGTCTTCCCAAACCGCCTGCCTGGCTCCACCCATTCTCCATCCCCAGAATGCCTGTAGTAGGCATTCAGGGGGCGGAGTTTTGTTGCCCCCAAGCACTTGCTCTCCCTGTGCTCCGAAGCCAGGAAGGATGGGCCTGCCCACTTTCCTTCCTCCCCATGCTCTGGGGCTGGGAGGCAGATCACGAGACAGGTGGGTGGCACCTGGCCCCAGGGCATGCTCTGGGGCCGGGGAAGCTTGGGTCCTATACTGTCAACCCTCCCCATGCTCTGGGGCTGGGAAGGCTTGGGCCGAGTACCACCCCATCTCCCCGTGATGGGTGTGTGGCCTAGTCGGAAGGAGTGGGACTGGGGGTGGCACTAAGGGCTTGCCTCCCCCAGCCCTACCTTCACCCACTGCCCATCAGAACCTCCCAAGAATTCAGCACCATGTATGGATGAGAAGGACTGTCTTTGATCCTTTAATGACAAATGGGAAGAGCTGGTAGATGCTAATAATTAAAAAGTGTAGTAAAGTTAGTTATGATTTGGTCACAAATCTTCACCCAATAAAAACCTGCAAACAGTAGACAAGTTCTGAGTTGTTTAAACCAAATGTTAAACATTAGGACAAAGGAGTAATTTATGTAGCTCGTGTCAATCTCCAGAGGCAAGAACAGCATTAAAAAAAATATGAAGTACAATACAACTTTCAGAAAACCAGTTGTCATGGCCCCCTACGCTTTATGAAAATTGTCTTATAAATATGCATAACTCAAAGATGCTTTATGCAAAACAGGATGTGTAACATTTTTAAAGTTATAGTGTGCTGAATCTGTATATCCTATTTTTGTGCATATATTATTCTTGTATGTGAAGTTAGGAATATGAAGTGTGAATCTGTTTTAAATCTAAATATACTCCTGAGGGCCATTAGGGATACTTTATTAACTTAATGGCTCAGTATTCAAACAATGACGTGTGAATGGCTATATTTTTCCTGAAAGTCCAAACTGTGATTGGTTCTAGAAAGACACCTGGACAGTCCATCATGTACTAGAATCCATCTTGAATCTTGTCTTTTTACACATGGGTGGGGACACTGCACAAAGAGTTCCCACCTTGGGGAAAATTCTATTTAAGAAATGGAAAGCAATCTGGTCTTTGTCTTCAGCTTGCCTTTGAAACTGCCTCCCTCACCCTATGAGAATACTCATGAAGAAACCTGAAAACAAAGAACTCTAAAGAACTCTGAAAAGCTGCAGACGCAGGCCAGAGTAAAGATCAACTCTGACTTGAAACATTTTACCTGAAATAAGAACAACTGTTTAGTGTAAAAATTTGCATGTAATAGGTTTCTTAGTGTATTAGAATTAGCTGGTATTTAACTTAATAACTTATTTTGATCTATCTGTTTTCACTTTCAATCACTTAAATTCTACTTTTTATATGTAATAAAACAGTTTTGGTTATTATCAAGACCAGGGTAAATAATTGCTACCTGGAAGGGAATAAGCACTGTGAATCTCTCTCTCTCTGATTGATAAAGGGGCCAACATCTTTATGAGCTTTCTCTGTCTAAAACTTTTACATGGGGCAAGACAGATTTATTTGGGGTTTTGGTCCCTTTTGAGAGTTTGTTGCCTGAATCCTCCCAGAAATGAGCTGATTCAGTGTCTGTGTGGCTCTGCAGGGGGGAGGTAACCCTAACTCTGAGCCTCCGCTGGGGGAAACCAGAGCTTCTGGCTCAACACAAGAGGGGTGATTGGGAGCCCCAGAGAGCAGGAAGGCAGGCATCAGTGGCTTGATCACACAGACAATCCTAAGGGGATTTTTGTGATTCAACAGTCACACTAATATTATAAAATTGAGTATTATATAACTCCCTTCACATTCATAATGTGCCACAAAGGCTGTGTCCAGACTCCATGCCTCCGTCGACGGAGGCATGTAGATTAGCCAGCTCGGAAGAGGGAAATGAAGCCGCGATTAAAATAATCGCGGCTTCATTTAAATTTAAATAGCTGCCCCGATCTGCCGATCAGCTGTTTGTCGGCAGATCGGGAGAGTCTGGACGCGATGCCCCGACAAAGAAGCCTTTCTTCATCGACACAGGTAAGCCTCGTGAAACCAGGTTTACCTGTGTCGATGAAGAAAGGCTTCTTTGTCGGGGCATCGCGTCCAGACTCTCCCGATCTGCCGACAAACAGCTGATCGGCAGATCGGGGCAGCCATTTAAATTTAAATGAAGCCGCGATTATTTTAATCGCGGCTTCATTTCCCTCTTCCGAGCTGGCTAATCTACATGCCTCCGTCGACGGAGGCATGGAGTCTGGACACAGCCAAAGGGAGGTCTACACTGCCATGTTTTCCAGAAAAACGGCTATTTCCCCAGAAAAACTACATTTACGTTCACACTGCTATTGCGTTTTTTTGACAGAAAGTCGAAAGAACGGAGGGGTTTTTCTGATATCAGTAAACCTCTTTCTACGAGGAAGAAGTCTTTTTCCGAAAAAGCTTTTTTGGAAAAAGCCATGCATGGACGCTGAAGAGAGTGTTTTTTCAAAAGAAGAGGCCTCCAGGAAAAAGCACAGGTGCCCTGGTGGCCACTCTGTTCACAGTAATCACAACTGAAATCTGAGACAGCGTCCAATCAATGTGGATGCTATCTTTTGAAAAAGCAGATCACTTTTTCGTTGCGCTTTTGCTGTGTAGATGTTCTCTTTTGAAAAAAATGTTTCCAGAAGATATCTTCTGGAAAAGCTTCGTCCGAAAGAAACTTGCAGTCTAGACTAGTCAAAGTGTTGCAAAATATCAAATTAGACACCACCAACAACAGTCATTATTATTCACTGTGCCTGCTCCCATTGAAATCAATCACAAAACTTCAATTACAAGAAGAAGTCCTGTGGCACCTTGTAGACTAACAGATTTATTGGAGCATAAGCTTTCAGGGCAAAGACCCACTTTGTCAGATGCAAAACTTCAATTAAGTTTGGTGGAGCTGGATCAAGAACAAAGTCCAACAGTGCACTTGGCAATGCACATAACACAAAAAACATACGATTAGCATACACAACCTGGACCTGATCTTGTTTATAGCAAAGTACATTTTACAGTTGGCTCAATGGGAGCAGATCAAGGCCCCTTTTAACATCCCACATATGCACGTGAATAGTCTCACTGATTTCACATGGTCACACAAAAAGTGTGCAGCAGAACCAGGAATTGAAGCTAGATTTTCTGAGTCCCTTAAGCACAGCATCATCTTTCATTGCCATTTTATGATTGATAGTCTAAATTTCCTTTTATTAGCTGTACTAGGAAAGTAAAAATATACTTTTGTTCCATGCATTTTAGGACTTAAATAGGCTCTTATGTAACCGTTAAATCTGAGCAATTGTAGTTTACCCACTGAACAGATAATATTTTACATACTTACTCAATACTCATTCTTGAAACCACATCCAAAGTTGTGAAACCAGCTGCCATGAAGTTATTTTTATACTGACCCATTTTTATTGAGTCTAACCAATCAACGACTGAAACAAACATAGGATATTCAGGAACTTCACCAGGTGAATCTGGCATTCTAAAGAAACAAAATATAAAAGCTTGTAAAGTCATATAAAAATAAAGCCTGGTTTACTTCAGTAAATATATTTTTTTCTAAGAATTTGACTAGACTAGGGCTATGTCTACACTACAGCCTAAAATGGCAAAACTTATGTCACTCAGGGGACATTCATGTATCATAAAATCCTAGTGCTGGAAGAAACCTCAGGAGGTCATTGAGTCCAGTCCCCTCCCAAAGCAGGACCAATCCCAACTAAATCATCCCAGCAAGAACTTTGTCAAGCCCAGACTTAAAAACCTCTAAGGATGGAGATTCTACCATCTCCCTAAGTAACCCATTCCAGGGCCTAACCACCCTTCTAGTAGAATCATAGAATCCTAGGGCTGGAAGAGACCTCAGAAAGTCATCAAGTCCAGCCCCTGCCCAAAGCAGGACCAACCCCAACTAAATCATCCCAGACAGGATTTTGTCAAGCCGAGACTTAAAAACCTCCAGGGATGGAGATTCCACCACCTCCCTAGGTAACCCATTCCAGTACTTCTCCACCCTACTAGTGAAATAGTTTTTTCTAATATCCAACCTAGACCTCACTGTAACATGAGACCATTGCTCCTCGTTCTGCCATATGTCACTACTGTGAACAGCCTTTTTCCATCCTCTTTGGAGCCTCCCTTCAGGAAGTTGAAGGCTGCTATCAAATCCCCCCTCACTCTTCTCTTCTGCAGACTAAATAAGCCTCACAGCTGAGACGGGAATTAGCTGTGCAGCAGCCGCCCCTTAGAAATGCCGCCTCTGCGTGTGTCAAAGGGGCAGTGGACCCTGGGGTGAGCTGGGGACTCCAGCTGATCCCAGGTTCCTAATGTTCTGCCCCTTTGAGGTGCCAGGGTGGTGTTTCCAAGGGGCAATGCAACGTGGAGCCTGGGATCAGCTGAGCACTCCCCTTTGATGTGCCACCACGGCGCTTCAAAGGGGCAGTGCTCCATGGAGTCCAGGGTCAGTTGGGGATTCTAGCTGCTCCTGGGCTCCATGCAGTGCTGTCCCGTTGAAATGCCGTGGCGGCGTTTCGAAGGGAAAGCACACATGATTAATTGCGATTAAATTTTTTAATCGCTTCATGGCCCTAGTATCAGCATATCCTGGATCAAAGGCAACTTGTACCAGGTACCACACTAGCTGGTTACTGTTCTGACTACCTCAGTCCTGAGGAGGCTAACACTCCTGGCAACAATGTTGGGGAAAGCCTCAGGTCCACTGGGTCTGTTCAGCTGGTGCTAGTTTCAATGCACAGAAAACATTTTCAAAGTTTTGAGGCATCCTTAAAGCCTGACAGCATGGAAATTTATGAGGCTTTTAAGTTGGAGCTGGGGAGAGCTATATCCATCAATCCTTCAAAAGCTCATGCTCCAAGTTCAAGCTATCGCTATACCTCATCTGAAGAAGTGGGTTGTGACCATGAAATCTCATGATACCATCAATATTTTTGTTAGTCACCAAGGTGCTACAGGGCCACTCATTGTTTTTTAATTTTTTTTTTAAGTTGCAGACTAACTTGGCTATCCTTCTGATACTATTGCTATACCTGTTAGAAAAGTTAATGCTAGAGCCAATTTCAATGAGCTATGTCCCCTGCCAGCCTAGATGCCTGGAATGCAGGTTTGGAGTGTGGCCTCATTGTCTGCTTCATGAGGAATGCCCTCTGGTGTGTCTCCCTGGAGTTCTAGGTCTGCTTGGAGAAGGACCTGCTGATTTCATAGCATTCTAGGGCCTTCCCCTCGTAGCGGCGAAACTGGCACCTTATTTGCCTGTCCTTTGGCAGCATAACTGCCTCACATGACAAGTAGTTCTTCAAGCCATGGCTGGCTATGGTGACCAGTACTCCAGGCTGAACCGCCCAAATCTGGGACTCTATGGTCCGGCAACATCTGTAGTCCAGCAGGGTCACAGATATTGCTGGACCCAAGAGCCCCAGAGGCCAGGAGCAGGAGCCTGCTGGGGAACCCCCTGTTACTGGTCAGCGGTGCCAGGCAGGCCCAGCAAAATCCTGGCGGCTGTGGGGCAAGGTGGCATCAGGGGAGTACTGGCTGGAGAGTCCCGGGGAACCCCCATCGGCAGCAGGGATGATGGCATCTGAGTGGGGCTGGCAGCACCTGGGCAGCATGCAGGGGAACTCTGGGGGCAACGAGTGGGGCTGCAAGGTGGGATCCCCAGCCTTGGGAGCCCAGGGAGAGAAGCCAGAGAGTAGGGCAGCTAGCAGGGAAGCACTGACCTCCCGTGGTATGGCAAACTCCCCAGTTTGGGACTGCCCAGGTGGCGAGGGTGCTGGACCAGGAAGGTCCAACCTGTACTCACAACTGTTGGAAAATGGTTCCTTTTCCTGCAATATTCACCTGAAACTATTTGACTAAAATAATGAGGCCAACTAATTAGAAGCCAAAGTGGTGAAAAATATGAAGAAGTTGCTCCAAACTGTACTACGCATGGTAGAGAAGGAACTGGGTGTGCCTTGGTGCTCCACTCTTACTCACAGAATGCATGAGGAAGCACAAGATGCATGTGCCACCCTAGTGGATACTGCTGACTAGAAAATTCTCCAGTGCCTGCATGCTGGCCCTGTACACCCTAGCTGTGGAATATGCATATATATTAGTACTTGAGGAAGAATTTAAATTCTTGGAATGAAGATGATGACATAATTTTGAAACCCAGCAAAGCAAAGCAGAGGGTATAAAAACAGATTTAACCTTGGCTATTATGGGAAAATAGCACAGTTAGAATGAAAAAGTGATTCTACTATGCTGGGTAATAAGTTTTACCTTTATCTAAATAGAAAATAGATGAAAAAGGGAATGGCTGTTTATTGCTACATTATTAGGCAATGGTTGCAGCCGCAGCAATACAAATCTAAGGAGCAAATAAGAATTACATTTTATACTTTGATTTTCATGGGATTTTATGTATGGTAATCAACAAAAATAAAAGGATACAGCTAATTCAATCACACTTCTGTCTCAATTTGTTTTAACCTACTACTGTTGAAAGTAAAATTAGAAGATTAGAGAAAACAACATTCGCTATCGTTTTTTATCCCTGTTATTTCCTTTGACTTTGTCCCATGCAGTAGGGAGTGCTCCCAGCTCTGACTGATTTTATGCGTTTGGCAGCACATTGTGTACAATCACTTTGTAAATGATTTTGTCTGTTATTTCACCAGCCTATATGGTTCTTTCACAAAGCACACGTGTGTGGGTGTGTGTACAACAATTTTATAAAATATGAAAAAAATATAGTAAAACCTCAAGAATCAGCAGAGGGACAAGTGCAACACATGAAACTATTTGAAAAGAAACCTAGATTTCAAGTAACAGAGATGTAGCCATGTTAGTCTAGTCTAACTGAAACAAAAAACAGGACTTTGTAGCACTTTAAAGACTAACAAGATGGTTTATTTACTAACAAGCTCATCACCTAATAAACCATCTTACTAGATTTCAAGTTGAATAGCGGAAATGTCTTTATAACACTTTGAAGAATCAGGGTTTTGTAATTAACCCCCGCACACCACTTTGAAAATATATTTTCTAAAATGATGGTTTAAAATAAAAATATATTCTGATTTCAATGGGGCAACTTACAGGTAAAACCTATCCTTAGCAAGACTGCACTGATGACTAATGTGGGGAAACAAACTAGCTCCAACTATCACACAAGTCTGGGAAAGAGAAGGAACTGGGTATGGCTTAGCAGCTCCACCCTATGTACTCTCATAGACAGCGGCGGATATAGAGCAGGGCAAGTGGGGCGGCTGCCCTGGGCCCCGTGCTTCAATAGGCCCCATGCCGAGCTGCCGCGCGGGAGCAAGCAGTGGTGCAAGCGGCCGTTTGGGCCCCGCGCTCCCCGTGCAGCATGAGGGTGCAGTGCGGGGCCCAAATGGCTGCTTGTGCAGCTTGCTCCCACCGGGTGGCCCGGCTGAGCGGCTCAGAACTCAGCCGAGTGCCATGGCAGGAGGCGAAGAGCATGACAGAGGCTCCAGGTCCCACCCCCTGGCCGTGTACGTCACCGCCCCACCCCCCTTCGCCTCCTACCATGGCGCTCGGCTGAGTACTGTGCCACTCATCCGGGCTGCCACGCGGGAGCAAGCAGCGCAAATGGCTGTTTGGGCTCTGCAAGTGAGAGGCAGGAGGGGGAGGAGAAGAAAAAGAGAGAGTGAGAGGCAGGAAGGGGAGAAGAGAAAGAGAGAGATGGAGAGAGAGGCAGGAGGCAGAGGAGAACTGAGGGGGGGAGACAGAGACAGAGAGAGAAGTGGAGGAGAGACCCGAAAATCCTGTCTTATGACTGGCTATTGGCTAGTTTTTTTAATAACGAACATTTAATATTGATATGTGAAACACGTGTAATGAAGTAATGTAAATACGCAACAGGCAACGGATTGAAACTGATTTGCGCACGCGCTACTACCTGTCAGCTGTGGCTGTGGCGCATGCGCCATGTTACTCACTCCATTTTTTAGAGATAAATAACAATTTTGTAAGTGTAAATTCACCGACAATCCTGAATTATAAAATGACTAGCAGAGTGAGAAACGCAGGTAGAAAATATTTGTCGGGAAGCCAGAAATTAAAAAAAAAAAAACTTGAAGAATGTAATCTCAGTTTAAAAGGTACTATGGAAAAATTGAAACTAATAAAGAATTACTTAGGATCTACTATGAGCCAGGAACGTTTTGTAGGACTTTCGATTATATCGATTGAAAACGACCTGTGTAAAGAAATGGACTTTAATGACATAATTGAAGAATGTGCTGCCAGAAGAGCAAGACAGCTATAATAGACTTAGATATAAATGAAAATTTTTAATTATTAATGCAGAATTTTGTTTAAGAATGACTTACAATATAATTAAAATAAAAATTATCCAACTAAATTAAGTTTCTATCAAATTTACTCAATTCACATTTAATATGAAAATAGCCTTCAATTTGTGCATTTGACACCCTTTTTCTATTTTTTCTCCAAAGGAGGGGGCCCACGAAATTGTGTTGCCCTTGGCCATGCAAAACTCTCATCCGCCCCTGCTCAGAGAATTCACGAGGAGATGAAGGATGCATGTGCCACAGCTCTAAAGCTAGTCTGGGTTCACCTAACAGCCTTTCCTCTCAACCTCAACCTGGGCTGGAGCACTGAGTCACCCTATCCAAAACCTGCAGTAAGGTTCTGAAGTATTAAGAGGTTCAGAGGGCCTTTCACACTAGAGTGAATTTTGCCCTTAATGAATAAGAGTGGGGCCAAATTCATCCATGATATAAATTCACTGATTTCAGTTTACACCTAGAATGACTTTGGCTCACCACGATTATAAAGTGGCCAGCCATTTCTTCAACAGCTCTACACTTACCATCTGCTTTCTTCATGAGCATAATATTACTTGGGAATAGGGAGGAAGCTTTGTATAGTTGTGGAATGGGAATGCCATAGATTTGTTGCATTAATATCCCTCTGCCACTATGGGGAGCATGACTTAGCAAGTACGGAGTTGTGACGGGGCAGAGGCGCCCTGCAGTCTGATCCCCCTGGAAGTTGCCTTCGCGGCGACCCAGGGGTCGGAGCGAGAAGCCCCGGCACCAGCCGCACTACGAGCGGCGGCGTGCGTGCAGGAGCCGGAGGCGCCAGGGACAAACGGGGCGGCCCTAGCGGGGGGCGAGCAGCGGTGTGTCGGGTGTTCCCAGGCTGCGGAAGTGGCAACGTGCCTGCACCCGCCGAGACCACGCCTGACGTCATGCGGGGGGCGGCACCAGATGGCGGGTGCGCTGCCCCGCCAGAAGTAGACCCACGTACAGGGGGCGGAGCCCCTCCACCCCCCGGCCACAAGTGGCGCGGGGATTTAAAAGGCCGGACACGGCTGCCCGAGGAGGAGGTGGACCCAAACTGCGGAGGTAAGCCCCCACATTGGCAAGACAGTGCAACAGGGAGAGGAAGCAGCCCAGGGCAGGCGAAGGGAGCCTGAGGGCTGGCGCGTTACGGCAGACGCCCCGCCAGCCGGACCGGATGCCGTAAGCGTACCGAGTCCTTAGGGCCCTGGGCTGGGGTCCGTGAGAGGGGGCGGGCCCGGACCCCCCTCTCCCTGCTACAGGAAGCCCGGAGATCCCTGGTGTTAAAGGGGCCCCCTGGGCCAAGAAGATAGTTGACTGGGGTCACCAGACGGTGAACCTCTGGGTGGGAGAAGCACAAGACTCAGGCAGAGAGTACGGGGTGCCAGTGGGCGCCCCGATAGAACCTTTACAGGAGTATAAATAGATTCAGAAGGAAAATACTATAAGGCAATTTACCAACTGTTCATGCACGGTCTGCTATTTCAAATGAAGAGATAGAGCAATGAAGAGAGAAGAAAATTATAGAGGGAATTTAGAAAACAATAGTATAGGACAAACACCAAACAAAAGGTGGAAAAACAGAGACTCATGGAGATCAAAGACTGACAGAGAAAAAACAAAAGAGATAGATGAAAATACTGGACCAAAAAAGAAAACCGGCTATGAATGTGCTTGGGGAAAAAATCTTTTTGTTTGCAATATCACCAGTTTCATTTGATAATAAAATCCACTTTAGAAGAGGTTCAGCATGATTTTAAACACCCAACACTTAAAAGCTAAGTGAGCTCGGAGATGTGTCAGGATATCCCTTCCCTACAAAATCCATTGTGGCAGTCATGACTGTATGAGGAAAGAGCACTAAAGCAAGTCTTACACTAGTACATCCTCCACTAGGGTATGAAGGGAGCTGGGATTGCGGATCAATTTGTCTAGAAAGCTGACGATGTCTGTAAACTTCGGCCGGTGGTTTCTCTCTTTTTGCCAGCAGTGAAGCATAAGTTGGTGGAGAGAAGCTGGGCAGCCCATGGGAGCTGGAAGCCTGTAACCTTCTTCTATAGACAGTATAACCTAAACAAAGATAACAGGCATTATTACAGACCATCATATTAAAACACATAAGGACAATATCAAACTAGGAATGCAGACCCAGGATAAATCAAAACTAAGACACACTCATAGTCTAGCAATGTATGCACTTTGGAAGTGCTACATGCCGATTGGATGTAGGCAAGGATTTTGTCATGTGTTCTTTACACTATACTTCATCTCAGACAGAGCCAGCAAAGAACTATTCACAAGAGTATGTCCCATGCTTCTTGGTGTGAGTCAATTTGTGGGACAGTAAGCAAACAGGACGGGTTTGGTAGGATCACTAGCCATGCCCTTCAAGTAGCCTTAAAGGAAAGAAGAAAGAGAAACAACTTTCTAGTAAGCATCTGTGGAGAAGGAGGAGAGGAGAGAAATAAGAAACATAATTTTCCTCTTCAGCAACCTAGCAGCAGATTTTTTGTTGAATGAAGTCAGGGAGCCAACAAAATAATCTCATATTGATCATCACATACTGATGTGCTCTGATATTTGCATTGTGACACTGCATTAATGCATGCCAATGTCATGCTTTAATGAGACTATCACAGTGCAATGTCTGAGCCTCTGTCTGTAACTTGATCTGATGATAAAGTGGTTCTCCTGCTTGTAGGGTTGCTTGCTTTCTAATCACACAAAACCAAATACCCTTGCTCTGCCCGATCTCTCAGGCCCAGACTCTGTCCTGCCCTTTTTCTGAGGCCCTGCCATTCCACTCACTCCATTCCCACCCCCATCATTCACTCTCTTCCACCTGCATTCACATGCTAATAGTTATCGGGGGGAGGCAAGGAGGTGGGATGTGGGAGGGTTGGGGGCTCCAGCTGGGGGTGCAGACTCTGGGGTGGGTCTAGGAATGAGGAGTTTGGGCTGCAGGAGCAGGCTTAGGGTTGCCAGGTGTTTGATATTGACCTGGACAGTCCGGTATTTTCGCCTCCTGTTTGGTAAATGTCCAGTATTTTCTGTTTTTTTCCCCTGCCAGGAGGCAAAAATACCGGACACCTGGCAACCCTATGACACACTTAGCAACTGGGTCCAGCAGGGAAGCTCCCTTCTGGCTTGACCAAGAAAACAAGATGGCCACCAGCAAAAAAGCCTAAAGACCTGAGCAAGGGGAAGCAATGCCTTCCCTGGGGGGTCTTAGGGCTCAACATCTCCTCTTCCTATTCCTATTCTGACTCTGCATGTGTAACCACCACCAAGGTGGATTTGAACCTGGGACCTGGGGAGCTGACTAGAGGGAGCCTCTATCCTCTGAGGTAAAAAACAGCTGGTGCCCAGCCCATGCTGTAGAGGTCTCTTGATCTAAACTGTTGCAGTGATCTAGGTGCCATTTTCAGTACTCAGTAACTTCACCAGGGCTATGTCTAGACTGCAAGCCTCTTTCGAAAGAGAGCGTCTAGACTGCACGCGGAACTTTCGAAAAAGCAAGCCGCTTTTTTGAAAGAAAGCACCCAGTGAGTCTGGATGCTCTCTTTCGAAGAAGGCCTATTTACATTCAAGAACGCCTTCTTTCGAAAGAAGGCGTTCTTCCTCGTGAAATGAGGTTTACCACCGTTGAAAGAAAAGCCGCATTCTTTCGATTTAATTTTGAAAGAACGCGGCTGCAGTCTAGATGCAGGTGAAGTTTTTTCGAAAAAAGGCTACTTTTTTCGAAAAAACCCCTGAGTCTGGACACAGCCCAGGTGTGGTGGGTTACACATGCACCTAAAGGGGCCATGCTGTTTTCATGCTGTTTTATTTTATTTATTTTTTATTTTGCTTAATAACTCTTGGGGTCCTTTTTTTTTTTTTGCTCAACAACTGTGGTTTCTCACCTTTTTTTCCCCTCAACAGAATTTTTTCCCCATTTTTTTTGTGGGGGGAGGGCGTTCGGTATTTTTGGTTAAACCATCTGGCAACCCTAAGCGGGCTCCAGTCTGTGGGGTGGAGCCAAGGGGTACAGAGTGTGAGAGGGCTCAGGATGAGGCAGGAGGTTGGGGTACAGGAGGAGGTAGGGGCTCTGAGCTGGGGATGCGGGTTCAGGAGTGAGGCCAGAAATGAGGAACTCAATGTGTGAGGGGATGTGAGGGTACAGGCTCTGGGAGGAAGTCTGGGTGCTGAAGGGGCTCAGGCCTTGTGCAAGGATGTGAGAAGAGCTGTGGAGTGCAGGCTCTGTGAGGGAGTTTGGGTACAGGGGAGGGTGAGAGCTGGGACAAGGACTTTGGGGCAGAGGGAGGGCGGACAGGCTCCAAGAGTTAGCTTCGTCGAGGGCGGGAGCTCTAGGCTGAGGCAGATAGTTGGGAAGCAAGAGGGGGTGTGCGGTACAGGCTCTGGATGGCACTTACTTCAGGAGATGCCCCGGAAGCAGTGACATCCCTTGGCTGCTTAGGTGTAGGGGTGGGCAGGTAGTGCTACTCAGTGCATGCTGTCTCTTCATGCATGTAGGCACCACTCCCACAGTCTCATTGGATGCAGTGCCAATGGGAGCTGCAGAGATGGCACATGGAGAGGGGAGGCAGTACACGGAGCCCCCTGGATGCCTCTTTGGCTTGGATCTTCAGGGACATGTCACCATTTCCGAAAGTCACATGGAGTCAGGTAGGGAGCATGGCAGCCCCACCAACTGGACTTTTATGGCACCACCAGGTTCCCTTTTCAATCAAACATTCCAGTCAAAAGAGGACACCTGGCAACCCCACTCTTCAGGACTGAGTATGACTGATCCATACAACGACAGCCATTTTGCAAGGCAGCACAATATACCTTTGTCTTGCACAGCACCTTTCCTAAAAACTGCATTCTAAAATACTTTGTGGGTTCCGTTATGTATTTATTTATAGGAAATATATGCATGTATGTATTTATACATATAAAATTACAGTGTTAGATAAAAGCACCAGGAAAATGAAACTGCAAGAATTGGCAGAGTGGAAGGAAATGCTTTCAACTGAGATTTGAAAAGAAATGGACAGATCTGATACAGAAAAGCTGTTTCATTTAGGGGAAGCTGCAGAGGAGGTGGCTTTGTTTAGTAACTCTGGTGAGATGGCTGAAAGTGACACACGAGAGGAGAGAGGAGGAATGAAAGCAGAAACAGAAACTCTGTTAGAGGTCAGCAAGAGTGAGTTCATGAAAGGTTAAAAAACTAAGACTGGAATGTTTATTAGTTCCTGAAATAAAAATGAAGCCCGTGGAGCAGCTGAAAGACAAGAATGATGTAGTGATGTGTACATAGAGAAAAAGCAGTAGCTGTTCTGAGGCAACAACCAACAACAAAAAACCCATTTACAATGTCCACTGAAAAGTAAATCACAGTATTTACAACAATACATTGGTCTTTGTGAGAAATATATCTGTTGAAAGTCTGCATTAAAGTGACATTTTATACATTTTAGTTTAATTATACATACACATATGCATTGCCCATATAATCCATACATCAGGCAGAGTGCATGTTATGTTATCTACAATAAAACAGTGCTTTTATAGCACTATCTGTAGCTTCTGTATTTTCAATCTTATTAGCATGGAAGTCTAACTTGCTTGCTTTCTGAATTAGCATTGTTGTCTCTGCTTAACAATGCCTGATGTTTATGCTGCACGCATTATGCTAATGACAGCAATGAAGCTACATTAAAACCTGTATCTCTTTATCTTGTGCTGCAGAGGAGAGAAAGAGCAAGGTAAGTGCACTCAACTGAGCCCTCACTGTTAGAAAGGAGAGCTGAGCAACAGAGCATTGCACAGGCAGAGACTGCTTGTGTGCAAACATCATGTGCTCAGAGCCCTCTGGGGAACTGGGATTGTGGTGGGGTAAGTTTTGAACCACTCAGCAGTAGTGCTAGTTGGTAGGCTTTACTCACAAGTTAGCATAATTTGCCGCAGAGATCTTCCAATTTGTAGTTTCTTCTACTTCATACATGCTTATGTGTCACATGCACTGATCAGAGACTAAGCGGGGAGCTGACTGTGATGCCTGAGAACTAGGACAGTGGTTTTCAAGCTCTTCTTCTCATGACCCAGTTGAAGAAAATTGTTGATGCCTGCGATCCAAAATAATTTGACTAGTGTGGGCTTCAAGGTGGGGCTGAGGATGAGAGCTTTGGAGTTAGGACAGGGCTCTGGCTTTCGGGGCATGTCAGTGCTGGGGCAGGAGGGGCTTACCTTGAGCAGCGGGGGTGCTAAGGCAGGCTTCTTGTCTCTCCTGGCATCGCCGACCATGCTGCGCCCCAGAAGCAGCCAGTAGCAGGTTCACAGCCAGTAGCATTGCGGAGCTACTGCTCAGGGCAGGGGCAGTGAATGAAGCTGTGTGCGCTCTCTTTCTCTCCTCCCCCAGAGCCAGGCCTGTTTCTGGCTGCTTCTGTGGCCTAGTACAGTCTGCGGTGTCAGTGTAGGCAGGTAGCCTGCCTTAGCACGTCTACTGGTCACCTGATCTCCCTGCAGCAAGGAGACCCAGTGCCTGACATTCTATGATCCCAGTAGTGGGTCGTGACCCATAGTTTCAAGACCACTGAATGAGGAGAATGTTTCAGAGCGACAAACATGTTGCAACTGTCCCAGAAATTGCAGATGTCAGGCCTTCAATTTCTTGCCGATCATCAGGTTCCATGTGATTAGGAGTCCGGGCCCCCCTCATTCATGCTGTTACCCTTCCTCTTTTCTGGACAAACACTAGATCATTTCCAGGAGGTAGTCCACATGGAAATCTTGAAATTTCCCCCTTCTATGCTTATTTTCGGGGGAGGGGGGGGGGAAATGCTGTCCATAGAGGAGAAAATATCAGCAACTGAAATTACCACAATAGTGGATTATTGATGATTTCGACAGCAACAGACTCTTCAGAACCCTTTCATTCTGCACAATAAGAATGTAGTTTTCCACAACAATTATCAAACACAGTTTTCCCATTAAGCAATATGGCCAACCTAAACTCAGGTTATTAAAGTATTTTTACCACACACCTCACCCCCTGTATCTATATACATAAATAGGTGTTCAAATCTTCCCCTGTATAGAGACAGGTGGATAGAATACATACCACATGCGTGGAATTGATAACTATTGGTAACAATAGGAAAGAAAAGGAACTACTAACTGGACAGAAAAGCCAAGAAAAGGGCTCTGTGAATAAGTGTTTAAGGGCGGTCTTGGTGGTATGGGAAATCCCATTGTCAGGTGCTTTATAATGAGCAAGAATTCTGCCAGAGGAAGGATACAGCCACACAAAAATGTTTCCTGGGAGGCTAGTTGACTTTATATCAATTCTTTGTGTTAATGCCAAAAGTTTACAAAAGTTTAACAAGATATGTTAAGTACCACCTAATGCAATGAATCAAAAATGATTTAAACATGGTTTCTATTCTAAAAAGCAGGACGGAATAGGTGTCTATCAGAAGAATCTATATTAAATAGAAATACTATAAAAGTAGGTAGAGTTTCATGGATACATGCTATTGAAGCTGCAATCTTTAGCTACTCAGAAAAATAGGCATGAGCCTAATATATTACTGTACTTTCTGTAAAGGATACGTTTCTGAATGATCTTTTTACTATGGTCAAAAGCAAATGATGTAACAGATATAAAATATTCAACAGTCATGCCAATGAAAAGCTGATGAGGTTTTTCTGAAAGACACTATTTTAAAAAGTATTTCATTGGCATTTGTATTTTCTTTGACCCATTACATTTCATTATTTCCTTAGTATGGTCCATTAGTTTCATTCTCTTGTTCAAAAGGGATGTAGACTACTGTTGGAATAATCAATAATTCTCTATTATTAATAACATATCTGGCACTTTTTGATTTCAAAGCACCCCTTAATTAATATTCATAACACCCTATAAGGTAAGTATTATTACCCCCATTTTACAGATAAAGAACATGGAATAAAGAGATGACGCTAGTTTGCCAAACTATACAGTGGGTGGCAAGTGTCAAAGGCAGACCTAGAAATCCAGAGTCCCTGCCATCCACATTCCCTGTTTCTGGACAAGAAGATGAGGCATACCTATAGGTAAGACTAGAAGGCCACCTTCAGGAAAATACTATATCCAAGAAGACCACATTTCCCCTTTGGGGAGACAAAATGTGAAAGAAGCTGGAAGACACTTTTAAAACCCTTTTTAATATTCATTTCTGTAACTTGTTTAGGGCTGCTGAAAGTGTCAAATTGATTCTCCTGGAGTCCTACCTCCCCTGTCTACAGAACAGACATAGATAAGGCTGTAGCAGTAAGTGGAAGCTTTCCCACATCAACAAATCACTGTTCTATTGCTTCAGGGGGTAGTCGAGTTAGTCTGTACAGGATAAACTTAAAAAAACAACACATTATCTGGTAGCACTTTATAGACTAACAAAACATGCAGATGGTATCATGAGCTTTCATGGGCACAGCCCACTTTCTGAAGAAGTGGGCGGTGCCCATAAAAGCTCATGATACCTTCTACAATGTTTTGTTAGTTTATAAAGTGCTACCAGACCATTTGTTCAGGAGCTTCAGCAGGTAGCCGAGTTAGTCTGTTAGGGTATGTCTACACTACCATCCTAGTTCGAACTAGGGTGGTTAATGTAGGCAACCGGAGCTGCAAATGAAGCCCGGGATTTGAATTTCCTGGGCTTCATTTGCATATTGCCGGGCCCCGCCATTTTTAAATGTCCGCTAGATCGGACTCCATGCCCGCGGCTACACGCGGCACGAACTAGGTAGTTCGGATTAGACTTCCTATTCCGAACTACCGGTACACCTCGTTCTACGAGGAGTAACGGTAGTTCAGAATAGGAAGCCTAATCCGAACTACCTAGTTCGTGCCACGTTTAGCCGTGGGCACGGAGTCCGAACTAGTGGACATTTAAAAATGGCGGCGCCCGGCAATATGCAAATGAAGCCCAGGAAATTCAAATCCCGGGCTTCATTTGCAACTCCGGTTGCCTACATTAACCACCCTAGTTCGAACTAGGGTGGTAGTGTAGACATACCCCTACAGAAAAAAAAACCCAGCAAGCAAAAGGTCTGGTAGGACTTTACAGACTAACAAAACATGTTCATGGTATCATGATACCATCTACATGTTTTGTTAGTCTGTAAAGTGCTATCAGGCCATTTGCTTGCTTTTTTTCCAGGCCATTTGTTGTTTTTTAAGTTTGTTCTATTGCTCTGAACCTAAAATGGTTTAGTTCAGTCTTCATAATTTAGTCCTTGGACGAAGGGTGCCAGAATCTTTGTAGAAGTGTTTGTGTGTGCGTGTGTGTGTGTGTGTGTGATGTGGGGAAATCTGAAGTGCGCCCTCCCTCTCTGTGTCTGGCTACTCCAGCAGGGAATCTGATACCCTTTCTTCTTGTGCCAAAGCACCCCCTCATGGGAAAAAAGTGTAAATGCAGTGCCTCCGCAGCAGAATTTATTATTCTGCAGGGGACCTGAATTTTGCGCTTAGGTTTCTTCTGTTAAAAAAGGGTGATGGTGGTGGGGGTGGAGGGAAAGGTGACTGGTTCCCCTGGTTTCCCAATTCTGGAACGTATGCTTTGGACTCTCCATAAAGATTGCCAACAAAACAATTCATTAGCACTAACAGTGCTTCTGGTTTTGCGATGTAGACACTTGATCAGCAGGAACTGTACTAAAAGCAACACTTTATTTCAATCAAGTTCATCCAGCAGAAATCAGACAGACAAAGCCAGATTCTCTCTGTAAGTGATATAAATGTTGAAAGGGTTCTTCAGTGGGTCTTATTCATGACAAAGTTAGTGAAATATATATGGTGAATTTTTACATGTCAATATTGTTGCTAAGTGAGCAAACAAACTGTAAGGGAAACGTAAGTTAAATGCCACTGGTCATGCATCTGACAAAGTGGGTCTTTGCCCACCAAAGCTCGTTACACTGGGTAAATTGATAATAATCATTAGAATGTTTGAATATACATGTGACGGAGCACCGGGGCTCCACACTGAAACCCTGCCGGTCTCCCAGCAACCAGGGAAGGGCAGGGACGCACCTCAAGGGCCCAGCTGGGGAGCCGGAGAGAGCGCCGCAGCTACAAGCGCGGTGGCGCTGGGTGATGATGTCACCTGGCGCGCCCCGCAGAACGCAAGGGGGCGGTGCAGGAGCATTGGGGGCGTGGCGACGTTGGGCAGCATTGTGCCGCCAACTTTAAAAGCTGGCCGGTTGGCAGAAGTGGAGAGGGAGGTTCAGCACGGCCGGAGGCAAAGGACTGAGGGGCGCAAGTGGAAAGGCGCAGGAGAGAGGGGCCTCCTGCCCTGCACCAAGAGGACCGGCAGAGGGTAGGAAGTGGCCCAGGGCAGGGCAATGGGCGCCCGTGGGTTGGCGTGTTACGGGCGGTTGCCCCGCCGACCATAAGGGAGAGACCGCTGCTATTCTCTCCCCTTTAGGGCCCTGGGCCGGGACCCGGTCGTGAGAGTGGGAACGGGTCCCCCTACCCTCCAGCCCAGGGAACTGCACTCAGAGAGGGCGTTAACAGGCTCAGGCAGCTTGGACAATGAAAACTCTTGTGGGGACGGGGGTGCACGTATTAAAAGTGGTGTAGCAGACAGTGGACTCCGTACTGCCTCTCATTGAGAAAGGGGAATCAAGGGGCGCGTGGGGTACGTGCGCTTAGAACACATAATTCATATGCTTACAATGGGCTTACAAAATGGAGTCTCTGTTGGCTTCCATTTTGTACATCATGAGAGGGATGGAATCCAGGTAAGTCTGGTATTTCCCGCCCAGTAGAGTTTGCATTCATCCCTCAGGTATGCACTCTGCCTGGAGGTTATGCACATGGCTCCTTAGTGTACGCACACTTCCCATTAGAATCTTTGCTCACGGCACCAAAAGTGATGCACTCAACACCCAAGTAACTTTTCCACCAGAAAGGTAATAAAGCGCTCCTGTGAGGAGAGGAGCTGCTGCTGCTGGGGCTGTGTTGCTGTCAGCTGCTGTCGTGCCATGCTGTCTAGTTCAGTCTGTATTGTTGTCCTAACGCTGCCATCTGTGTGTAGAGAAGTCTCACGTCAGAGTGCTGGGCACGGGGATAGTAGCAGCTGGGCTTTTTAACATCATAAGGACAATTTCCTGGTTCAAGTGCATTTACTGAAGAGTTATCCACCTCTGTGCTGATGGAAAAGCAGCCCAAGTCGTCGTGGGTTTCTTGGTGGTCTTGTGCCGAAGGCCTGGATTCGCTTTGAGGGATCTCCTTGTGGTTCCTCCTTTAAGGCTTCCAACTAGCCACAGAGTAGAAGGTCACGAGCAACGACAGTGTACCATCATTTGTAACGTATGATCCTGTTGTATTGGGACTTTCTTATATTCTTTTCTTCTACAGTTAGGGCTGGTTTTGTTTGGTGTTACTGTTTCCTCTGTTTGCCATTTTGGAATTTGACAATATATGGTTTGGCCCTAAATTAGTGTCTGATTACTATTTGTGTGTGACAGAGAGATATCACTGATGATAGAGATACGGCAGTTTATCAGGCGGACCTCGCTTCTGCTTCCAGGGACATTTAACATCATTATTAGCCAGAGTGAGCCTAAATTATTTTAAATTGACGTTGCAGCATTCCCTATGAAACAAGCTTATGCTCCAATAAATCTGTTAGTCTATAAGGCGCCATAGGACTTTTCATTGTTTATGCAGATTCAGACTAACACGGCTACCCCTCTGATACTGGTCATTTTGACACTTTTTATGGATTTTTAACTGAAATATTCTTGTGTACTTTGTATATGGGTTATATCACTGGAGCAATTGTAATATAATTTTTTTTGTTTGGAGGTAGCAGTAGTTACAAGGGTTAAAAATAGTTAATATTAAGCCATAAATAAACCCTGAAAATGATATTTCTTTTCCCTTAATAGTTTCCATATAAAACATATTGGCTGTGTCTACACAGGGCCACTTATTCCGGAAAAGCAGTTGCTTTTCCGGAATAACTTGCCAGCTGTCTACACTGGCCACTTGCTTTTCCGGAAAAGCAATGATGATCTACTGTAAAATTGTCAGTGTTTTTCCGGAAAAACTATACTGCTCCCATTCGGGCAAAAGTCCTTTTCCGGAAAAACTGTTCCGGAAAAGGGCCAGTGTAGACAGCACAGTAGTCTTTTCCGCAAAAAAGCCCCGATTGCAAAAATGACGATCGGGGCTTTTTTGCGGAAAAGCGCGTCTACATTGTCCACGGACGCTTTTCCAGAAAAAGTGCTTTTCCGGAAAAGCATCCTGCCAATGTAGACGCTCTTTTTCCGGAAATACTTATAACGGAAAACTGTTCCGTTTTAAGCATTTCTGGAAAAGGGTGCCAGTGTAGACGTAGCCATTCAATTTACAGGCTCAGAAAATATTTTTAATTGGCAAAACCACTAAGTCTACCTTATGATTAAGATGAGCTATTTCTGTCACTTCCATCAACAACAGTAATGAAGATTCTACATTCTGAACTGAGCTAGCTGAAGAAAGTCCAGAAGGTTTCCTACCCTTGTGTCCTGCTGGCACTTGGTTTATGAGACTCTAGCAGTGGAACAATTTGCCAGGAAGGAGGTGCAGTTGCACATGACCTGCTACGCAGGGATGCAGCTTACACACGTTTGTAAAATATTTTAATATCCTTGGATGGAAAGGGCTATATTACTAATATTGAAAGAATTGCCATTATTACTTTTTATTCTTAAGTTTTATTCAGTTTTAAGTTTATTCAGATTTCTATAGCAGTTTTATGCATATTCAATCAATCCATTCAATATTTTTTTCTGAATATCCAAATTCTTACAATGGCCTCTAATGGGTGTCTCAGAAGAGCTCATTCACAGCTGTTCTATAAATTTAACACATCGGATATAAATCTTCCTTTCCTCACGTGGCATTAGTGAGCTAGACTTTTAGCTCAATCTGTTCATCAGTACAATAATTTCCTCAGAAAGCTCAATACCTAATCTAATGTTTATTAGTTAAGCAATAATACATGACAGACTGTGCAACACCCCAAATTAATGCCTGCCACACATCCAAGAAGTGCATTAATCAGCATTATCATAGGTATGAAATGACTTAACACAATAATAAAATGGTTATGTAACATTTTTCAAAATTGAGTAAGTTTTTAGGAATACATATTACACTGTTGGTAATGTTACAAAATGTATGGTCACAATTTTCAAACTTAGGTACCTAAAGGTTAGCTCCTAAATCCACATTTAGGCAATTAAAAAGAAGTAACCTGATTTTCAAAGGTGCTGAAACTATACAGTTCCCACTGTCTTAAACAGTATTTATGGATGCTTATAATAATTTCTGAAATCAGATCACTTTTATTCAGATGCCTATATGTCATTTTATCAGGCTAACTTTAGACTCCTAGGTTTAAAAATGTTGATCTATGTGAATACTTTCCTATATGCTTGTGTAGCATCAGCTGTGACAGTGAATTAAAATTTTCTAAATATGTTGACCACTGGTGTTGAAGCCTACAATTACCAGGATAAGAAGGACATTTAGTAAATTAACAGAGTATAACTTCATATTTTTCTTCTTTTCTCATGAAGACCAATAAGTGAAAGCTATTTGGGACATGGGTTTAGCCAACTGGAGGCCAAGTAAGTGTCATTTTAAAAATATTGCAAGATTTTCCAAAACAGTCATCATAATTGATATCTTTTCAGATCTGTTATTTCTGAAGTTATGTAAATAGCGGTGTCAGCTAAATGTTTGTAAGTGGACACAAGGACATAAATTTACACACTTGTCTACATTACATGGTGGATTGATGCTGCAGTGATCGATCCCCGGGTCATAGATGTATCGCAGTTGCTGAGATGCGATACATTGATCTCTTGTTGCTTCCAATGACTCCGGTACTCCACCAACACAAGAATAGCCGGTATCAGGAGAGCAGTCCCTTCTGACCTTACCATATGCAAGACATCACGCTAAGTATGTAAACTTCAGCTACACTGTTTGCATATGTAAATCTACCTTTGCAGCATGTTGTGGCCTATGTTTTAGTACAGTAAGTAACTCTGTAGGCATGCGTTTGTTTTACAGAAATCAGTGGGGGTTTTTTGTGACGGTACGCCCCGGCACCTATTTCTGGACACATGGAGCGGCTCTTAAAGGGGCTGTGACCGCATTTTGGCTCCCGGCGCGGCTTTTTTTTTTCTTCTGCTCAACCACTTTGAGCCTGGAGTATTGGCACCTTTTTTTGTACAAAAAAAGCACTGATATCAGCTAACAAACAGAGTGTTTCAGAACTACAGCATACTGACCTTTTGGGAAATTCATATTATTTCTATAACTTCTGTGAGCAAATGGCAGAGATACCTTCACAGTATCCTGTCCAAAATGTTAAACTACAGGTAGTTTATAAAGAAAACGTACATTAATTACTGCATTTAAAAGCAGAACTAGAAATACTCTTCTCGTAGCTTCAGAGTATATCCCATTAACTCCAGGAGTGCTTTTGGCATCCCCACCTAACACATGTCCACTGAAGGGCACCATCAGGATGCTGTAAACATTTTGGATCAAACCAATCACTGATAAAACATCATTATTCATGGAGGAATTGATATATTGCTTTGCTGAGCAAACTGTAGCCTCAGATGCAGGCACTTGGTTTCCATTGTCTTGGATGGAAGCTGCACACATCTGATCTAAAAATCTAGCAAACCGATTAGAACTTTTTGTAGTGTGGCTTTAGCCTTTCTAGGAAGTAAGAAAATTAATAAGATATGGGGAGACAATCATTTGCAGAGAGAGGCAGATTGGTCCCATGCAGTACTTACATCCTGGTTAGACATTTCCCAATATGGTCTCTCTCCATAAGACATCACTTCCCACATGACAATCCCATAGCTCCATGCATCACTTGCTGAAGAGAACTTCCTGTAGGCTATCGCTTCAGGGGCAGTCCATCTTATGGGTATTTTGCCACCCTGGAAGACATTGAAAACTTCTCAGTATCACTAAAATATGCTATCTTACAAATAAATAAATAACCCCTCTAGATGTTGAGGTTCTGTATTCTCATGCCGGTGGGATGGAATGACAATACAATTTTGCCTTGGCAATTTACTATAAATGACAATGCTGGTATTGGTGGCCTGTGGTATGCAGAATCTCAGACTAGTCCTTTTTTGGGCCTTCAATTATGATACTATTATTGCAAAAAAGGTATTTGCAAAATTTTGATTGCTACAGTTCAATTATTTATCCTCTAGAAAATTCACACTGTGGAGCTCTTTTGCATGATATTATATTTAAACCTTATAATCAGTTATATTTTATCTACTATATTTCATACCTGGAAAATTTTTATGTATTTTTAGGAAAAATGATTTTTTTCCTGATGCATTCTTTCAACAAAAATCGATGTTAATTTTTTTTAGTTACAGACTAACACCACTACCCGTCTGACACTGATTAGAGGAGCTCCTTGGAAAAAAGTTTATTTCTTGAAAGTAATGTATTCATAGTGCCACTAGATGGCAGAATGGGTCAAACAGAAGAATTGACATAACCAGTCATAGCTGTTTTTCAATATACTAAAAATAAAGACTGTTTAGTGTGAACACTATTTCTGGAAGAAGAAAAAAAATGAACACAATTTTGGATGCTGAACAAAAGTCAGACTGCTTTTTTTTTAAAAAAAGGAAGTAAATTTATATTGTTAATTTAGTTTGTATAGGTGGAAAATTATTGGTAAATAACTTGTCAAAATGTTGCCGCATCATTGTTGCATCAGAAAATATTGCAAGACAAAAATATATGCATACGAGTTTCTCATTTGAATGTTATTATTCCCTTTATTAATTGTAACATCTGTGATATGCTAGTTAATGTCTTTATAGTCCATAAATGACTGCAGCTGAGATATCCCTTGTAGTGCTTATATATTTTTGTTTAAGCACTACGATTTTGTAAATCACTTAGTCCAAATTTGAACATCCAAACTCAGTCCACCCTCAAAACTCACATTGACTTTAATGGGAGCAGAGTTAGGCCACTCATGCTGAATTGCTTTTTAAAATCTCATGCTTTATTCCATGTAATGAGAGCTATCCCCGCCATTTAGGCACTATGGGTATGTCTAGACTACATGGCTCCATCAACGGAGCCATGTAAACTAGTTTACCCCACATAGTCAATGAAGCGGGGATTTAAATAATCCCTGCTTCATTAAAATAAAAATGGCTACCACGCTGTGCCGACAATCAGCTGATCCGGCACAGTGCGGCAGTCTAGACGTGGATCGGTTGACAAGGGAAGCCTTTGTCAACCGCTCCCTTATGCCTCGTGACTATGTCGGGAAAACTAGTTTACATGGCTCCGTCGACGGAGCCATGTAGTCTAGACATACCGTATGATCTAAACCTAGGATGCTAGTACAGATTTTTCCTTGAACCTTGTGAGGATGAGCAAAGGAAAGATATCTTCCATCCTGTCCCCACATGCAGTTCTTGGAGCCACAGAAAAGACAGAAGGCCCAACACAGATATTAACATATTTGGGAACTGAACTGGATACAAGGCAAGATGTATCACAACTACTCAAAGAAAAAAAGTGATAATATAAGGTTGCTGATGAGGGTACTCAAAGGTTCTAGGAAAGTTATACTAAAATGGGCAAAGTTGATCATCAGGCACTTAAACTATGCATGGAGAGTAGCGGTGCTGGGTAGGGCAGGACTTCATAATTTTGTCAGGGTGACCATAGAAATGAGGGAAGATTTGGAGGTATGGGAAACATTTTTTGTAACAGGTACCTCTCCGGGAATTGGCTGTAAAATGTATTGCCAAGGGAGCACGGAGGTAGGCTAAATAGTGGAGCAATGCAAATTACAATAAGAGATGTCCACATTTGAGTTTCCTACTAATATTGGTGGCTTCCAATATGTAGGGTCAGCAATCTAGAAAGTAATAGGTTTGCTTTTAATTAGCAGTCAGCATTGGAGGGTTTTAACTCCCCGTGAGTCCACTCAATAGGGCAGTGAAAACTGGACTGTTACAGGATCCATGCAACCTTTCATGAGTGACTGGAAAAGGCAAAAATGAGTTAGTATTGTCTGTCTGTGATTGCAGAAGACATAAGAGACAAGGTTGATGTTTAGATTTTCAGGCAATCCATTGGGCATTGGTCCCACAAGCAGCAGCGAGGTTGACAGATGGACTGCAGCTGAGCTTCAGGACTGAGGCTGGCAGCCTTCCGTGATTTGGTAGAAGGGGCTCATTCTGGAATCAGCTCACATCTCGTCTGCATTTATTGATGGGTGCACTATACCTTTCTAACGCCATGGTTATTTACCTCAGGGAAAATTATCTAGGCCTGGGGCCTGCAGAATTCAGAGAGAAGTGGGATGGATTAGACCGGGGTGGGAAACCTGTGGCCCAGAGTTAGATCTGGCCCCCAGATTGCCTGGATCCACCTCCTGAACCACTGGGGAGCTGGCACGCCAGCTCTATAGCTCTTCTCCCACTCTGATCCTGCATCTCCATTCTGCTCCTGCACCCTACCTCCCACTCAGCCCTCCTACTCACAGCCTGCTCCTGCACCCCTACCATTCTCCCAGAACCCACACCCTCTTCCTAGCAGCCCTCTCCTCCCACTCCTCATGTTTTTGCTCCACCCTAGACCATAGAGAGGCCCACAAAATCTACTCGCTTGGGTCCCCCAGGTTCTCGTGTGCAAGGAGATTGTGGGTTTTTGTTTTGCTTCTCATTTTTGTATAGCTCCCACTGATTTAAGTTCCCCACCCCTGGATTAGACAGCCACAGCCAAACATGAGATTGGTTTGGTCAGAAATTCTCACAAAGCATGTATGGCAGGGAGCTGTCAATTTTTCTGGATGCAGGTGGTTCAGTGATTTTACATAGGGCCATCCAATAAATGTACAATATGTTGAAGGTTTTTAAGGAATGAAGTAGTGTACTTGTCAGGGAGCTGACATTTTGGCTGTGGAAAATTAAGGGTTGGATTAGGTAAGAAATAGATTCCACCTGGTGCTTAAATCGATCTCTGTGACTGTCTTTCATGCACCTGTGTGTCTTGATCAGTGAATGTTTCTCACTGATCAGCCCTTGGCCTGCCCTCACACAACTGAAACAGGCAATACCCCCACTCCTCCTGACCATGAGCAGCAAAGAATTGGTTCTTAAGAAGAAACTAAATCTACTATTATTTTATAGTCCTGCCCTTTTTATGTTCACCATTTCTCATGATCTGACAATTCGGCTGTGTCTACACTGGCACCCTTTTCCGTAAAAGGGATGCTAATGAGACACTTCAGAAAAGCGCCAGTCTAGACGGGATCTTGCGGAAAATACGCCCTTTTCCGGAAGATCCCTTATTTTCCGCAAGATCCCGTCTAGACTGGCGCTTTTCTCCGGCAAAACCCCGAGCCGGAAAAAAGCGGCAGCCATGTTCATGCAAATGCCGTGGGGGATATTTAAATCCCCCGCGGCATTTGCAATTCCGACTGGTCTCATTAGCATCCCTTTTACGGAAAAGGGTGCCAATGTAGACACAGCCTTCGTGTTAAAGTAAATGGACAGATTCCCATTAACCGTCTGTGAGAGCTGGATCAGGTTCTCCAGCAGCATGTGCTTTTAACACAAAGACAAATTATGTTCATGTTGATTGTTACAACTGGGGGCAATATGTGCATGGATTGTTCATGCCAGTTAAAATGCTCTTTTCATATAAGACTCTTTCCATATGTCCATATATGAATGATCAGCAGAGTGTGAACTCTGGAGCTATGTGTACACTGCAGGCTTGCGCAAGAACAGCCATTCTTGCACAAAAACTTGAGGAGTGTCCACACTAGAAGCCTCTTCTTGCACAAGAAAGTTTACAGTAGATCATCAGAAGAGAGGGCATTTTGCACAAGAGTTATTTCTCTCCCCATGAGGAATAAGCCTTTTTGTGCAAGAGCTCCTGTGCAAAAAGGCTAGTGTGGATGGGAACATGGCTAAAATGGCCATCAGAGCTTTCTTGTGCAAGAGAGCGTCCGCACTGCCATGGACGCTCTTGCACAAAAGCACATCTTTTATGTAAAAACACATGGCAGTGTGGACGCGCTCTTGTGCAAGAATGCTTGCACAAAAAGTTCTTGCGCAAAAAGCCTGCAGTGTAGACATAGCCTGCCAGTTTTAAGGGAAGGTGGAAAAGAGGAATTTCTCTTCCTGACCATGATCACGGCTTATTAGATGAGAACTTATGTATAGTTTGAGGACTGGGCTTAGAGATTTAATAGATGCTCCTCAGCCCTACGTAATGCTGGTACATTCCCAATTGACTTTATGAAAACAAATTTCTTCTCAGAAGCTAGTGTCCACTGACATCCAAAGCCTTTTAAAGATATTAGTGGCCAGAAAATGGACAGAATCCAAATACAAGTTCTGAGACACAAGAACAGCAGCGAGGAATATACTATAAAGGTGAAGAAATGAAATGTTACTAATCTGAATGTTCAGAATATTAATTTAAAGCTCTATATCATGTTGTGAAATATATTAATGAATTGTTAAAATGAGCATACATTTTTAATTTTGTGGAAGTTTAATCAATGGAAGACATTTTTATCTATAATTTATCAGCTTTTGAATTTTAATGAATAGTTCTGTTGTTAATTACTAAATTTCTATGTTTAGAGAAAACACAAATAATGAGTAGCTGACATTTGGATAGTCATAAAATATTCTTTTTATATGAAATTATCAACAGAACTATGCATTCAAGTCTGAATGTAGATAATGAATTTATTCATTAAAATTTGATTGAGGATAGAGATCTCATCATCATTCCTTTCATGAATCTGATCACATATCCAGAAAATAACCTCAGAAGAGGTCACTGTTGTCACTGTGAATGTCATTCATAACAAAATTTGATTTTCATGTAGCTGACTTTTTAAAGAATCTGATTAGTCTACCAAAACTAGCTTCGTCATACAGCTTTACTGACTGGCTCCTTTGGGACTGATTGAGTCGTGCCTCCTACAATGTGAAAATAAGAATGGAGGATAGAATCTTAACTACAAAATTCATGGAAGTCCATTCCCTTGGCACAGGATGTGTTCAATGTTGTAGCATAAAAGGAATCTCTTGGGCTCCCTAATGGCAAAGAGAAGCAAATCCTCCTAAATTCACACAGTAGACTCATCTTACACAAAGTCGTCATGTGCAAAAATGTATATTTCAGTATTTAGTTATGTTTGCAGAATATCTTTTATGCAATAAAACTGTTTTATTTCTTGGGAAGAAATCTGAAAGGTTGAGACCTCAATATGACTAACAGTAAAGACTGATCTAACAGAAAAATATTACCGACTATTCATGCATGAAAAGGACACACATAAGATTCAGGGTCACTAAAATGACATTTCAAGTTCATGAGAAAAGTAATAAACAACACCATTGTTATTGGCCATTTCTTTTTAGTTTTCACCTATTTTTGAAAACAATGTTGTACACAAAGTGAGCCACCTTCAAATTAAAATAATTTATACATTATCTAAATGTAACTACTCTACTGAAAGCTGTCACAGTTTCCTCATTCAGAAAGCCTTTACATAAGAGAGCAGTTTTTTTGTTGAGATCCATGCTGCATTTTTGCCTAATCTCTAAAATGTATAATGAGCTCAGGGCTCAGGTCTGGATTTAGACCTTGTTAGCCTTGAGGCAAAAGACTCAGAGGCCTCCCTGCTTCTTGCAGCAGCCTGGTGCTGCACAGTGTCTCAAAGTTCTGCCCCCTCCTGCCCACAGCGTCTTGGTGTTCCTAACCACAACAGGTGGCAGGGGAAGCTAACCACTTTTAATTTTTAGGTACCCTGCCACCCAACATCTCTCTGTCCACAGTCTCTCCACTGCCCAGCTCTCCATCACAACTTTCCAGTGCCTGACAGAGCCCCCCGCCCATTTACCAGTGTCTCAACACACACAGACCTCCCCCACCAATCCCTGCAAAGACCCACTCGCCTAAGCCCTGCCCTCCAGCTGCACTCACTCCTGTGCCCAATGGGAAATCTGGCCCTATCAGTGATATGCTGATTTTGTTTTCTTGCAGTAAAACAGTTCTAATAGTGACATTCCAATGCTTATGATTTAGCCTTTTTTTCCTTTTTGTCTTCTGAATAGTGATAGTTCCCCACGTTAATTAATTCAGGGCAAATAACATGAACACAAGCGCCATATTATTCACTTGAAGCTGCATTGTGCACTAGGACATTTATTGGTATAAGATACACACACATCCACACACATGAACACCCTTCTCCCCTGCCTTACAGAGTTGACAAGAGTGCCCTATTATCTAAAGATAGAATTATACATTATACAAAAACTGTCTGCTTCCTTCTTCCAGAATTTATACACCAGGGCTACGTCTAGATTGCATCCCTTTTTCGTAAAAGGGATGCAAATTAGATTTATCACAATTGCTAATGAAGCGGGGATTTAAATCTCCCCCGCTTCATTAGCATAAAAATGGCTGCCGCTTTTTTTCGGCATGGAGCTTTGCCGGAAAAAAGCGCCAGTCTGGACGCGGATCTTGCAGAAAATAAAGCCTTTTCCGAAAGATCCCTTATCCCTTATTTTAAGATGTCTACACAGTAAAGTTATTTTGGAATAATAACCGCTATTCTGAAATAACTTTGCAAGTGTCTACACAGCCAAACCGCTATTTTGAAATAGTGAATGGCTTATTTCAAGTTCTGTAAATCTCATTCTACGAGGAATAGCACCTATTCTGAAATAGCTATTGTGCTTTCCCCGACCACTCAACATTTATGTCCGTAAACTGGCCCCAGTGGTCAGTCACAGCCTGCAGGACTACCAAAAGTATCCCTTGTGGTTAATATACATTGAGGCCCAGTGGTCTGGGGCATGGATAAGAATGTGTGTTCCATCGATAGCCCCCCTGCAGTTGGGGAAGCCCAGGGCGTCAAACCCCTTGATGATGGCATCCCACATCTGCCAGGCGGATGATTCTGCACAGCAGAGTGCTGTTGATCGCCCTCACCACCTGCAAAAGGAGACAAACTGAGAATCACTGGGGTGCCAGGGTGCCTGAGAGTTCGCCTCCCTCCCCCACTATAGTTTCCCTCCCTCCGCCCCACTCATCAGGAGCAACCCCTTGCAATCACAGCCACCCTAGGCAGGGCTTTGTGCAGGCAGGACAGAACAAACCCTCCAGGAGACAGAACAGACCCCACCCCCCCGCTCTTTACCCTAGGATAGCCCATTCCCTCATTCCACCCCCATCCTGGGACAATAGCCTGAGAATGCCATACCTGCATGAGCAGGGCCCTGACGGTTGATTTCCCCATGCTGAACTGGTTCCCCACGTTATCCGGCGTGGAGAGTTTCCAGAGGGTGATGGGCCTCATGTGCGCATCCCGTCACTTCAGGGCAGGGGCGAGCCACTCACACAGCTCGAGGAGGATGCCCTTCTTCATTCGAAAGTTCTGGAGCCATTGTTGGTCTCCCCAGCACTCCAGAACAATGTGGTTCCATCAGTCTGCACTGGAGTCCAGATACCAGATGTGGTGGGGCACAGCAGCCAGACCATAGGAGGCAGCATCCAGGTCCTGAGGAGGGTCTCCAAGAAGCCCTGGGAGTTGGGTTCCTGCAGAGCCTGGGAGGCAACCTGCAGAAAGTACTGCATGACTTGCAACTAAAGCTCCAAGAGATGAAGGGTGCCAGGAGCCAGTTCCATAGTGGAGAGTGCTGTGGTGTCCTGAATCAGGGCAACCAGAGCAAGAAGAGAAAATGCTTTGCTGTACCTCAGAGAGATAGACAAGCAAGCATGGAAACCTGAGAAATGGCTGTCTAGGGGGGTCCCTTTAAGTATGAGCCTCAGATAGCCTCAAGCAGCAGCCACACGAGGTAACTACTGACCTGATGCCCTGCCTGAACTGGTTCCGAGTGGACTTAAATGCGATTTAGTGTCCAATCAGTGTGGACATGCTATTTTGAAATAGATAAACACTATTGCGAAACATATTTTGTGTGTAGATGCTTTATTTCAAAATAAGCTATTCTGGACTCTCTCTTCTGGAATAGCTTATTCTGAAATAACGCTGCAATATAGATATAGCCTAACTGTATTATAAATACTGTCCCATGGGCTAGAAAGTACATTCCTACCTTTGTCTTTTTTTGATTTCTTGATTTTCCACAATGGATTTTTTTTTAAACAAACAGTATTAATTACTAATTTAAAGTTTAATCATTTTTGGAGATCCAGAAGAGCAATGTAACACTACACTATCCAGGGCTACCTCACATTACGCTGCAGTGCGGAGATCAGACTATATTTTTAAAGCCTCAAATTACAGACTGCCTGATGGGGAGACATCAGGAACGACAGAGAGGGAAAGAAGCAAATGTTCTAGTTTTCCCTTTAGTATTCCCTGCTAACCAATCCAAGAAGTGACACTGATGAACATCTTAGACCACAAGAAAGCAGAAAGCTATTACATATGTTAGAAGATGGTATCATATGTAAGTATCCAAACTTGATACCTTAAAATCATGATATGCTCAGTGTTAATATTAATATGACAGTCATGCTATTGCTGCTACAATGGCTCCATAATGTCCTGGAATCTCTGTTTGCTGAGTAGGCCAGGGTATTCCTAGCTGTGAACTCCTTTGCCTATAGAATCCTCCAAGAATATCTCAGGCAACAACAATGACTACAACATGATTATACATACTCCTGGATTAACTATACTGTCCTTCTGCAGATTTTATTTGAGGAGGTCTTGTCCATCTATGACCAACGCAGTTATGTTCCTGAGAAATCCTTGCTCCCCCCAATACTTTAAAAAAAAAATAAAGACAGGGCCAATTTGTACTTTAGTTGTAGACACTGTTACCTCACCAAAAAACAACTGAAGAGGTCTGGAGTACAAACCTACCAATCCTATTGCCATGGAACCTAGAACTGCCTACTCTTAGAGACACTGCTCTGATATGGCATGGCAGTTCTTATGTTCCTGTGAGTTATCAATCACATTGGCTCATGATGTTTTGTAAAAATTGTTCATGGCACTCACTCAGTCTCAGCCTTTTACCTCAATCCACATGGGAAAAATAGAATGAAAGACTCCAAGAATCGAAGGTGAGCCTCGGTGAAGGAACAAGGGATGTTAAATTTTGATTAATCATCTAATCAAGTAGTTGATGGAATTTCCATCAACTACTTGATTAGTTGGTAAGGGTGGCACTTGCTATCCCACTGAGCCTCTGCCTGGAAGAGAGGCTGTGGGGAACCCATGCAAGGGGGGGACCGAAGCAGTCTCTGCTCACACAGGGTCTCGACTGCTGTGCCTCTGCCTCCCTTGCCCCACCGTGGAGACGGTGCTGGGGAATCGGCTTTTAAGCCAGCTCTCTCCAGCACCAGCTCCTGCTCCCCCCATCCTTGCTGCCTCTCATACAGAGACATCAAGGGGTGAAGGGGAAGCCACTAGAGTTGAGAAGTGACTCAACTACTAGATAAGACTATGCTTATCAGGGAGTCAGCTAGTCACTTACATTCCTACAATGAACTGAAATTTGAAATACGAATATAATTCCTCATTCTATATAAAAATCTTATCTCACTTTAACAGAGTGGGTGCTTTTGGTTGAAAGATATGGATCTAGCCACACTTTTCACATGAGAAATCAGTTTGGTCATCTTCAATTAATTGTTAGACTCCCTAGTCTGTTACCTCTCTAAATAGGTAACAGATTTAGAACTATTCAGTATTATTGACATTCATCTACAATAAGTCGAGCTATTAGAATATTAGGGATGCTATATGCAAAACTGTTTTGGAAAGTTTCCTCAGAGTCTGCCCACATTATGCCTAGCTTCAGCCAGTACTATCATTCATTCATTTTCATGAGAAATTAAATGAACGACAAAACAAAACAAACCCACCCCCCACAAAACCTAAACAAACAACTTCTCCTAAAAGCCCCCCAAAACCCCATCAAAAACCAGAAAACAAGTACACACACAACCCCCTCTCCCAAAACCCTCTTAATAACCCCAACCTAATTTTTGAAAAGAGTGGATTTTTTTTAAAATCTCAAAGGAAGTATCATTTTATTTCAAACATCCTGCTAGTTTAAAAATATGAGTTGAGTACATGGAACCTGATTTTTTTTTTTAAAGTTGGCCATCCCCATTTTTATTTTAAAAATAGCAGGCAACTTCTTAAGATAAAATAATTTTTCTAGCAAACGTCTTATTAACATTTACGTTACACATGTGGACATGTGTGAAAAGGAAAAACTATCTGTTAGTGGAACGAGTCAGCTATTAGATACTACTATAATGTATCACCAAAGATAGAGAGATTAGAGGCTGTCACAGCAACACACTTAAAGGTGAAGTTGGAAGCATCCCAGGGAGAAAGAAACAATTTTGTGGGTCAGACATGTAATTATTACTCATAACACCCTGTTTCTAGTCCCAGCTATAATACAATTTTCCTGTTTGACCTTGGGCAAATAACTGAATCTCTCTGTGCTTCAGTTCTGCACCTTTATGATGGAGATAAAAATACTTCCCTATCTCACAGTGGAGGGACAAGGTCTTTGCGTAGAGATCAGCAGATCACTAATCCTTTACCTCATAGAAAATCCAAAGGCATCTCTGGGACAGTGGGAAAAAAGGGTGCTGCTCTGCCTCCTTTTCTTCTTTTTGTTTCATTCTGGATCATTCTCTTTTGTGCTTGATTGGCTAATATTAGTAGATGACTTGGACTATGACAGGACTTGAGTCTGCAAACATGCTAGATCTTAGTGATGAAAGTAATATTGAGTGTCTCATATGAAATCAAGCTCATAGATGATGCTGATTTTGACGACAGCTGATTTGTCACTTAGCAATAAGAGTTTGAGGCTGTTTTCGTCTGTAACTCTGTTTGCTGCGGTTCCAGCTAATTTTATGTCCCTAGTGGCAGAGCTTTGCCCTCGGACTTTTGGACACATATCACTCAGTCCTGCTCATACAGGTCCTGATTCTGGCAGGCACTTAAGTACATACTTGAAGTGAGTAAGATTACTCACAGGCTTAAAGTTAGGCAGGCACTTAATTACTTCAGTAGCTCAGGGTCTCAAACTGAGCCAGACCATGTCTTTTGAGTGTCAAGAGGCATGCTCCTGGAAAGGCACTGTCCCAGCACCAGCGCTTGGAGGTGTAATAACTGCTACCTACTTAATTTAAGCAGAAGTACTGTGTGCCATGCCTTTACAAAGATCCAGCTAGTACTTCCCCCAGCTCAAAAAGCTCTGACATGCATGTAGTGCTAGTGAGCGAACTAAGATAAACAACTCTGAAGACTTAAGCAGTTTATCAACAGAGCTAGTACAGCATGGAAGGCAGCAACTTTCTCCAGAATACACCACCCATTTGCCATTTTGCTTTCCTGAAGGCCATCAATACTTAGAACTGGTTCTTTCTAAAAATTAAATTTCTATTATTTCTATGAATGATCCTTTGATTGTTCTCCATCCTTATCTCAAAGGAATCAAACAATCAAACTCAAAATATCTATTTCCTAATATTAAACATTCAGTCATATTTTATCCCAATTGTTTCTATAAAGTAATAAGAATTCTCATTAATATTTCCTTTGTACCAAATAATTTTTATATTAAAAAAATCCCTTTTGTAAAGCACCGATCTTCACTTAAGTTGAAAGATAATAAAAAGTCTGATAAAAATGCATAACTTTGACCCTCAAAATTCACATAAATGCAAGTGTAATGAATATTCCTAAACACTTAAATCTGTCCTGCAATCATTTTTCTTTATGGTACAATTTAACAAGCTGTATAAAATGGCAAAGATACAGCAGACTATACAAAATGACTGGCTGATAACATTTCCAACTTGTTTGTATATGTAATAGGACAGCAAGGTTCATACCTCATTAACTAGTGTACTCTTTGACAAAGTGCCCATTATTTTCCATTTATTTTAAGAAATATTTATTTCATTCTAAAATGAACAAAATAGAGATGAGAGAACGAGGACTATGTAGTTGGAGATCTAGCAACATTTTACAGTGTTCTAGAATGAGAAGGCTAGCATACTTTTTTGAGGAAGAGACACAGATACAGGTTAAAGTCAAAATTGTCTCACACACATGCACCCCTTAACATATTTTTGAATGGCCACGTGGTGGGAGAGGGGACGCATGGGGGGACTGCTCCAAGAAATCTTCTAACTCATGTCCCTTCTCCTTGATCTTGGAGAGAGCAGCTATAGATTGGACCTCCCTGGTCTGGCACCCTCACACCTGACCAGCCCCAATGAGGGATTTTACCAGACCAGGGGGGTCCTTTCTGGCCCCCCTGACACCAGCACACCCATCTAGGTTTTGAACCGGACAGTCCAGTATTTGAGCTTTCTGTTTGGGAAACAAATTGAGAAAATATGAATGAAAAAATATAAATGTCTGGTTTTTTCTAAATAATGTGTAATGTAGATTGTGATATAATGTCAAGTATGTCCGGTATTTTTGTTGAAACAATCTGGCAACCCTACACCCAGCCCTGGTCTAACCACTGGCCTCCCAGCACCAGTCCTTCACCAGGACTCTCTGGTTCTAGAACATCCGTGGTCTGGCAGTTCCGATTTTGAGGTTTAACTTGTACCATAATAAAACCACGAAGAAGGACTCCTTCCAGAGCTGGACAGACTTTATGTTTTCTGAGGATTAATATTGTTCTAGTGAATTTTCATGAATTCAGATGCTTTAATCTAAGTAATGGAAAAATCCTTTTCTGTTCAGAAATCAAATTTCAGAAGCACTGTTCTCTACTATATCTAGTTTGGAAACTATAGTACTACCAGACAAGAGTGGAAAAAACATATTTTCTTGACACACTAGAATTTCTGCCAAGATATACCTCTCTTTAAGTAGCATTACAGGAGAACCTCAGAGTTATGAATACTTCAGGAAAGGAGATCATCCTTAACTTTGAAATGTTGATAACACTGAACAAAACATTATGGTTGTTCAAAAGATTACAATATTGACTTAATTTGCTTTCAACTTTACTATGCAGAAGAAAAATACTGCTTTCCCTTTGGTTCTTTTAGTTGTTAATGATTATTAAAGTATTGTACTATATTTTGCTTTTCTTTTTTGCCTCTTTTGCTGCCTGACTGTCTACTTTCTGTTGCAAATGAGGTGAGTGGTCGACTGGTCAGTTTGTAACTCTGAGGTTCTAGTGAAATTTCAAGATGTCTGCCAACTGTGTCACCATAGCTCAGATTACAACCACCAATTTTGTGAAACCAGTGCCTACAGAGCCCTTAAATCTGCATGCTCCAAACTGAGGTGACTAGAAGACCCATTTTTAAAGGAACTGTCCTGTATTTAAGCCCTCCTGCAGGTGTCCCTACTTTTTTTTGTAATGGGCATATTGTCCCACATTTTCTGTTTCTTCCCGCCCACCAGTACTGGTGGGTCCTACTGCTGGCTAGATCTTTGCTCACCAGCCACCCACCCATCAGCAGTACGTGGCTGACAATGGGGATGAGTGTGCAAGGCAGGTGATCAAGCAAAGCTGCAGCATGTGCAGTTTTGATTGGTTGTCACTGAACTCACTTAGTAAAATTATCTATGTGCCCCCTATTCAGCATAGGGAAATATGGTCACCTGGCCCATCAGGGTAATTCGCTGGGTGACTAGGAGACAGTTCCTTTACACTGAGGGTATGTCTAGACTGCATCCCTCTGTCGGCAGAGGGATGCAGATTAGGCAGGTCGACATTGCAAATGAGGCAGGGATTTAAATATCCCGTGCCTGATTTGCATAAAAATGGCCGACACGTTTTGCCGACTCAGCACTTTGTCTGCAAAAAGTGGCAGTTTAGAGGGGAATCTGTTGAGAAAGAAAGCCTTTTTCGACAGATCCTTCATGCCTCTTGCAAGGAGGTTTACAGGATATGTCGAAAAAGGCTTTCTTTCTCGACCGATCCCCCTCTAGGCTTTTTGCTGACAAAGTGGTGAGTCGGCAAAATGCGGTGGCCCTTTTTATGCAAATCAGGTGCAGGATATTTAAATCCCTGCCTCATTTGCAATGTCGATCTGCCGACAGAGGGATGCAGTCTAGACATACCCTGAGGCTATGTCTAGACTACATCCCTTTTTCAGAAAAGGGATGTAAATTAGACATATCGCAATTGCTAATGAAATTGCTTGAAAGAAGGGATAAGGGATCTTTCAGAAAAGGCTTTATTTTTCGAAAGATCCGCGTCTAGATTGACGCTTTTCTCCGGCAAAGCTCCGCGCTGAAAAAAAGCGTCAGCCATTTTTATACTAATGAAGCGCGGGAGATTTAAATCCCCGCTTCATTAGCAATTGCAATACGTCTAATTTACATCCCTTTTCCGAAAAAGGGATGTAGTCTAGATGTAGCCTGAGTGTCCACAGGAACTGTCTCCTATAGATCCCAATTGCCATGGTTTGCAGTTTTCAGTCAGTGGGAGCTGTGGGAAGTGGTGCAGATTGCAGGTATTTGCTGGCCATGACTCCTTCTGTAGCTCCCATTGGCTGGTAACGGTGAATCACAGACACTGTGAACTGTGGGGGGCCATGCCTGTGGACACTCAACATAAACTGTCTTGCGGCCATCCAGTGGATTACCCTGTGCTAGAAAAATGTATAACACATTCAATTTGCAAATACCGTGAGGATGAAAGGGCAATCACTAATAGCTAGCATGGATTTACCAAGAACAAATCATGCCAAACAAGCTTGAATTCCCTCTTTGACAGGGTACATGGTTTGGTGGAGATGGGCAATGTGGTGGGCATAATATAGCTGAATTTCAGTAAGGTTTTTCACACAGTTCACACATGACACTCTGATAAGGAAGTTAGAGAAGTGCAGGTGTGGAGAAACTACTATTATATGGATGCATAACTGGTTATATAAGCACAAAGAGATTAATGGAATGGTATCAGATTGGATGAAGGTTTCAAGTGGAGTTTGTCAGGGATCTGTTCTTTTCCTGATGTTGTTTAACATCTTTATTAATTACTTGGATGTAGGAAGAGAGCACATTGATCAATTTGCCTATGAGATGCTTAGGGAAGAAAAATCAAAGACACAAATACAAAATGGGGGATAATTGTCTTGGCAGTAGTATTTCTGAGAAGGATTTGGGGGTTGTGATCACAACCTCAACATAGATCAGCAATAATATGCTGTTGGGGAAAAAAAAAGCAAATGGCATTTTCGGTTGCTTTGCCAGAGGCACAGCATGCAAATCACAGAAAATAAAAGAAGTATTTCTTCACACAACACAGTGTCAGCCTGTGGAGTTTTTGCCAGAGAATGTTCTGAAGGCCAGGACTATAACAGGATTAAAAAAGCAACTGGAAAAGTTAATGAAGGATAGATTTGTCAATGACTATTAGCCAGGAAGGGCAGGGATGCAAAACCGTGCTCTGAATTGTTGCTATCCTCTGTTGTCCAGAAGCTGGGAAAGGACAACCGGGGATGAATCACTTGATGATTACCTGTTAATGAAGCACCTTGCATTAGACAGTGTTGGAAGACAGGATACAGGGCTAGATGGACTGTTTGTTTGATCCAATATGACCGTTCTTATGATAATATCATTCTACTTAGTGCTAGTTAGGCTGTAGCTGGAGTGCTGGGTCCAATTTTGGTCACCATTGTATAGAAACTGAAAAGGATCCAAAGGCCAAGGACAAAGATGATCAAAGGGCTCGAATGCAAGCCATATGAGCAAATGCCAAAGGAAGTGGGTATGTTTAGTTTGGAAAAGATGATATTAAGGGGAGACACAATAGTGATCTTCAAATCCTTGATAGGCTACCATAAAAAAGTTGGAAAAAATTGTTTTCTCTTGCCACATAGGGCAGGACAAGATGCAATGGATTCAAACAATAGCATAGCCCATTTAGATTAAATCCCAGGAAAAACTTCCTAATTGTAAGAACAGTAGGATAATGGAACTGACTACCTAATGAGGTTGTGGAAGCTCCTTTGCTGGAGGTTTTCAAAAGGAGGCTGGATAACTGTTCATCTTGGATGGTTTAGACACAACACATCCTGCATTTTGGCAGTAGGTTAGCCTAGATGACCCTTGTGGTCCTCTTACGATTCTCTGATTACAGAACCCAGGCCCCAGTGTCAACTGATGCAGTATTTTCTGCCTGAGTTTCTACATAGCCTGAAATAACATCCCTGACTTATATTAACTGCTTCATTCATCTCAATTATTTTTAACTGAAATCCGAATGTGACAATTTAAATATCAACATTAATTATTTCACCGCTGGTGGTTTTTAACAGAAAATCTAGCTATTTGTGTGCAACCCATAGTTCCCATATCTCAAGAACACCATCTGTTCCTTACTTTGCTGCCATAAGCACCCAAATCTCACCCCCTGTATCTTCCAAATTCTACAATGCAGTTATAATTTTGTCATTACACAATTTCCACCATACTGAAAGCTAAATATGGAGGACAGAGTAAAATAAATTGAATTTAAATGCAAAATTAACACTAGGACTACTGTAGCTCTTGCATTATTCATTTTCAATTTAATTCATTCAAAAACCTTCTTTTTTATTTAAATGAAGCTGGAGAAGTGTTTCCAGTCTGCTGCAAAAGAATGTTGCAGAATCTAGGCACCTCGGATATAGAATTTATATGTAGCTTTCTCCAGAATACACTGTACCTTACTTATCTAATATTTCTTTAAACTTTGATTCTAAAAATGGGCCAGAAGCATAATAAAGAAGAGGCTTTTGAGAGTTCCAGTGCTGTAACACTATTGATAGTGATCAGCATTATTATAAGATTAGTCTAATAGTTTCTAAGTATTTTATCACTTGGATTTAGACTCAACTGGAATCAGGGAGCACAAAGGAGAATTAATAGGGAGCAATGAATAAAAGATAACAAAACTTTTATGAACATCTGAAAATGTTCAGTTCAAATTCCGGTGAAGGAGCACATCACTTCTCATTTTAAGTTGAAATACAGGCAGTCCCCGGGTTACGTACAAGATAGGGACTATAGGTTTGTTCTTAAGTTGAATTTGTATGTAAGTCGGAACTGGCTCCAGATTCAGCTGCTGCCACTGAAACTGACCAGGGGCTGACTACAGGAAGCCGGAGGCAGAGTTGCTCTGCCCCCAGCTTCCTGGCATCAGCCTGATCAGTTTCAACAGCTGCTGAATCTGGAGCCTGGGACAGAACAGCTGGGGTGCTGCCCGGTAGGTTCCCACAGGACCAACCCGGCAGCAGCCCAGCTGCTCTACCTGAGGTGTCCCGCAACAAAAGCCTGGTCTGCTGGGGGGGGGGGGGGGGCACTAGCTGCGCCCCCTCCCCCCCAGCAGACCAGGGGGACAAGAGCAAAGCCGCCCAGACAGCGGCTTTGCTTGGGTGTCCCTGGTCTGCTGGAGGGGGGGTCCAGCGACTTTGCTGGACCCCCCCAGCAGACCAGGGGGACCGGGAGAAGCTTTTCTCACCCCAGAGGACACGGGTGGTGACCCGCCGCCCGTGAGCTCCGGGGCGAGAAAAGCCCCGTTCGTAAGTGCGTATCCGACATAAGTCGGATCCGCGTAAGTCGGGGACTGCCTGTAGTTTGTCAATTCCTCAGGTTATATTCAGTTCACATGAATGTAATTTAAGAATTCATCAATATCAAAATACATCTTAAAAAGTATTATTTTGTATTATATATTATTTTAAAAATGCACTTCGTTGCAATTTTTAAAATTCTGTTTAATTCAGAATACCTCATTACATGCTGTGTTGATGAAAGACTCCACGTTGATGCCTCTTTAGTGAGTCATGAGAAATCAGTTTGATGATATCTATCTATCTACCTACCTACCTACCAAACCCAAACCCAAACCCAAACCCCAACCCACAACAACAACAAAACCCAAGAATGGGCACTAATTGTGTACCTTTATTGGAAGTCATAGCACAAGAACAAGGAGTGAATGGATATAGAGACTGATTGACTCTCAGGTATTCAGGTAGGATTACTTCGTGGTCGGTGTTGCAGAATACCAGTGGGACAGTTGGAGGAAGCTTGTATCACTATACCCATTCTGTGGAGAAATGTTAGTTTCTAGAACCTTCCCTCTGATATATTCCACCAGAAAAAAAAACTTCTTAAAAAAGTCTCAAACTTTACCAGTTGCTGAGAACCTTTATCATTCAAATCTTGTATCTCACAATGAACCCAAAGTGTATGTGACTCAGTAGGAAATATTCATAGATAGTATTTTTTTCTTATTCTATTTCTGAAATATTCTGCTATGGAGGAGATTTCCTGGACAATATTAAACTCAGTGTCAGTGCTATTCTACCATTATATAGCATAAATTAAAGTCAACAAATTACCAAAATACTACAAGAAAATTATGCAAAATATTAGCTTGCTGCCTAAATAAATTAGATGGTATTGAGCAATGTTTCAGTTTGGTTCAATAACACACTGACATAGTCCATAGACCAATGTAGTATGTCATGAGGAAATTCTTGAATAACAGGATAAACATCTGTTGGTTCATGAATAGTTTGGAATAAAATTAAGTTTTGCTGTGGAAAACCAGGAAGAACTATATTTGTCAGATTTTTGAATAATGCACAAAGTGACTTTTAGTCTATATCTCACTACCATCCTGCCTAAAGCTACTATACAGAGCTAGATCCTCAACTGATCTACAAAAGGTAGCTCTATTTAGGTCAATGAGATAGTCTGATTTACTCAAGCAGAAGATATGGCTCATAATTCTGACAATAACAAGGTTTCTTATTATTGTATCTCATGGGCCTACCTGCTTAAACTTCTTGAGGCATTTTAATATCAAACCATACATGAGTTCTAAGAATGGGATACTTTGGGCTCTATAAAACAATTGAATCGACTGGTCCTCTGTGGGTGCATAATCTTTTGAGTAATACAACATCAGGTTATATTTCCCTGATGACACATCATATTAAATCATCATCTTATTGATGATAACATAATGACAATAACATAGTAGCATAATTTATCATCCCTGTACATTCCTCAGGGGATATTTCATTGTACTATATAATGTATTAGTTGTCACTTTGGTGATATATTGCAGTAAGGCAACATAAAAAAAACATTTTGATGAGGCTTTACTCTACATTGGATAGTATTACCCAAGGATAAACAGAAAGCGAGGATGCTGTAATTTAACATAATATTGCAATACAAAAGCACTGGAGTCTCCTTTCATTACAAGAGATATGGCACTTTTCTGGTACCAGAAAACCATTGGTACTAGACCAGCTGTGATTTATTTTAGGTAGTATTTACTTATACAATTATTACCCACGTGTCTTGGGCAGAGGTCAATGGTGGTTTCACATACCTCCAATCAATTAATATTAAAAACCTTCAGGCAGCTGTGCAAACTTATTTTGGCCTTTTCTGAAGGGCTCCTGAAGATAGACAAAGAGGTGTTTTATTTCACTATAGTAACTACCTGATTCAAAATGCATCATGAGCCTAAAATGTGCTCATGATGCTTAATTTTCCTTTTTTAGAAAAGTTAATTTAACACAATGCTAGTTTAGCAAAGGCAGATCCTTTTAACCATATGTTCACAAAGCAACTGCTATTTTAATAATTCTTAGCTGGGAATTGTACTCTTAGCATTGGGACTTCATGCATATAAAACATGTCCATCTGGCTCAACTATGTCAATGTTGGCTGGAGTCTCGCCTTAGCACACAGGTGTCCAGCAATGATAATATATTCAGGCGATTTGTATAAATCTATAAGTGCAACTTCTGTAGGCAGTTTCTTTTCTGTGCTGTAGAAGAAACATATGGTCTCTATTTCTCTTTGGCTTAATCATCTGCTAACATTTATGTAATTAAAAAATGGATGTAAAGGTTCTTTGGGATGGCAGCAAAATAACTTAGTCTCCAATGGATATATGGATACCTACTACTTTAAGCCAAACACCAACTATGCCTGCGGTGTTTACAATTTGTCCAAGAAAACTCATTCACTTTTCAAGCACCAGGAGAGAAAGTAAATCAAAGGACTTCAATGGAGCTCAACAGAATACGAAAGTCAATTCTCATCCTGAGGTCAGGTCTACACTACCAGAAAAAGTTGACCTAAGATAGGTAACTCCAACTACCTGGAATAGCGTAGTTGGAGTTGATGTACCTTAAATCAAATTTCTGTAGTGTTCCCACTGCAGAAGGTCAATGGGAGAACTCTCACATCCTCTTCCCTTACTTCTCACAACCCTGTGAAGTAGTGGCATCGATGGAGGTGCCTTGCTAGAAATGTTAAATTGAACCCTGGAAGACTGACCATTGGAGCAGTGACCTCAGGGTAAATGAAGACAAGTCCGGAGTCAAGAGGGGGCTAAGACTTTGGTTTTGCAGATTAGAAAATGTGGTTGACCCAGTTTTTTGGTTGTGATCTTGCTCTCTCAAGTAAATGAAAATGAAATATTGCTGCTGCTTCAGCATCTCTAACAGCATCTCTCTGCATTGTGCTTGCACCACTCCAGATTATTATGCCAACAGTTCTCATTTTTATTCTCTTCCTTTCAGAGTCTGTCACTTATTTGGTCTGACATATTTAGTTTTGACATTTGCTTCACTAGAAATTAAAATGCTACTGGAACCATCCATTTAAGATTAAAGTAATTTATTGCATAACATCAATTCTTATTCATATACTGGAAGTCCCTAACTTATGAACGGTTTGTGTTCCAAAAGTTTGTTTGTAAGTCCATTGTTTGACACTCGGAACACATTTTCCCATAGAAACAATGTTATAAATGGTAGTTAGGTTCCTATGCTAGTCCAACAAAAGCTTATTTAACCCACAATGTAGCTGAAATACTGTATATCTGCAATGAAAAATGGTAACAATTTTGAAAGCTGGTGCTTGAGAAAAGACAGGTTTAATTAGAGGAGGATGAAGTGTTAGGTGATGATTCTGAAGGGGATTTCTGGCCATCTCTCGAGCGCCACCCCCATCCCCTTTTGTGGGCTAGGCACTGGCTCCTGAGGCCAACCCCATGCTCCAGCCACTCTCTCCCTCCCCCCGCCATGTGCTGCATCCAGCCCTCGCTCACTAGAAAATGATGAAAAGCATGAGCCTGGGCTGCAGGACTCCAGAGGAGTAGGGGGCAGCCATGAAGACAACAGCTGAAGAGAAGCAGCATTTTATCCTTCAAAGCATGGCTTTTTTGCCACCTGTTGGCTGTGTGACTGTCCCCTGCTCCTTCAGAGTCCTCTGGTCTGCTTTTATGATGTTCATTATCACCTGTGCCTCTTGCCTGCTCCCCTGAGGCCAGAGCCATTCTTACATATAAGCAGAATACACAGAACCTGTGATAGGGCCATTCAAGAGGTAATCAAGCCATTGAACAGGCATTTGCCAACTCCAGGTACAGTAAAACTCCAGTGGTCTGGCATCCAATGGTTCGGCACTCCTGATGGTCCGGCACCATCTGGAACCCGGAAGTACTGGACAATTGGAGCTGCTCTGTCCCTGGCTCCCCCAATTCAGCTGCTGCTGAAACTGACCAGTGGCTGACTCCAGGAACCCTGGGGCAGAGCTGCTGGGGCGCTCTGCCCTGGGCTTCCCAGAGTCAGTCGCTGGTCAGTTTCAGCAGCAGCGGCTGAATTGGGGAAGTCTGGGGCAGAGCAGCTGGGGTGCTGCCAGGTTGGTCCCGCAGCACCGAGGGGCATATACCCCACTCCACCTCAGACCCCTCATAGCCCCCCCTTCCAATAGTCCAGCATATTTGATAATCCGGCACCCCCTGGGTCCTAAAGGTGCCAAATTATCGGAAGTATATACTGTCAGTTTCTAAATTACTTGTGTTACGGGGGGGAAGCGGGGCGTTGAGTCCCAAGCCCATGGCCCGCCTGCAAGAATGTCAGACACAGACACTAGTGGTCCTTGGACCACACTTTGAGAACCACTGATCTAGTTGCAAATCTAGATCGGACTGTACAGAAGCACTATTGCACTTGTAATGCCTGATGTTTTTAGCCCTCCCAGTAATGCCAGCCTAAAAAACATTTAAAAAGCATGAGGCTGCCACCAAAATCATGAGATTTTTTTAAAAGTAACAAAATTTTAAATTGTATTTGCTTTCTTCTTGTTGAGCCTTTAAGATACAGTCAGATCATATTTTCAACTCTGATTTGAAATCCTTTTATCTGAAATAAGAATAGCATGTAAGAATTTGCATTCAGAAAGTTTCTTAATCGATTAGAATTAACTAAAATGTTTATTTTAATTTGTAACCACTTTAATCCTACTTTACATATTTAATAAACATCTTTTGTTTATTATCAAGCCCAGTGTAAATAATTGCTACGGGGGGTGGGAGGGGGAAGGTGAGCAACCAAAGAGAGCTGACCTTATGATCTTACTCCGTGTAAAACTTTTAAACAGGGTAAGACAGATTTGTTTGGGGTTTGGTCCTCCTTTTGGGGGTTGGATTCTTGTGTGCTGAGCCCACATAACTGAGCCCTCTTGGAGTGGAACTAGTTCAGTGTCCATATTGCTTGGCGGGGAGGAGGCTATATCCCCAATTCTGTGCCTTGTCTGGGGGGAGACCAGAGGATCTAGCCCAGCAGGACAAGGTGGTGAGGAACCCCAGAGAGCAGGAAGGTGGGCATCAGTGGCATGATCAGCACACCAAGGGGACAACCCAAGAAGATTTCTGCGATTGCACCCTGTCACAATCATCCTCTCTTTGAAGAATGAAAGAGACTTAAGTCATACTAGTGCAGTGGTCCCCAACCTTTTCAGGTTGCCGGATGCCAGGGGGCGTGGCCGTTCGCCCGCCGGGCGCCAGGGGGCGGGGACACGTGCGCGCCCGGGGGCGGCCCCCCCAGCCGCATGCCCAGGGGCAGGGCCCCCCCACAGCCACGCGCCCGGGGGCGGGGCCCCCACCCTCAAGCGCCGCGCACCTGGCGCCGGCGCCCCTCCCGCCAAGCGCCACGCGCCTGGGGCCGGCGCTCCCCCCCGCCAAGCGCCGCGCGCCTGGGGCCGGCGCTCCCCCCCGCCAAGCGCCGCGCGCCCGGGGCCGACGCTCCCACCGCCAAGCGCGCCTCCCCCGCAAGCGCCCGTGTGCCATGTGCCCGGGGCCAGGCCAGCCCCGAGCACCTGGCGGGCGCATTCAAATGTGTTGGGGACCACGGTACTAGTGATTAAATCTATCATGAAACAATGTGCCCACACATTTTCCTATCTTAATTTACTTAAGAACGCCTGTGACTTGGACTGCATATCAGGTCTTGACTCAATTTCTGAAAGGTAGTCCAAATAGATGAAAATGAAATAATGATTTTGGATCATTGGCTTCCATAAGCAACCAGGAAAGCTTTGAAATACAGGCAGTCCCCGACTTACGTGGATCCGACTTACGTCGGATCCCTAGATACGAACGGGGTGAGGCAACTCCCGCACATGCGCAGCAGCATTCCCGGGGCTCGCTCACCTGGGTCCTAGGATCCTCCTCCTCCTTGGGCCGGCTCCGACTGGGGTCCCGCAGAGCTGCCGGGCAGAGGAAAAGTGCCTCCCCACGCCCGCTGCCCCCCTGCCAGCAACAGGCTGCCCCCTCCCCTGAGCAACAGGCTGCCGAACAGACAAAAGCAGCCTCTCTGCCCCTCCTCCCCTCTATACATGCCGGGCTCCTGGAGAGCAGCAGCGTCCCCGGGGCTCGCTCACCTGGGTCCTAGAATCCACCTCCTCCTCCTCTTCGGCCGGCTCCAACTGGCCTCTGCCTGCAGCAGCTGGCCACAGGGACAGGGATCCCGCAGAGCTGCCGGGCAGAGGAAAAGTGCCTCCCCACGCCCGCTGCCCCCCCCCCGCGGCCTCGCATCCTGCACGCCTCCCCCCTCCCCGCAACAGGCTGCCCCCTCCCCTGAGCAACAGGCTGCCGAACAGCAGACAAAAGCAGCCTCTCCGCCCCTCCTCCCCCTATACATGCTGGTCTCCCTGGGCAAACAAAGACTCCACCAAAACAAACAAAGTGCTGGCCTCATTGTGTTAGCAAAAAAAGGACCCTCCTCCTAGAACCCTGGGTGGTGTGTGGAAATAAAGCTATTAGCTCAAAGCATGGTGCAGAGCTGTTTGGTATTTGATGAGTTACTCCTGAGTTTGTCCTGAGTTTGTCACAGGGACAGAAATAGATGTGAAATCTTCTGAACAGGGAACAGACAGCAAAACAAACATTAGAGGGGAGTTAACCTTTCCCTATGCTATCCAAAACTAAAAAAAATGTTTGGCTAGAGTTTCCCCTACTATATGTACCAGTTCCGACTTACATACAAATTTAACTTAAGAACAAACCTACAGTCCCTATCTTGTACGTAACCCGGGGACTGCCTGTAGCTGAGTGTTGCCTAACAGGCCTCAGTAAGAGCGTATATGTTGCTATCCTGAAAGTGACTTTGATAATATTCTGAAAGACACTTTCAAAATTATTTCAGCCTTCTTCTTTCCACTCAGCAGGTCAGCTGTGCCTCTATTCACCTCCTCTTTTCACATCCCTGATACAGTTCAGTTCTTTTTCTCCACATGCCTATTCAGCCCTCCTGCCACCCTTCTTTTTGAATGGCAGCTCAATGCGGCTGTGCTGCATGCTACTCAACCCACCTCAGTGATCCTTTTACCCTTGGTCAAGGGACAAGAGATCTGATGCTTTTTTTCCCCAGCTATCACTTTTTTGTCCTGGAATTCAGGACAATTGGATTTTTCTCAGTTTGTTTAAGTATATAGTTTGACAGGCTAACAATACATGCGGCGCCACCACCAACAGACTGTCTATGTACTCCACTAGAAAAAACACCAGGCGAGACTAGCTGACAGCTAATTGTGCTTCTTTTTCCCACTCAATTCCCCCTAATCTGTGCCTTCTAAGCAGCCACATATGTTGGGAACAACCTTCCCAATCTGGCTCCTCGTGCCTCCAATCTACTGCTTTTAGTCCTCTTTCAAGGCCTTCCTCAAAATATACATCTTCTGTAAACACTATATTCCTTAATAATGTAAACACACACAACCCCCCCTCCCACCTTCCCTACATTAAAAGAACTGTAAGGTTGCAAAGTCAAACACGTAAGAGTTAGGAAATGCCTGAATTAAGTTTGGTCTAACCTTAACTTGCCTACCTTGTGCATATGTTTTATGAAATAGTCTTTAATTACATGTTCATATATTATTTCTTCCTGTGTGCATGCTGGATAGTAATATGAAAGGACTCCATGTTTGTATAATTAAACTTTTTGTTAAAGAAACCATTTACAGAGATGCTACAACTGCAGCTAGCCTTCTAGAGATATGAATTTACTGGTGACTTCTTTAAACTCTTCTATCCTGAAACCTGAGCTTTTTCCTGCAAGTGATAAATGATATTATCTCATTTGTCTTAGTTGGTTATAAGTTTTCAGTGCATGCCCTTCGTCTCCTTGGTCCTCTGTAATATGCATGGTTGGTTCTCAGCAAGTAAAAGAATGAGAAATAGGAGCTGGATTCTTAACAACTCCGATAGTTAGCCATCTAAATAAATGGAAAACAATCGAGTTACAACTTTTCAGTGAAAGTAACTGTAACAAACCATGTTTTGTGAACAAGAACTGTGTAACAACTTTGTTGAGCTGCTTTTTCAAGACCTTTTAAATCAAGTCAACTACGGCTTTTGCAATACAAAGTTGTATTTTGGGTATTTTTTGAAATAGGAGAAAGTCCTGGCTAGAGGTAAGCATGAAAATATTTGGACTATGAACATTCTGGCATATGCGGATTACAGAGCTCAGTTTGGAGCTGACTTCTTTAGATCCTCAGCAAACACGCTCAAATTCTGAGAGAGAAAAAACAAGCTCTGCCAAATATGTCCGCCATTAGACAAAATCTTAGAAAGCATTTATTTCAGATAAATTGACTAAATCTGATTTTTTGAGAAATGTAAGCAAGTCTTTATGGTTGGCTTTTCACAAGTATTTCTATTCACCAGGAAAATTTTTGCTGAACTTTGTTGAGCTACATATAGTGGTTTTCCCCCCAATAATGCTGGTTTGTACTTTTACTCTCAAGAATGCTTTACAAGCCACAAATAATTACCTCTTATAAGACACGGTGACAGGGTGCTTGCCCTGCACTAGCCCTTTAAGGGCAAAACCCCAGCCCTGAGTGAGGGCTGAGAGTGAAAAAGCCAGCTGAGGCAGTTGTCACTAATGTGGGCCAGGCTGGGGGCTATGTAAAGAAGGGCTCCTGGAGGGAAAGGGGAACTTACTGTTGCTCTGGATAGAGAGCAGGAGGGACCAGGCTGCCAGGAAACAAAGGAGAGCAGGGCAAGGAATGCAGGGCTGGGGAAGCTCTGGCTAGGCAAGCTCCCAGGCTGCAGGGCCTGAAGCAAGGCCTTTGCCAGTGATGAGCCATTACAGACTGCAGTTTGCCCTGGAGGCAGGGGCTAGATAAAGACTGGCAGTGGGTCACTGAGGCAAGGTGGGTACGGGGGAACTGGGTGATCTCTGGGAGAAGAACTGGGTGCCCCTTGGGAGGGGAGGACCCTGGAGTGCAAAGCTGGATAAACTCCAACCCCCGGAAGGGGGCTCAGAGACATTGGAGTGGTTACTGCCGGAGGACAGTGTCCTGAAGAGGATGCTGTGGTCCAAGAATGACAGGGGTTTGGACTAGACCTCTAACATATCCCCCCCACCTTTAATCATTTATTTTCCAAGTTGATAAGTCCCAGTGTTGTTAATGTCTCCTCATATGTAAGCTGTTCCTTACCCCAGTCATTTCTGTTATCATTTCTGTACCTTTTCCAAAACCAATATATCTTTTTTTTTTTTTTTTTTTTTAAAGATGGGGTGACTAGATCTGCAGTATTCAAGATGTGGGCATACAATGACTTTATACAGAGGCAATATGGTATTTTGTCTTATATATTCTTTTCCTAATGATTCTCAATATCCTGTTAGCTTTTTAGTTTTTATACTGCCACTGCACATTGAGCAATGTGTTTCAGAAAACTATTCACAAGGATTCCAAGATTTCTTTCTTGAGTGATAACAGCTATTTTAGACCCCAGCATTTTATAATCTATAATTAGGATTATATTTTCCTATGTGCATCACTTTGCTCTTATCAGCACTTAGTTCCATCTGCCCTTGTGTTGCCCAATTACCCAATTTTGTGAGATCCCTTTGTAACTCTTTGCAGTCACCTTTGGATTAGTTACTGTTTCCCCCCTTTTTCAAGAACATTTGAGAAGTTTAACAGCAGTGATCCAAATTCAGATCCTTGCAGAACAAAACTCAGGGAACGTTTTTTGAATTACACGACTGTTCCCGGAATAACATGATTTCCCCAGCCAGCCTGTTGCCGGCAGCTGCGTGGGGCTTCCCCCGCCTCTCTGCAAAGCGGCGGAGGGTTTGCCACTTGCCGCGCCATTCCCCGGTGACTCCCCCTTGCCGGACGCAATGCGGGTCCCAGCAGACCCGTCACCGGGGCATACTCCCCACCCAGTCCTCCTCCCCTCTTCTTCCCTTCCCTTCCCCAGAGCCAAACACCTCCCCTCCCTGCTGTAACCCAGTCCCCTTTCTCCCCCAACCTTATGTCCCGGTCCCAACAGACACCACCGCTTGAAACGCAACCCCCACCTTTTCCATTATTTTCAATGGGAAAATTGACCCCGCATAACATGTTTTCACTTAACACCATCATTTTCTGAAACATATTGTGACGGGGTGGAGCAACCCTGTCACTCGCCGGCGCCGCCGGATGTGGCAGGTGAAGGGGGAGCTGGCAACCCAGGCTGAGCGGCCACATGAACGCCCAGCGACGGGGAGGGGGTGCGTCATCACCAAGCGCCCGGGCGCGCTGATGACGTCACGGGCACGACGCTGAGCGTCGGGGCAGGAACCCGGAAGTGCGGAGGTGAGGAGAACCACCGTGGCGGGGGCGATATAAAGGGCACGGGGGCACCAAGGGAAGGAAGGTGGAACGTGGAAGGAGGAAGGCGGCGCGGACCCGGAGCGGGCCAGGAGGAGAGCGAGTGGAGGGGGAGCACGGAAGGCGAAGGGACGGCAGGAGCAGAGGGTAACTGCACCGGGCAGTATCCGGCGGTGCAGTGGACCAGACCCAGGGCAGGCCGTGAACCCCGAGAGCAGGCGTGTTTGGGGTCTACACCCCCCTGCTACCACTGAGAGTCACCCTCTTGGTGTTAGGGCCCTGGGCCGGGGTTCAGAGAGAGGGTGGGCCCGGACCCTCCACTCCACCCAGGAAGCCCAGAATCGAGTGGTACCCGCATAGCCCAGAGGGCCTGCGAAAGTGGGGCGCGCGGACTAGGCACCCCGTGACACGTGATGGAGAATGTGGGCACGATTGGGGGCCCTGTGACATAGGGCACGCAAAGCAGGGTAGCTTTGTTTTGTTTCTGCCTCTGCACTTGCGAGCAGATACCGGCGCCATGGACACGGACAAGATCGTAGAGTGGTTGGTGGATAGCCAACGCCAGTTGCAGAGACAACAAACGGAGGTGTTACAGCAACTAACCTCCGAATTTCGGGAGCAGCAAAGACAGCTAGTACGAGATCTGAAGGATGGAACAAGGGTAGCCGGGCCCATCGCCGAAGGAGACGAGGAGATGATGGCACACTTGCGACTCCCCATTAGGCTCGCCAAGTTGGGGCCGGAGGACGACGCGGAAGCATTTCTGGTAACTTTCGAGCGGGTGGCAACGGCGGCCCGCTGGTCCCAGGAACACTGGGCCACTATACTCGCCCCATATCTCTCCGGCCCGGCACAGCTCGCTTACAGGGACCTATCCGACCGAGACTCCCTGTGTTACTACAAGGTCAAGGAGGCAATACTTGACCAGTTAGGTATTTCACCGGAGACCTATAGGCAAAGGTTCCGGGCGGCCAAGTACATAGTGGGGGAACGACCCCGGGCGGTGGCCCAACGGATTAGGGAAGCGGGGTTGCGATGGCTGGAACCCACCACCAAAACCGGAGCTCAGGTGGCTGACCTGGTAGTATTGGAGCAGTATTTGCAGGTGCTCCCCTCCGAAGGTCAACGGTGGGTTCGCTGACACTTACCAGGGACCCTGGAAAAGGCAGTAACTCTAATGGAGCATTTCCTGGCGGCGGAAGGACTTGAAGACCGCGGCAAGGTAGGAACGGGAACCAACCCGGTGGGATATGGAGGCCCTAGCCCACGAGGGAAAGAAGGGCGGGACGGCGAGGGGACGAGCGCAAGAATCCCCCCGGGACGAGGTCTAGATCGACAGCTAGCCCCCGTGTGGCTTAGCCCCGAGAGTCACGAAAGGGGGGAGAGCCGGAACCACGGCAAGAGGAGCATGGAAGGCAAGACGGGCCCGCCACCGAGGCCAACATGCTTCCAGTACGGCCAAGAAGGCCACTTTTGCAGGGAGTGCCCTATGATGGACTACACATATGGACAGCCTACCCCCAGGAGGGGCCCGCGGCAAGAGGTAAGCCGGGCCCGCATAATGAGGCGCTTGAATGGGGAAATGGAAGAGGCCCTATTGGATTCAGGGTGCGGACAGACATTGGTGAGAAGGGATGCCCTAGGACGGGTAGCGCCCACACTGCCCCAGGTACGGATCAAGTGTGTACACGGCGACACCCAGCCGTACCCGACAACCCAAGTTAGGCTGTATGACGGACAACAGGGTGGAGAGCTATGGGTGGTGGTAACGCCGTGACTGCCCTGCCCCGTTTTGCCCGGGCTGGCCCGGGCTGCGGCAACTCCTAGGGGAGAGAGATCCCGAAGGCTGGGGGGACATACGGGAAGTATGGGTAACCCAGGAAGAGGACAAGACGCGGCCATCCCAGCAAGGGGTGGGCAGGGAGGAACCCCAGGGGCCGGTGACGGCCCTGGAGGTTGATACGGGAGACTTCCTGGTCCTGCAACGGGAAGACCCGATGCTGCAACACGTGTGGGAAAACGCGTTAGCGCCCAGGGAAGGGGGCAAAGGGGTAGGCAAGCGGCACGAACAAGGCCCTTACTTCGAGATCCAGGGGGATAGATTATATAATTGAGAAAATGTTCCTTGCAACATGTTTAAAATAGTAGTGCAAATACATTCTCCTGCCTTCAAATTGTGATCCAAAGTCATCATAATGATGATACCAAACAAAGGAAAGTCTTACGTATCCTTCCTAAAAGTAAATCTCCTAGCATTGGTTTGTATGTGAAGTCCAAAAACAGCAGATAAGCATTCATTCTGAGAACTTTTGATCTGTTCTAGTTTCTCTTTTCAGTTCAGCTAGAAAGATCAGAAAGTGAGCTAAAAAAAGACTTTGTCCAGCCTGAATAGCTTCCACAATGAAAAAAAGTTTTATACTTTTGACTGGCATTTTACAATTTCTCTTTTTAATTCAGCAAAACATGAAATCTATTTGATTAAACACACATCACTACTGTTAGGCTATGTCTAGACTATGCCGAAGTTCCGAAAGAGGATATGCAAATTCTGCAGTAATTTGCATATCATCTTCTGATCTCACTTTCGAGAGCAGAGCTTTCGAATGTGAAAGTAGTCAGGACATGTTTTTTTTGGCAATCCTCCCCATTTTTTGAAAAGCCGCTTTTCCTCAAAAAATGCCAAAAAACCCATGTCCCGACTACTTTCACTTTTGAAAGCTCGGAAGAAGATATGCAAATTCCAGGGGAATTTGCATATCCTCTTTCAGAATTTCGGTGTAGTCTAGACGAGCCCTTAGGGTAAAAGAACAAAATGTTGCCTTTACTGGGTTCTTTTTTGGGCCTCGTAATTGAGCCAAATTCATAGATGTTCAAATGAACAAATAGCATTTGGTCCATTTCTAGTATAAACATCAACGTACACTTTATACATATGACTTCATAAGCTCCTATCATCTACTCTGTCCATGTCTCCCTTATACTTTTTATAAACAGACCAGAGAAAAGATTATTTACATACTACAGGTTGAATCTCTCTGGTGTGGGACTCTCTGGTCTGGCAATAGGACTAGAAAGCCCCAGTGGCAGAAGTTGCCTGTGGCATGGAGCCAGTCGGCAGGGCTGGCAGGGCAGCGGAGCCCACTGGGCAGCAGAGCCAGCAGGGCAGGGAAGTTGGCAGGGAGGGGAAAAAGAGGGGGAGGCGGAGCTTGCAGGGCAGTAAAACCTGCAGCTAGCGGGGCTGCCAGGCACTTCAGCAGGGCAGTGGGGCATGGCTGGTGAGATCGCCATGAGGCCACTGAGTTCTAGCACTGAGTTCTGCTGCAAGGTCGTCTGGGAAGAGAAGCCCATAGGGAAGGCTGGTGCCTGCCTCACCCCGCCCCAGAGCTTCCCATGTCTGTCAAACGCCCTTTTCCTGGACTGGACAGGTCTCAACGGTGCTGGACCAGGGAGGCACAACCTGTAGACTTTGCTGGAGCCCTAAGCATAGGGGTAGCTGAGTTAGTTAAACTTAAAAAACAATAAATAGTCCAGTAGCACCTTAAAGACTAACAAAACATGTAGATGGTATCATGAGCTTTCTTGGGCAATGCCCACTTCTTCCAATGACTGGAGTATTAGAAGTCCAGATCCAAAGTAAGGCTGTGAGCCAAAGTACTGTGTGTAAGAATATTAGATATCAGCTAACCAACAAACCACATTATTGACCTGAAAGGATAGTACAGGAACATACGGACCCCCTTAAGTAACAACATAAACAAATTCCTGTGAGGTTGTACAGGATCATGCAAGCCTCTCATAAAGATAAGGATGGGATGACAGGATAATGGATGATGTTTTGCTCAAACTATGAGGTAGAAGGTGAGTAACAACATCTGGAACATAATATATACCTTGATAGTATCAATGTATAAAAGGAGCTGAAAAACATGCAGCGCATGGGCTATATGCATTAGAACCATTAAAAAAATCCCTTCTTATGAATGCTGAGTCAGATTTCATCATTTTTATAAATAAATGAATCCAACAAATGTGCACACAAAATCAGTGTTAGATAGCATTACCCATCCATTACAAAAGATTACTATAAGCATGAGAGAGAACGGTGCATGATCAATAAACAATTAGGTACATGAACTGCATGAGAAGCACAGCAGCTGCAAAAAAGCAAGTGTGCATCTGCTAAAACAGAGCATTGCTTTTCAGCTGCGAAACTGCACGAGCTATGAAAAATGGTGTTTCATGGCATGGTAGAGATGAGGGACTAGGGAAATGTGTCTTGGTGCATGCTGCTTGGCCCCTTTTTCTATCTCCCTAGCCGAGAAGACCATTGATTTTCTGGGTGCAGTACTGCCAGCCTCAACCATTGAAATCATCATGTCTCAGGCCCACCAAAAGCATGAGATAAACCAGACGATTTGGGGTCTTTTTATTTGCCTTTTGTTTTGTTACTCAAGAGCAGATTTTTCAGCTTTTCTCTGCAACCATAACATAAATACCTTAAAAATATCAGTCACAGTCCTGATCTTCACTAAAAGAGCCCCAACTCATTTAGGAACCTAAACTTTATTTTCCAAAGGGATTTAGGTCAGTAGAAACATCCCATTGACTGTCTTTACAAAACAAAAACAAAAACAAAAAACAACCCAGGACACACACACACTCACTCACTCTCTCTCTCTGTCTCTCTCTCCTTTATTCTTTGCTGATTTGTCACCCTTAAATCGGGGGTGGGCAACATACTCACAGGCTGGATTTGGCCCACCAAGCCATTGGATCTAGCCCCGGGGTGGTCTGCCGGGACCATCAGGCACAGAAGCAGCCCCATGCCACTTTAAGGGGCTGGATGCCCTCTTTGGCTCTCTACTACAGGTGCTGGGGAAGGAGGGAGGCTTCGTGCATTGCCCCCACCTCCCAGCAAAATCTTTCAGCTCCTACTGGCCAGTTTCAATCCCCCATTTCCCAGGTCACAATTCCCTCCCAGATCCTGCACCCCCTCCTATGCCCCTCTTCCAGGCCTGAATCCACTTCTGCACCCATACCCCCTCCTGGACCCTGCACCCCCCCTGTCCCAGGTCACAACCCCCTCCTTCACACAAATTACCTCTCTGATCCCACACCCTCTCCTGCACCCTAGTGTCCTATCCCAAGGTCTCTTCTATATCCAGCTTCCATCCCAGACCCTACACCCCCTCCATAGAAAAGTGCAGCCCTTGACCACTTACCAAAATCTTGGAGTGGCCTCCCATCAAAAATTATTTCCCACCTCTGCCTTGAATCTGGGAGTAAAGTCAGTTAGTAGCTGTAATTAGATTTGTAGACATGATTTAGAGGTCACAGTACTGCATATCAAGTTACTTTTCCTTCTTGACCTCAGGGAGATTTTACAACTGGACCCTTTTGAATTAGCAAAAATGTAGACTCTATCTCAGATAAACGTGATAAAATGGATGTTACAATAAATAAGTATCCTAAGAAGGGGCACTGTAGTCTGATTTATTGTATAGGAACTTAGATAACTCCACTTTCAGTAAGTGCTCTTTTGAGAGAGAATAGCAGCATATGAAGAGGAAAGAAATAAAGCCTGAATGTTGCACTGTCTTGTTTGTCTCCTTATATTCACACACAGAATGGTCACCTAACCGTACCGGCCTCATCGCTTCTGTCCAAGATCCCGCCCCTTCTGGGACTGTGGAGCAGAGTCCCCGCCCGCAGTCAGCTCCCCTGGATCTACAGATCTGATGTTTATTCAGAAAGTCAAAAAGCATTGTGAATATTAAATGCTTGGGAGGACTGTATATAACTTGTCACTTCTGGTGTAATAGACATTACCATGTTTCATAGAGCTCTTCTTTCTGACTTCATTTATCATACCAACTATATAGTAAGCAAGATATTCCGAATCACTGCTGCTGTGGAAGACAGAGGGTTGATCAATATGGCTAAGGGGAAGTGAATTATTACTGGACTTGATGACCGAGGAGGTCTCTTCTAATCTTAGGTCCTGTCCTATATGCCTCCTGTGAAGGAGGGGTGGCATTGTTCTCAGGAGACAATGCAATACAGTTTGTGACTTTTTTCAGACAGCACATCTTTCATAACTGCCCATAAAAGGATCATATATATAGTAGCCCAGTACCTGAGAGTCTGTAACGCTGTAGTGTTACAGACCCGCCTCTAGGGGGTGCTCTTTCCTCCCTCTGTGGCGCTGGGCTGAGGGCTGCGCTGCTCAGCTGGGCCGTGGCGGGGGAGAAAGCGGTAGCAAGCAGCTGTTTGGGGTCCGCGCTCCCCATGCAGCGGTGCATGGGGAGCGCGGACCCCAAACGGCTGCTTGCTACCGCTTGCTCCCCCGCCACGGCCCAGCTGAGTGGCGCAGCACTCAGCCCAGCGCCACAGAGAGAGGGAAAGGGGGCAGGGTGGTGACGTACATGGCCAGGGGGCGGAGCCGTGTATGTCACCGCCCCGCTCCCCTCCCCCGCAGCGGCCCGCCTGAGCACACATGGCTGGGCCCCGCCCTCCTTTGCCTCCTGCTGTGGTGCTCGGCTGAGTTCTGAGCTGCTCCACTGGGCGCCGCGGGGGAGCAAGCGGCTGTTTAGGCTCTGCACTCCCCGTGCTGCATGAGGGGCGCAGAGTCCAAACAGCCATTTGGGCTCCGCAGCCACCTCCAATGAGAGGCAGGAGGGGGAGGAGAAGAGAAAGGTAGAGTGAGAGGCAGGAGGGGAAGAAGAGAAACAGAGATGGAGAGAGAGACAGGAGGTGGAGGAGAACTGAAAGAGAGAGGGTGGAGGCAGGAGGAGAGAGAGAGAGAGAGAGATGGACATGGAGGAGAGTCCCGAAAAATCCCGTTGTGTGTCGGGTTATTGGCTAGTGTTACAATAATTAGTTATACCTTTATCTCTCCATTAGTACAATTTTACCAAATACAGATTGTAATACAGCCTGGTTTTAACATTCATATCTTATGTTGGAGATCATCAGCAGTTAGCTTCATTAAAGTCAGGGGAAGTTCACAAGTGTGAGTGATATCAGAATCAGGTCCACTGGATTTACTTGCAGTGAATGGTGAGGTTTTTTTTAATTGTGCCAATTTTAGGAAGAACTGAATAGCTAATGGATATGACTGGAGTATTTTGCCCTTAGCATAATTTTGCTTACCTTCAATTTTTGCACTAAAAATGAGTGTGTGTGTGATTATATGTGTGGAAGAAGTATAGAAATATGCAGCATTGGTTCATTCAAAACAGCACAGACAGGGAAGGAAAGTGACAGAATGCCCCACAGGTGGAGGTTCACCCAGTCCACAAAGCAACAAGAACCAGCAGAAACCGAAGCAGCTCTTAAGCCCCAGAGTAAGACTTGTTCTGGATCTGTAGGATGAGTGAATGTTGGCTAGAGAGAACTGTAGTGAAAAAAGGGGAACCAACCAACAAATTACACATTTACTATCTATTTTTGGGAATACGTGGGGTTAATCTGCTGCAGGGAGATTTTGATTGAATTACTATTGCCTACTCCCCAGGTGGCAACTGTTGTGCTGATGCTGAAAACATTATTAGGTTCACTTATTAAGGAATGGCAGAAATATCTGTTAGAGCAATGTCTATGCTGCTATTTTTGTGTACTGGTGTGAACTTGAGCTAGTGTGGGAGTCTGGGTACGTGTGCTTGGTGGCTTTCTCCCAGTGACTGCAGACAAACCCTCAATAGCTGCAAAAGGCAGCAAAATCTTAGTTGGCAAAGAGCAATGAAAAGTCAGGGGAGCAAGCCAAGATGTATGTGGAGGCAATTTTCCCTGGTGTCCCGGTGCCCCTGTCCTTACTCTATGTTTACAAAAACATACTGCATAAACTACACAATAAATAACTTTCATTTTAGACAAGATTGACATGTCTATATGGAGGCTTCATTTTGACTTCCTTCTAGAGTTCCTTCATATGCTCCCCACAAAAGGGCTTGATTTCAGTCTTGGCGGTGCAAATGTGCAAGACTCATGAACAGCAAGACCAGACGCAGGACTCAGCTGGTTAAATTCTCTTGAGCATGAACAACTTTGCCTAAAAATTTCCTTCAAAAAAATCCAGCTTGATGCAGACTTTGAGCACATAAACTTTCAGCCCAAACAGTTAAACTTGGCAAAATAAGCAACTAAAGCCAGGGATTTCTAATGGGGAATGTTGGGCAACTTAAACAGACTCCTTCTTTTCGAAATACACTGGGACACCTAAGGGGTTGCCTTTTCCTTTCCTTCCCAAACTGTATTGTGACAAGCCTTCGCACATTTCTTAAACAATTTAATAACTCCTTAGTAGAAGGTAATGCTGACCAATAGACAAGAATCCCCTTGTTATACAAAAATAATAGAGAAAGACTTTGAGGAAATGGCTAATCATGATAGAAAGACAATGATCTTCTGAATGTTTGGGATGTGCTTCCATGATAACCACCTTCTGTATTTGGTTGAATAAGCAAGTATTCTGGCTAAAATGGCACTGTCAGCACAGAAACGTGCTCACTTGCATAATATGTAACTGAATGATTTGCCATCCTGCAATCAATTGCTGGTCTACCAAACGGGAAGTTAGTAAGAGAACTATCCTCAAAGCAATTTATCTTGACACCACCTAAGGGTAGACTGGTACTTCAAAGAGCAAAGAACAAATTAACCTTCTATAGCAATTATAGTTATTCAACGTTATATTTAATTTATGATTTTAGCAGTTTGGATTAATACACTAGTTTTGCTAGGGAAAAGATGAAGAAGAACTCTCAAGGTCAGGTGATTGCTATGAAGCTAAAAATATTCTAAACAATTTTCTGAGACGTTAAATGGTCGATTCACAGAAAAATATAAATAGCTACCCAAATATAGTGTTCAAACAATAAAAAAAGATAGCTGGAGAGACAATACAGGTAAGGTAATAGCTGTTATTGGATCAACTTCTGCTGGAAAAACAGACACGCTTTTGAGCTACATGGACCTCTTCTTTGGGTCTGGGAAAGATACTCAGAGATATTAAATATAAGTGGAAGAAATTGTATAGCTTAAGAAGTTAACATATTGGCTATGTCTAGACTGTAGAGCTTTTCCAGGATACCATAGGTATCCTGAAAAAGTAATGCCACATCCAAGGAAAGCATCCGCTTTTTTGAAAATGTTTTTGAAAAAGCGGACATGTTCTTTTGCCATCCCTGTAAACCTCACTTTACGAGGAAGGAAGGATGGCTCGAAAGAGCAGGTTTTTCCAAAGTTTGGTGCTGTGTAGATGCACCAAATTTCAGAAAAGCCTCTTCTGACAGAAAAGCAGAAAAAGATATGCAAATTGCAGTTTGCAATTTGCGTATCTTTTTCCAAACTTAACTTTGTACTCTAGACATAGTCATTGTAAGAGATGTAACCATTCAAGATGTAGTGGTTAATAAAAACTTCTGCAATCATAGTCAAACTCTCTCTAGAATGTTCCTACAGCAGCATCAACCTCCTGGACAGCACACTCAGTTTCAGCCATGGTAGCCAGGAACTGAGGTTTGCAGATTGTTAACTCCCAGGCAAGATTTGGACTGGCAGAGGCAGATAAGTTGGTGTGACAGGGAACTGGCCTGCAGCTGAGCAGCAGCAAAGCTGTCTTCTGCAGAGGCAGATAGGCAACACAATGGTTCATAGTTCTGGGTGTCCTGAGCAAGACATCACACTGTAGTTATCTTCTAGTCAGGCTATCACAAATAGCAAGTCTAGTCAAGAATGTTCATTTGTTTACAGAAGGTGGAAAAAAGCTATCCCTGCTTTGCTTGAGGAGACTAATTTTTTCTGTGCCAAACAATACAGGCACTTACACTTGACTTGACCTGAACTTTTGGCATATGCAAAAAAGCTTGACAGCTTCCTCTAGTGTCAATGTTCATTTCATGCCAATATAAAATGTGTCTGGCCTTCACTTAGGATATTTTCAGTCCCAAAATGACCTCCATGTATCCTTTTTCACATACAGTACTTTTCTGTAACTCTTTCGGAATCTACACCTGGTGACTTTATGTAAAATCCCTTCTAGTACTGAATACTTCCTTCTTAACTTGATAATATGCTGTTCTGGACACCCTATGCTAACAGGTTTAATTACACTCTGCAACTCTTCATGTGAGCAATATGTCTGGCAATAGCAGTCCACATTCTGTCTCAGAACAGACTTTATTTGACCAAACTCACATTTTAAAAATGTGTTTTGTCAAATGATCTAGTGAATATATCTGTAACCACCAAATCTCTCCCAGGTTTGTATTCAATTTGCAAATCATAGATTAATTTAAAAAAAATCCCTCTATTTTTGGGGAGCAGATTTGGGGAGGAAAAGTATTTGTCAGACCTCTTTTTGCAAGAGCAAAATGAGGTTTCTAGTTAGTTTCAGCTAACACAGTGCTGCCTTAAAGAGATAAAGTTTTTTCACCATTGGACTAGAATCATAGGGTTAGAAGAGACTGCACAGGCCATCTAAGTTTAACCCCGGAATAGGCCAAAACCTCCTCCTCTATTTGAGTGTTTTCATACTCAGATTTACTAGAGCCTGTGACACATACACCATGCCTCTTCTGTTTTGACAGCACTATTAAAAGAGGCCTAAGCCTATGCTGTCATTGAAATCTGTGGATCACCTAGTTTTGTGCTTATTTTCATAGTACCTAAGGACTGCGGCATTTCATTGAACTCCTTTATTGAGATGCGGATCCCATGTCTTTGTAGTGTTTGCAAGTTGTAAGTTCAGAAAGCTAGATGAGGCTCTAATTTCCCACCACAGCTGACCCTTCCAAGTAATATTTTTACTCCTTCCATGTCTGGTGGAGTAGGCATGTTGGTGATGGCCTGAGCCTTACTAAGATCGACCTGTAATCTTACTGTGTTTAACTTCTCCTCAACCATGTTACTTCTGTTACATGGAATTTACATTTGCTTGTTTAGCTTTAGCTCACTAGCTGGGGCTTTTTCCAAAGTAGCTCAAAGCCTCTAGTGATGCTTCCCTACTGTTTTTTTCACACCAAAACATCATTTTATATATATTATATACATACAACCCTTAGTACAGTACCTTCTATGCCATCAAAAATCTGTTGTACCCAACACCACCCAAATGGCAGTCTGCAAAAACAGGATCTACGTAAGAACATAAGAATGGCCATACTGGGTCAGACCAAAGATCCATCTAGCCCAGTATCCTGTCTGCCGACAGTGGCCAGCACCAGGTGCCCCAGAGAGGGTGGACGGAAGACAATGATCAAGTGATTTGTCTCCTGCCATCCCTCTCCAGCCTCTGACAAACAGAGGCCAGGGACACCAATTCTATCCCCTAGCTAATAGCCTTTTATGGATCTAACCTCCATTAAATTATCTAGCTTCTCTTTAAACTCTGTTATAGTCCTAGCCTTCACAGCCTCCTCTGGCAAGGAGTTCCACAGGTTGACTACATGCTGTGTGAAGAAGAACTTTCTTTTATTAGTTTTAAACCTGCTACCCATTAATTTCATTTGGTGTCCTCTAGTTCTTCTATTATGGGAACTAATAAATAACTTTTCTTTATCCACCCTCTCCACACCACTCATGATTTTATATACCTCTATCATATCCCCCCTCAGTCTCCTCTTTTCTAAACTGAAAAGTCCCAGTCGCTTTAACCTCTCCTCATATGGGACCCGTTCCAAACCCCTAATCATTTTAGTTCCCTTTTCTGAACCCTTACCAAGGCCAAAATATCTTTTTTGAGGTGAGACGACCACATCTGTACACAGTATTCAAGATGTGGGCGTATCATAGTTTTATACAGGGGCAGTAAGATATTCTGTGTCTTATTTTCTATCCCTTTCTTAATAATTCCTAGCATCCTGTTTGCCTTTTTGACCGCCGCTGCACACTGTGTGGAAGTTTTCAGAGAACTGTCCACGATAACTCCAAGATCTCTTTCCTGATTTGTCACAGCCAAATTAGCTCACATCATACTGTACGTATAGTTGAGGTTATTTTTCCCAATGTGCATTACTTTACACTTATCCACATTAAATTTCATTTGCCATTTTGTTGCCCAATCACTCAGTTTGGTGAGATCTTTTTGGAGTTCCTCACAGTCTGCTTCTGTCTTGACTATCCTAAACAGTTTTGGATCATCCGCAAACTTTACGACCTCACTGCTTACCCCTTTCTCCAGATCATTTATGAATAAGTTGAAAAGGATTGGTCCCAGGACTGACCCTTGGGGGACACCACTAGTTACCCCTCTCCATTCTGAAAATTTACCATTTATTCCTACCCTTTGTTTCCTGTCTTTAAACCAGTTCTCAATCAAAGAAAGGACCTTCCCTCTTATCCCATGGCCATGTAATTTGCACAAGAGCCTTTGGCGAGGGACCTTGTCAAAGGCTTTCTGAAAATCTAAGTATACTATATCTACTGGATCCCCCTTGTCTGCATGTTTGTTAACCCCTTCAAGGAACTCTAAGGCTGTGTCCAGACTCAGGGGTTTTTTCAAAAAAAGTAGCCTTTTTTCGAAAAAACTTCACCTGCGTCCAGACTCAAGCCACGTTCTTTCGAAATTAAATCGAAAGAACGCGGCTTTTCTTTCGACGGCGGTAAACCTCATTTCACGAGGAAGAACGCCTTCTTTCGAAAGCTCCTCTTTCGAAAGAAGGCGATCTTGAATGTAAATAGGGCTTCTTCGAAAGAGAGCATCCAGACTCACTGGATGCTTTCTTTCGAAAAAGCAAGCCGCTTTTTCGAAAGTTACATGTGCAGTCTAGACGCTCTCTTTCGAAAGAGGCTCTTTCAAAAGTATCTTTCGAAAGAGTCTCTTTCGAAAGAGGCTTGCAGTCTAGACATAGCCTAATAGATTAGTAAGACGTGATTTCCCTTTACAGAAACCATGTTCACTTTTGTCCAACAAATTATGTTCTTCTACATGCCTCACAATTTTATTCTTTACTATTGTTTTGACTAATTTGCCCGGTACTGAAGTTAGACTTACTGGTCTGTAATCGCCTCTAGAGCCCTTTTTAAATATTGGTGTCATGTTGGCTACCTTCCAGTTATTAGGTACGGAAGCTGATTTAAAGGATAGGTTACAAACCACAGATAACAGTTCAGCAATTTCCCATTTGAGTTCTTTTAGAACCCTTGGATGAATGCCATCTGGTCCCGGAGATTTGTTAACATTAAGTTTTTCTATTTGTTCCAAAACCTCCTCTAATGACACTTCAATCCGGGACAGTTCCTCAGATTCATCACCCACAAAGGACGGTGTAGATTTGGGAATCTCCCTAATGTCCTCAGCCGTGAAGACTGAAGCAAAGAAATCATTTAGTTTATCTGCAATGGCTTTATCATCATTGACTGCTCCTTTTATATCTCGATCATCTAGGGGACCCACAGGTTTTTTAGCAAGCTTCCTGCTTCTAATGTACTTAAAAAACGTTTTGTTATTTCTTTTTGAATTTTTGGCTAGCTGTTCCTCAAAATCTTTTTTTTGCTTTTCTTATTACATTTTTACACTTGATTTGACAGTGTTTATGTTCCTTTCTATTTATCTCACTAGGATTGGACTTCCACTTCTTAAAAGATACTTTTTTGGCCCTCACTGCTTCTTTTACATGGTGGTTAAGCCACGGTGACTCTTTTTTAGGTCTCTAGCTATGTTTTTTAATTTAGGGTATACATTTAAGTTGGGCCTCTATTATGGTGTCTTTAAAAAGTTTCCATGCAGCTTGCAGGGATTTGGCTCTAGTCATTGTGCCTTTTAATTTCTGTTTAACTAACCTCCTAATTTTTGTGTAATTCCCCTTTTTGAAATTAAATGCCAGGGTGCTGGACTGCTGAGGTGTTCTTCCCACCACAGGAATGTTAAATGTTATTATTTTATGGTCACTATTCCCAAGCGGTCCTGTAATGGTTATCTCCTGGACCTGATCCTGCACTTCACTCAGGACTAAATCGAGAATTGCCTCTCCCCTTGTGGGTTTCTGTACCAGTTGCTCCAAGAAGCAGTCATTTAAGCCATTGAGAAATTTTCTCTCTGCTTCTCTTCCTGAGGTGACATGTATCCAGTCAATATGGGGATAATTAAAATCCCCCATTATTATAGAGTTCTTTATTTTGGTAGCCTCTCCAATCTCCCTCAGAATTTCAGTGTCAGTATCACTGTCCTGGTCAGGTGGTCGGTAATATATCCCTACTGCTAATTTCTTATTATTGGAGCATGTAATTACTATCCATAGCGATTCTATGGAACATGTTGATTCAGTTAATATTTTTGTCTCATTTGATTCTACATTATCTTTCACATACAGTGCCACTCTGCCACCCACCCGGCCTGCTTTATCCTTTCGATATATTTTATATCCTGGTATGATTGTGTCCCACAGATTTTCCTCATTCCACTAGGTTTCAGTGATGCCTATTATGTCAATCTCCTCCTTTAACAGGAGGTACTCTAGTTCACCCATCTTATTAGTCAGACTCTTAGCATTTGTGTAGAAGCACTTTAAAAATTTGCCACTGCTTATTTGTCTGCCCTTCCCTGATGCATTGGATTCCTTTATATGTGGTTGTTTGTCTGCTCTAGCCCATGGTTTGTCCTCTCCCCTCCTCTCTTTCTGACTACAGCTTAGAGAATCTCTATCAACGGATTCTCCTCTAAGAGAAGTCTCTCTCCGATTTACGTGCATCTCTGCACCAATTGGCTTTCCCCCATCTCTTAGTTTAAAAACTGCTCTACGGCCTTTTTAATGTTTAGTGCCAGCAGTCTGGTTCCATCCTGGTTTAGGTGGAGCCCATCCTTTCTGTATAGGCTCCCCCTCTCCCAAAAGTGTTCCCAGTTCCTAATAAATCCAAACCCCTCTTCCCTACACCATCATCTCATCCACTCATTGAGACTCTGAAGCTCTGCCTGCCTACCTGGCCCTGAGCGTGGAACTGGAAGCATTTCCAAGAATGCCACCATAGAGGTCCTGGATTTCAGTCTCTTTCCTAGCAACCTAAATTTGGCCTCCAGGACATCTCTCCTACCCTTCCTTACATCATTGGTACCTACATGTACCACGACCACTGGCTCCTCCCCAGCACTACACATAAATCTATCTAGATGCCTCGAGAGATCCGTAACCTTCGCACCAGGCAGGCATGTGACCATACGGTTCTCCCGGACATCACAAACTCAAAATCTTCCAAAGGGGGTACTGAGTGGGCATAAAAATACAGTCTTTTAGCGAATATAACCCGCGGGTTATATTCGTTTTTACAAACCCTGCACCGCCCCCCCCCCCCGTGGGCTATACTCGTGCGTGGGGTATATAGGGTGTTTTTTACTTGATGGAAGAGGATCCCCTCCCCCCTTCCCTTTCACTACCTTTGCCGGGCTGGGGTTAGGCTCCCAGCCTGCAACTGAACAACACGGGAAACTTACAAGGGGCACAGCAGCTGGGAATGCTCTGGAGCCGGGGCAGAGGCATCCCCAGCAGAGGTGGAAGGTGGGAGGCTCCCAGCCCGCGCTGACAAAGGGAAGGAGCCTGGACCAACTTGCTCGGCGGCCAGCAGCAGCAGCGGGAGTCTATAGGTGGCCACGGCTCACAGGAGCGGGGCCGGGACATGGTGCTTGTTGCCCGTTGCTCCTGTGCAATCCAGCCGGGTGCCCTTCCCTGCCTGCAGCCGCTGCCGCCACACGCCGGACCCGCTGCATGCTCGCTTGTTGTGCCGGCCCAGGAGCAACAAGTGAGCATGCAGTGGATCCGGCATGTGGCAGCGGTGGCTGCAGGCAAGGAAGGGCGCCCGGCTTGGTCGCGCAGGAGCAATGGGCAACAAGCACCATGGCCCGGCCCTGCTCCTGTGAGCCGTGGCCGCCTGCAGACTCCCACCGCTGCTGCTGGCCGCCGAACACCGTGCCCGCAACTTGCTCTGGGCTCCTTCCCTTTGTCAGCCTGGGCTGGGAGCCTCCTGCCTTGTGCCTCTGCTGGGGATGCCTCTGCCCCTGCTCTGGAGCATTCCCAGCTGCTGCGCCCCTTGTAAGTTTCCCCGTGTTGTTCTGTCGTGGGCTGGGAGCCTAACCCCCTGTACCATAAATATACCCCCACACCTAAATATACCCCCGGCACAGTCTTGTATACCCCGTGGGTTCTATTTGTGCGTGGGGTATACAAGATTTTTTTTACTGAAATAGCAAAAACAGCAGGACTGTTTTTATATTCGGGTGCGGGTTATATTTGGGTGCGGGGTATATTCGTTAAAATACGGCATAAGCTGTTTTTCTGTTTCAAGTAGTAGAACCTTACTGATGTAAATAGGTGCAGGAACTAGGGGTGCAGAGGTTACTGCAGCACTACCAGGTTTCATATACAGGGCTTGGCTCCCATCCGCACGTGAGGGGATCCCAGCAGCTGCCCTGCTCTCAGGCTCCACTCCGGCCCTATGTCTGTGCCTTCACTGTAAGCCATGGGCCCAGTGTTCCAGCTGCAGGCTCCAGCCTTGGCCCCTTACTTCTGTCTGGGTCTCTCCCTCCTGCATACACTCCCCTGCTCCTGAGCCCCAGCTCTGTGGGGAGGGGTGGAGACAGAGGTCAGAGGCATTCAGCACCCATATTTTTGAAAGTGTTCCAGTACCACTGCTGATGTAACAAGTGTAGAACTGTCAGTTACCTCCCCCCCCCCAATTTTTTTGCCATGAAGACTGTGGAAAATGTTCCCTTTTCATATATTTAATTATTTTGGGTCTATGCATAAGCAAAGAGGCTCTGTTTTTCTATAGTGATCAACAAGTGCCACCCACTCTGTTGATGGTTGGATGATTCTCAGAGCAATGAACCCATCCAGGTCCTCTTTGAGCATCTGGTTTAGGGATAAGGGAACCTTCCCAGAGGGGCATGAATAATAGGATAGTTGCACTCTTTCAGCTCTATTCTGTTTGCTGTTGGGAGCTTCCTTATCCACTCAAACTATGCCTTAAGGCTACGTCTACACTGGCAGCTTCTTGCACAAGAACTCTTTTGCGGAAGAGTTCTTGTGCAAAAGCTCTTCCACAAGAAAGCATCTACACTGCTATGTGCTTTTGCGCAAGAGAGCTTTTCCGGAAGAAAACTCTGATGGCTATTTTAACCATAGGGGCTTCTTGCGCAAGAAATTAATGTTGCCTGTCTACAATGGCCTCTTCTGAAAGAGCTCTTGCACAAGAGGGCTTATTCTTCGTGGGGAGAGGAATAACTCTTCCGGAAGAAGCCCTGTTTTACAACACTATACTGTACATTTACTTCTGGAAGAATGCTCATGCAGTGTAGACAGCTGACAAGTTTTTGCGGAAGAACGGCTGTTCTTGCACAAGAAGCTGCCAGTGTAGACGTAGTCTAATTGTTTTGATCCTGTGCCCCTCCAAAGAGTACACTCTCGCGAGGAGATCAAGGATGTGATATACTTTAATCCAATAATGGGTATGCTTTTAGCTGGTATTATTACAAATTGTATTTTTTTTCCAATTTGTTATTTGCTCATGCACTTAATTTACATACACCTTAATTTACATACACTTTTATAAGCTCTTCACTCTAGATCCTGAGTTTCATCCTCTTAACCTCCAGTACCTGTGGCTTTTCTTTTAGTGTTAATAACATTTCTAGCAATACATTATGTCCAGCATAAAAATAAATACCCCGTTTGTTTTCAAGTTGATAGTCCAGTCATCTTGTGAGGTAATGTTTCCTGTTGCTCCTGGGAAGAATTCATCTGAGCCAGCAGTCCTTTTGTTGTCCTCTTGTCCATGCTGTACATATTCTGCAGGTGCTTGCAAACTTTTGCAAACTAATGCATTCCATTACATTTTTCCATCTCTTCCTATATAGTAGGCATTGTTTTGCTTTGTAGTGGTTGCCACTGAATGTGCAGTGCCATGTGCTGTTTTTGCTGGATTTTTCCTTTGAGATTTGCATGCATTATTTCCTCAGGTCTCTTGTAGCATTTTCAATTCTCTATTGTATCTACTGTGTCAGAGCACTGTCTACCCTTCATAAGTTTCATTCTGGACTGGGTGATTTCCTTTACTTGGCAAATTCTAATTGCCATATTGAGGGTTAATTCTGGGTGGGGTCTCACTAGCTTCTGAGTTTTTTATGTAGATTCCAATCAAAATCTGGTGTCTTACAAGGGATGAAGTTAAATCCCAAAATTGCAAGATTGGGTCCTCAATTTTAGATCTGGTGCAAACTATGGTTTCACCTTGTACTACATGTTAAAACATCTCTCTCAGGGTATGTCTACGCTACCACCCTAGTTCGAACTAGGGTGGTTAATGTAGGCAACCGAAGTTGCAAATGAAGCCCGGGATTTGAATTTCCCGGGCTTCATTTGCATCTTGCCAGGCGCCGCCACTTTTAAATGTCCGCTCTGTGCCCGTGGCTACACGCGGCACAGACTAGGTAGTTCGGATTAGGCTTCCTATTCCGAACTACCGGTATACCTCGTTCCACGGGGAGTAACGGTAGTTCGGAATAGGAAGCCTAATCCGAACTACCTAGTCCGTGCCGCGTGTAGCCGCGGGCACGGAGTCCGAACTAGCGGACATTTAAAAATGGCGGCGCCCAGCAAGATGCAAATGAAGCCCGGGAAATTCAAATCCCGGGCTTCATTTGCAACTTCGGTTGCCTACATTAACCACCCTAGTTCAAACTAGGGTGGTAGTGTAGACATACCCTCAGAGGTTTAATTTTATGTGAAATGCAGTACTCCTGAAAGTTAGCCTCCTCTGCCTGAGTTAACTGAAAAATAGTAAACACATCAGAAACAGCTACTGTCAGTAAAAGGCTACCTATTTGTCTTCCTTTTTTGCTGGCACCTGCTGCTTGAAGATTGAGAGCAAAGCACTTTTTTAATCTTCTTAAGTTGTTTTCCACGTTTCCAGAGTTTCAACTCTGCTGGGCCTTTTAACTATGCCATTCTTCCACAGAGATTCTTTCCTTAGTTCTTTTTTATTCCTCAATCCCATGGGGTGTTCAGTGATCACTCAGTGTTAAAGGAGCTTGCAAGATAACTGTTTTATTCTGTATGCAGTGTTTTTGTAGTTGTGTTGAATCCAGTACAAGGAAGGTGAGACAAGCTTTTAAGCTTATACAGAGCTCTTTTACAGGTCTGGGAAACTGACTCAGACTGCCACAGATAACACAGGATAGAATAGACTGTTTAGTATAAGTATTTAAGACATATTCCAACTGCCTTTGCATAACAATAAGAGTTTCAAAGCACCCACATTGGGACATTCTCTGGGAGGTTCAACACATAAGGAGTAGTCCAGAACACCACAGCTATCACATAATATTTGTACAACATAGCTGAATTTCTACCTTTTGTGAGACAGAATGAATGTGATCTGACAACATCTGCTTAAGGACCTAATACATGAAAATAGTGGCTCCCCTGTAACCTTGGGGAGGTTTCTACACTAAAGAGTCAATAAACAATGTTTTGAAAATTAGGCCTAACAAAGACTGTGCTAAAAAAAAAAAAATGAAGCAACTGGGTGTTGTGGAGGAACTTCAGTGTTTTGATATTATTAAAGCTTCAGAGGACCTTGTGTTTGTAGGGTTGCCAGGTGTCTGGTTTTGAACCGGACAGTCCAGTATTTCTGTTTGGGAAACAAATTGAGAAAATATAAATGAGAAAATATAAATGTCTGGTATTTTCTAAATAAGATGTAATGTAGATTGTGATGTAATGTCAAGTGTATCCGGTATTTTTGTTGAAGCCATCTGGCAAGCCTATGTGTTTGTGGTCCCAAATAACTTTACAGGGAACTGAAGGGCAGAATGAGGCTCCTCATATTTAAACATCGCAACGTCACTCCTGAAAGTCTTCAGTGTGACCGACTGAAATATTATTCATAGCTGATACAGATATCTGTATCTTTTTGGAGACTTTTAAATTATTATTTGCTAAGCTCCAACAGTGTATTTGGCATTTTATTGTCTATGGGCCAGATTCTGACACGCCTACTCATGTTGAAATTTATCCTCTGAGTAGACAGTGGCGTAAGGAGGTAATTGGCATACGTAAGTATAGCAGAATTAAGACCCTAAAGACATGGACAAGAAAAGAGTTAGGAGACAAAGAGGAAGATACCAACTCAGATTTTTTTTTAAATGTAAAGAGTAGGATGACAGCATTTTTATTGATTTGGATTTGCTTTGAGGCTTCAGAATTGGGTTTTGAGCAATGACTTAAATGAGAAGGTAGATGCAGGGTGCATTGGAATAGAAAAATAGGTTAAGGTATAGGGGCCAGCATGGAAGAAGGCACAAAGACAAGTAAAGATGAAAGGGGAGCTATAGTGAGATACATTGACAGATGAAGATCCATGTGGCTGAAAATAAGAACAGACATGGAGTCATAGTTAGTTTGTGTGGTCTTAAAGGTGAGAATAAGAACTTTGGCCTCCAACTATATTTCCTCATAGTATAAAAAATGTAAACAAAGCAGTAAGCCTGGTCATATTGTTTAGGAAAACAAGTTATTATCGCATCCAGTTTTACAACTCTTAAATGCTTTTAAAAGTTCAAAGTTTGAAATTTTTTTTTTTTTAGATTAATTCCATTTGCTCATCTAGTGATTTCTTTGTCAGGAAAGGATGTTTGGGCAAGCAGCATAATCTCCGAATTTACTGATGACTTAACTTTGCCTCAGCTTTTACTTTAGATAATTCTCTTCATAAATTGTCATCCCTCTCCTTCAGTGAGTAGAGTTCTTAAGGAGACATGGGGAACCCACATGCCATGGCTAATGACATTCACCCATACTGTTCACAGGAGAATGATCTGGTAAGGAGAAAGCTATGTTTTGCATTATTAAAGAAATAATAGCTGAAAAGAAGAGGTTAAAATACTAGCAACAAAAGGACACAGAGGAACGATGCTGTAGTATTAGTACAGGATATTGTTTTTCTAAGAGGCTATATGGAATTGTTGCACATAACTGCAAAAAGAGTTTCAGAGTTACAGGAGATACAATAAACAAGCAGCAGCCTTTTAATTTACAACATAAAGAGGTACATTTTCAAGAGTGTCTGAAGACTAAGCCATATATTTTGCCACATTTTAAATCTAATCTATTGTAGCCACAGTGGGGCAGTCAAAGACAGCACATTATATCTGCTTCCAAAATGCTTCCATAGTGCACAGAGAAGTAGATCAAATATTTTAGATACCAAGGGCAAAATCCTGCAGTGCTTACTCATCCAAAACACCTGTTGAAGCCAATGGGAGTTTTGCTTGAATAAGAACTGAGTAATGACTGTGGTATCTGACCAACATTTATTAGAATTATACAAATCTTGGTCTGATGTATTTTAAGTTTGTACACTCAATCTCTAATGCTGTAATATTCCTGATGCATTCTGTTAAAGGGAAAACTCAGTAAACATATCCTAATCATTACATCTAATTACAATCTGTAAGTCACTCTAAAAGGTAATGTCTCAATTGTAATAAACAGGATTATTTCAAAGGTAGAAGGAGCTGCTATCATCACAGTATGCCATAAAATAGGACTGAATCAATTATTGGAAATTGGCTCAGACTATATAAAATCCTATTAGATCAGAGACTGTATAAGATTTTGAGGGCTTCTGATTAAACAAACAAACAAATACATAAAAGAAACATGTTGGTTTTCATTCTTGCAAAAACCAACCAAACAAAAAACCCCACAAACAAAAAGCAAAACAAAACAAAACAAAAAAAAGCAAACTACAAAAGTAAACAGAGCATCAGAAAAACATGTTTCTTTTTATTATACCTACATTCTGATGTATGGCCAAATACAACTCCCATTAAGTCGATGGAAAGAGTCTTTTTTATTTCAATCAGAATTGGGTTGGGCCTATATATTGTATGGTTAAGTTATAGTCTGGACATAACATAAATAACAGCATAACAAGGCTAGCATATACCTATCTCCTATATGCCTATAACATTTCTTCTTTAATTATTGAATTTTAAAAATGGAAACTCTACTATTAAATTAAATCACTTCCCTGAAGGAGGCACAATGCAGGAGGAGTATAAAATTACTAGAATTTGCATCTGTCAGACTATAAAAAATTAGATGTATATAGAAGTCAGGGGAGACAACAGACTGGGCAAGGTGGGTGGGACCTGGCTCTGTGCTCCTGGAAGAGGTGAGCACAGAGCAGAAGGGGCAGACCCAGGGACAGCCAGACTTCTGCACAAGCCAGAGTGCAGCATGACTCCCAGTCCTCAGAGCTGCATAGAGCACATGGCATAGTGCTCTGGTGACGATTTAAAGGGACCCAGGTTCCAACCACCACTGCTGCTGGCCCCTTTTCCTCTCCCCGTTGTCAGGCCTCATAGAAATAGCACACACGTGGTGCTTCATCTTGCTCCCATTGAAATCAATGACAAAAACTACTTACTTCAATGAAAGCATGATCAGGCCTTCTATCTCAGGAAAAATAACATCTATTCTTTACACTATAATACAATCCTGCCTCCATTTTTATTTAACTTATTCTTCTGTTGATTTGTGAGATTCTTTTATGTAAAGAATAGAAGGCAAATATGGAAAGTCACTAGAAGCTATTTGTTAATATGGGAGCTTTTCCACCAACAGTATATCCTAAGCCCTTCTGAACTGCACGATATTATCCGAGGAAGCATGTGATTTCGCTTTCTAGTATTCAGCCAGAGAATGACTTGATAGCAGAGAAATTAAACTTGCATCTTTCAAAGGGTACATGCAAAGTCTAAAAGTATCACCAAAGGGAAATTCACAGTCTTTGTGATTTTATAAAGTAAATACACAGCAGGAATTCAGGCAACTTCAGGTATTTCCACCAGATATTGAAGACAGTACTAGTGGGCTTCTTCTCCCTTTTGTAAGCAGAAATGTCATAAATCCATTGTCTTTATTCAGTCCACCTTAAAATATGTCTTAACCACTTAATCCCAATCTATTGCATATTTTATTTAGTGGTAATAGTCTAAGTTTCCCAGACCCAAAGAAGAGCTCTGGATAAGCTTGAAAGCTTGTCTCTTTCCCCAACAGAAGTTGGTCCAATAAAAGATATTACTTCACCAACCTTACCCATTTAATAGCCTTGAATGGATTCAGCTACAACAACACTGCCTCTTTTTGGTCATCTTCTACTTTGACTGTGATCTATCTTCAAAACATAAGAATGAACACCATCTCCACTCAAAATAAAGAACAGATGCCTCAAAAGCTTCCTGGTCTTAAGTACATATTATGGCACATATCCCATTCTAACTAGAGAAGTAAGGTCATGGCACATCTTCCCGTGCCATCAGGTTTTTTTCTCTCTTCCTGCACTGTATTTCTAATCTTCAGCAGGTCTTGTAAATAGTAGTAAATTCACTGCAAGCGGAACATGCCCAGTCGCGGTACCTATGGGCCCAGTGGTATCAGAAGAACATTTCCAGGAGTACAACATGGATTTCTTTCCAAGATTCTTTTTCTAGAAACTTACCTCAGGAAAATTTGGCTCGATACCTTTGAAGAACTGATTCTTCTAAAATGCCAATCACAATGGACTCCTCTGAAATTCCCAGGCACATTAATGGGAATTCCATTCTAGTATGGAATAGGCTAATCTTTAATAATAAAGTGTTTAAAAATATTCAGCAAGTCAATAACTTAAGTTTTTCAATCTGAAGCATGGGAAAAAGTTACTTTTCACAAAACTATTTTCTTTGAAGTTCAGAAGCAGAACTGTTGCAAAAACAGAATACAGAATATTGAAGGTCTTGTTTCCTTCAACAAGTTCAGCGATATAATAGTTTTGAATTATATTCTTTGGATCACTGGAGCTGAATGGTACTTGTGTTCTCTCTGAATCACTCACCCAGTCTAACTTCTACAGTGTGCAGTAAACAGTTTTAACTTCTTAACCTGTTTTCAGAAGTAACTAGTGATTTTGAATGAAAAAACACATTCTCTTTGAAGATTTCTGGAGACTGCCATACATGCTTTGTATTGAAACATACTATCTCAAAGTGTCAGTTCACTTGGTATTCAATACAATAATGCTGATCTTAAGGAACTGATGTTAAACTCATCTAGAATACATCATCACCCATGCATTGTTTCAAATATGTTTCAGTTTAATACAGTTACATGGTAAAAAAATTTCTGAAATATTATAACTTAGACTATTAATATTCAAAAAATCAGCTAAGTAAGAAGGCTTGGAGGGATTAGGTTTTAATCAGTCAATGCCAATAAACATCACATTCACTAATCACACACAAACTAACATTTACATCACTAAAAATCAAAATTAAAGGTAAAGTAAGGGACATGCTGCTGAGAACATTTTAGAGTTTGATCTAAGGATATTTAGTTTGCATATTTTGACCTATATTGACCCTCCCCATAATTTCACAGAACTGTGCAAATTCAAATAGATAAAAAATTGAAAAAAATCCTTAAAAATAAAGAGATATTATACATCAAAATAAAAAAAAAATGAAATCTGCAAAGCCTAATAAGTAAACTATCACAGCAATGAAACTATACTTAATGTAGACATTTATTACAATAGCCTTTCAAAATTCCCATGGTAAAGTATGGTAAAGCCCATTAACATACTTAGCAATAAAAACAAAAGCATTGATATTACTGTTATATTCCTATATATTTAATCTTAAGCATGGGTATAATAATATCAGATATTGCTAGACATTTATATATAGCTTTATATTCTGCTTGTTTACCACAGCTCCCTAATTATAGTCTTGAAATATGGTGATTCTGATTAATAAATTAAAAGTAAACAATTATGAGTGCATGCAATCAAGCTTGGTATGTGTGACAAAAACAGACGTGCATGAAATTAGATTTTTTGAGAGGCCCTTGGTAATATTAGGTATTAATGGAGAAATGCTACAACAATTCATGGAGAGTAGGTAACGGCCATGTTCTTGTTTTATTGAAGGCCATGTAGATATCTTGAAAAACTTGGAGGCTGCTGGAAAAGTAACATTTTCAAAAGTGCCTAAGTTATATTGAAGAAAAAAAAAAAAACCAAACTGCTGTCATTCCAATATACCTTAATTTTATTGATGTTACTTCAGAAATAATATTCAAGTATATCAGTCTGACATATCTATGACTATGAAGATATTTAAGGATTACTTAGATGCTAGCAATGGTTATTTGTTTTGGCCCATATCCAATGGGTGCCAAATCTTTCACAAAAACCAATTGTAATAATAATAATCAGAAGATATTAAGGTTTGTGAAAAAATTCCCAAGAAAAATGAAGTTTGATGTCATTCTTTAACTGGACAAATATCCAGTTAATGTCTCACAAGAGAAGTTTACTTCTAAAAGTGCCTTTCTAGAAGTTGTGCTAATTAAATTAATTAGTGTGAAAGGAAGACAATACTTTGACAAATCTAATGAATAATAAACTCCAAGGAGTTTATACTCCATATGATATAGCTAAAATATAATCTTAAAGTTCCCTTTATGCAGTGGAAGGTACCAAAATACTGCAGGAAAAGGGACTCCATGTATCTGAGTACTTACTCAGGGAATCAAAAAAAGGAAAAACAAGAAATAGTATCTCTGAATATAAAATTAATACAGTTATTTCTTTAAATGATACCTTCTGATGTAAGAGGAAACAGTGGATGACACACTGTGTGTCTAAACCCCATTACAAATACCCGGACCAATCAGTCACCTAATACTAAATTAACTGTGAAGTACTACCATGGTATACCTACTCAGCAGTGTAGCTGTGGGACCCCCCCCCCCCTTTTTCCTTTGAAGATAAGTGAAGGATAGATTTCTTTTGGGATGGCTCACCATACCATTATACTGTAATGTCAGTTCACAGCATTTGAACTAAATCAATTCAACTATATTATCATCCTAACTTCCAAAATATAGCTGAAAACACTATCTAATTTTATCTATATCTTATAGAAAAATCCAGACTCCCTCCTGGCCTGCTGTCTGCCATTTGCTTTTATTACCTCTCGTTTCTTATTATAACCAAGCACAGTGAAAATTCAAACTGCATGCTTTATAGGCTATTCCTCTCCTCAATTTCATTTCATGACCTCCTGTTATTGGGTTAGTTCCTATTTAAACTGTTTGTTGTTATTGAATATTCTCAGGAAGTTCTCGGCACAGGCTATTTTATCTATAAAAGTTAGCTTGACTAATTTTTTTAACTGTTTCAAATGCCCAAATCTTAAATCCTTTTGGTTGCCCATTTGCTCTCTACTGCAGTTTTTTTTATTTCTGCTATGTTTTTTAGAGTTTAGTTACATACAATGTTCTATATTGAGTCTCACTAATACAACATAAAATTCAGTAATTTCTGCAGATTCAGATGCTTGTCCTTGTTGTCCTGGTTTTACTGTTCCAAACCCATTTCTCAAAATTACATTCTTCTTCCTGGACTGCATTCCATGTTATGTGTCTATTTGAATTCTAATAATCCCTATGTTCACCATTGCCATGCATTTGGCAAAATTAAACATACTTTTGATAAATTATGGATTTTAAGGGCAGAAGGAATCCCTTTATGATCATTTATTTCAGGAGTGGGCAATAATTTTGGATGGGGATCACTCCAAGAATTTGGTAAATGGTCTAGGGCAGCTGTGGCCAACCTGCAGCTCTTGCCCCCCAAAAGTGCGGCTTGTGAAGCTGCTCCTGTGCCCCCCCCAAGTGGCCCCCACCAGCTCCCTGCCCTAGTCCTCGGCTTCCCTTTGCTTACAGGGTCAGAGCTGCGGAGTTTTAAAAATGGCGCCCAAGATGGCAGCCGTCTTAAAGGGGCAGTCTCCTTTTTTTTAAAAAAAATATTTTTTTTGTTTTTGCTCGACAATTCTGTTCTGTGGGGGCCTGACAATTCTGGTGCATCTCTTTGCATATTTTCTGCCACTGTTTTGGCTCTCTTTGTTAAATGGGTTGGCCATCCCTGGTCTAGGGCCACACTCTTCCATAATATTAATGAAGGAGGTGTGGGGTCTGGGATGGAGGTTGTGTGCAGAAGGAAGCTTGGGGTCAGGAACTGGCATACAGGAGAGGGTATGGGCTCTGGGAGGGTGTTTGAGTGAAGGAGAGGTTTGTGACCCGGGATGGGAGATGGGGGTGCAGGGTCTGGGAAGGGGTTGTGATCTGGTGCAGGAAGGAGTGTGGGGATTTGGGTTGTGACCAAGGTAGGAGATTGGGGTGCAAGATCTGGGAGGGGTTTATGACCTGTACGAGGGATGTAGGAGGGGTGCAGGGTCTTGGAAGGGTATGCGTACAGGAGTAGTGGTGCAGAGGGTTTGGGTTACATGGGGTAGGGGTCCAGGAAGCAGAGGTTTGGAGTAGGGAAGGAACTGGGGTGTCAGAGGCAGGCTGTGGCTGGGAAGCACTTACCTGGGCAGCTCTTGGCCAGCAGCCCATCTGGTTCCTCAGCCAGGGTCTCTGCCTTCCATGCCTCTGCATCAGCTGCAGGATCCCTGTGTGGCTCTGAACTCTGAGAGCCCAGAGGGAGGAGGGGTACTCTCTGTTTGCCCATTCTGCAAATAGGCAGCTCCCATTCTCTAGTTGGGCGGGAGTAGCACTCGAAGCTTCTCTCCTCCTCCCCTGAAGCTTGCATCATTCAGAGAGCTGCTCAGAGCACGGTGGGGTAGTCAGAGAGCTGGTAGCTTGGCAGGCACAAGCTGTATTTTGCTTGCCCTAACCTTTTGCATAGCATGGAATGTCATTGTGTGATTTTTGTATCCAGTCCTTCTCATTGAGCTAGACCATATTTTTGTCTAGAAGGATGCAGAATTTTAATTTAAGCACTTAAGTGACATAGAACCTAGTATGCTCTTGGGTAAGTTGTTCCAATAGTTAATTGCCCTTGCAGTTTAAATCACAGGAATTACCACAGTGGATCAGACCCAAGGGTCCATCTAGTTCAGGATACTGTCTCACAAGAAAGTGATCAACATAATTACTACAAACTAGAGAAGTTATCACTACAACTACATTAATGTCTACCAATTTCATCTCATCCTTCCCTCTGAAACACCATATATCTAATACTGTCTGTCCTGCTCTACAACAAACTCATTTTCAATTCTGTTTTAAAATCCCTCACAGTGCACACATCCAGTTCCTCACAATTGTACTTGCACACAACCTGAAATCCAACTTCAGCAACAGTAAGATAGACAGAATTTAACTCTTCACTCAAGATATGTTGACAAAATATTTGCACGAGAAATTTGGCAGCAGGCAAAGAGCAAGCAAGTTGAAATCTAAGTTGGCAGAGAACACAGCTTTCAGCTTTCCTAAAGGCAGCTGCCCCTTTGCCATCATAGACACCACATAGCTTATTGATTGGAACAGTTCAACCCACTCTTCTTGGTGGAGACCGAATTAGTTATGACAAATTAAGGGAATAACTATTTAGAAATCAAGAATTAAATGTATAAAACACAAACAAACAAACAAAGAAAAAAAGACTCATGGTAAATTTCCAAAATCATCATGGAAAAACTGTTTCTTCATATAGATAAATATTTGGTAAGAAAAATTTAATGGCATCTGAAGAATTATTGCATTACATTTGGAGACTAAATTCAATCTTTAATAATACAGGATTAAAGTTCCACAAATGCAGATCTCAGAGCAAATTTATTTACTTGTCTCTTCATAGATTAAACAACAGACAACTACCATTAGAAGGGGAACCTATCCAGGCACAACCAATCATAAGGATATGGTGAAGGAAATTGTAATTTTCACTCACTACTTTTATTCTTGTCGTTAGAAGAATATAATTACAACAGATCTTCCCCAAGTGCACTTCCTGCTATGCTTCTGGGCTTAGTTATCTTTTTGCCTTTTTAGCAAAGAATAAAATAAATAAATAAATAAATAAACAGCAAAAACAAAACAAAACCCTTTAGATGAATCCGGAAGCTCAGCAGGGAAAATATGAAAAAGGAATAAAAGAAGAGAGATGGATTGCAATAAATTAGTATCTCAGAGTTATGAACAGCAGAGTTATAAACTGACCTACATGTTTCATTTAGAACTGGAAGTACACAGTTAGGCAGCAATAGAGATCTCTTCCCCTCCCTTTTCCCACCTCAAAGGCAAATACAGTAGAGTACTAAACTACTAAAAAAAGGCAAGTTTAAACAAGAGGTGACAGTCTTTTAGGCCCCAAGGTTATTTATACTTGTACAGAGTGAGCATTGGCTTTATTGTCTCATGTAACTTCCCTCTGTGCTGGGCTGAACAAGACCAGGAGCGGGTCTGGAGCAGCAAGGTGTGAAAAGGAGTCACGGGGCTAGGTGGTACCTCAGTTCCAAGTAGTACCTTGAAGGAGGGAGCACATCACGCTTACCTCTTGGCAAAAGCTGGGAGGGAGAGGCAATCTGAATAAGTGCATGTCCTTCTAGATGACTAAGAATAGCCTCTTGCTAGGGAGGGCAAGTAGTTGCACTACTGCATAATGCTCAGTTGGCTAGGGTTTATCAACCCCAAGATACAAATACTGCCTCTGCAATGCAGAGACTAGCCGGACTACCCACATTCAGTTAGGCTTTTCCCTGAGATGCTCCACAGGCAGGAACTCACTTTTTAGCTCATTGTTAACAAAATCAAACATAAAATCTTGATGAAACAGAAGTCTGTGGTTTCCCGAACACTTTCCAAATGAACTGAGTTCCAAATACAAATCCATAATTATAAATTTTCTTTACACTCCTCTCATATTGGGGTATTAGAATGTTTTATTTTCACTGTGTCTGCAAAATTGCCAGCTGAGAAACTGCCTCATGCAGTTAATGATAAGGTAAACAAACACTGGTTAATACAAACCCTTGTGGTACCTGCTCACTTTGTCTTTGCTTGAACAGTTACCAGTAATTGTTTCTCTGTATTTTCTCTTATTAAACTGAATCTTAAAGAAAAATTTCCTGCAATTCTGCTTGTCCCAGCACTTAGAAAGTTCACAAGATAACCTGTCAGCATGAATTAGCTAGGTAAATTTTTTTAAAAAAAATTAAATAACCTATTATGTATTTTTCCTCATTAGGATGAACATAATCCATGTACTATAATAAGAAAATAGACATTGTGTGGTTCGTGAAAACAACATAATTCACCCGATTTCAGTGTATAAATGTGGGGCCCCATTTTGATCTCACTTAAGTTTTGCCATGCGTTACTGTTTAACTAGATTGCTGGCATCAATCTATTTAGCTCACTGGTTGACTCTAATAATCCTGAAGTGTCTCCGGTCAGGCTATTTTATTGAACTTCAGAGTCTGATTTGAGGAGGATCAGGCTCATAATGTCCCTCAAATGATACAGTGCAGACAAGTTATTCATTCTATTCCTAAATAAAATTGGAAAAAAACAAAATATATTAAGGACTGAATTCAGCAGTGTAACAGATAGGCAGGAGTAATCTTGAATGCATTTGTTTATACACAAGATAATTCAATCTGCAGCAGCTTTTTATCTTGTTAAATCAGACTTAAGGCAGAACTAATAAGGCTTCACGCTTAACAGAGTCACCAATGTAGTCCTCTATGCAGTGACACTACAAATTCTCTTCTCTCCATGTATGCACATTTCCCACATGTATGTTTCTCCAGAGCTTACAGTTCCTTCATAATTGCAGATAAACTTTAACTGTATTTTAAAGAAAATGGGTCCACTGGATTCAATGTAGGCCTATCTGAAAACAGGGTACAGAGCATAAACTTCCTCTGTAGTTACTAAAATTCCTATTTAAATGCTAGAAACGTCTTTTTGTTTTGAGTTAATGTTGTCTTGGCAACCTCTAGTAAAAGCTAAAATGTTGACTCTCTAGAAAAAGGCATAGCATTTAGTTCTCTCAGAAGTTGCTTTATATGTTCCTAATTAATTTGAGACATAACTATTTCAGATGGCGTGTTACTAGGTCTTAATTCCCACCTTCTGTTCCAAAACTGAATCTTGCTGTAGGTCTTGCCTTCCATCAGATCACGCAGAGACAAATCTCTTATTCTCCCCACCCACTAACCCTACTATCACTGACATTCACTATCAGTTCTGACAGTAGGTTGAAGGAAAAAAACTTTCTGACTCTTGTGAAGCCTATCTTCTGAGATTTTTGTCTTTTCCTGTACTGTTTAAACTATTCAAGAGCTCTTACAGTAGTCTCATAGGCAAAAGCCTTTGGGAAATTTACTAACCGTACACCACAGTATTTATAGGTATTCCCCAGCTACTCCATTTCTCTTAGTTGTGCACTGTCTCTTGACTAGTATTTCAGTATGAACTTGAAATGCAGGAACTTTTCTTAGGCTATGTCTAGATGGCAGGCTTCTTTCGGAAAAAGCTTTTCCGGAAGAGATCTTCTGGAAAAACTTATTTTGAAAGAGAGCATCTACTCAGCAAAAGTGCAACGAAAAAGCAATGTGATTTTTCAAAAGATAGCGTCCACATTGATTAGACGCTATTTCGCATTTAAGTTGTGATTACTCTGGACGGAGTGACTACCAGGGCACCTGTATTATTTCCTGGAAGCCTCTTCTTTCAAAAGAACTCCCTCTTGTGTGTCCACACATGCCTTTTGCTGAAAAAGCTTTTTCGGAAAAAGGAGTCTTCCTTGTAGAATGAGGTTTACCGCTGTTGGAAAACCCCCTCCATTCTTTCGACTTTCTGTCGAAAGACCTCAGTGGCAGTGTGGACGCAAGTATTATTTTTCTGGAAAACAGCTGTTTTTCCAGAAAAATGCTGCAGTGTAGATGCACCCTTAGTGATTTGTTCTCCACACTTTTCCTCTTGTTACTTCATCTGCTATTTTTTCCAGTTCCTAAACTCCAGTTTCCATTCCACTGCAGTGGAGTGGAGTAGACAAAAAATACTCCAAACAAACAAACAAACAAACAAACAAACAAACAAACAAACAAACCAAAACTAGTATTTTGTACCACTCTACTAATAGCCATGCACAAAGACTCTAATAAAGCTTCTTCAGGTTTAAATTTTTGAACACAGGAACTCTACAATTTTCCAGAGCAGCTGCCTTCATATCAGCCATTAGATGAATTAGCTTTCCTTAAATTACAGCTGCGTGCTTTCATATGCCAGATTTGTCAGAGGGCCCACTGTCTTATACCTCAACAACCCAAAAGCGGTGGACAGTTTTCTTGGCAATATTCTGTTTGTGAATGAGTAGTGATCCAAACAGGTCCAATCCAGGCATGAAATATATGAGGGGGCAAAATGTTGGTTTGCCTATCATTTTAATCTCTCTCTCTCTCTCCAAATGCTGGCCTGCTTTCACCTGAGGCCTGGTTCTTCGTCCATACTGACAGGAGGCAATATACTGACAGATTCTATTATGTCCCATGTTCTAAGTATTTCTTCATGGAGGATTTCTGGAATGATTTTCCTCAGAGCTACTGAAAGTATTAATAAGATCAACTCCAAAAAGAAGTCCAAAATCAGAAGCTTTTTAAAAAAAAAAATCTGGTAGATGCAGTCCAAGAGGAAGCCTCCTTCAAGAAAAAGCCACCTTCAGAAGACTAAGACAAGGATGGGATGGATTGTCAGACATACATTTTAGGAGAAATTAAATAGAGAAGCCAAAATCTTTACTTTGCTTTGTAAACAGATAGTTGCTAAACCAGATTGGAAATATGTGGTAGCAATGAGAATCCAGAACGTAGACTAGTGAGTAAAAATAAAAATATATATTGGACAACAATAGGAGAGCAAACTAGGATTCCTCAATGGATTGCAATACTCTCTAGCTAAAGACTGTGTCTGCTGAGGTACACAAGTCTAGTTTGTAATATATGATAAAAGGTGTTTGTTTAACTAAAGTGGCTGCTTTGCATATTTCTTTGTGCATGCATCCCGTTCCATCTATAGTACACAACAATTTCATATGATTTTATTTGAATTCTGCTCTCAAACAGCATCTTCTCTGCCTGCCAGGAGTTTGACTCTGTAGTTTTCTCCATCATGGATGAGATGCTTATGGCTTCAGATCCTCTTTTTAGACAGGCTCAGATTGCTAGGAAAATATGTAACTTGTGCTATGTTTTTTTCTTTTCAGCACAGAGACTAGAGTGAAAAAGGAGGAAGCATGATTTGTGAGCACAGAGAGTGTATTCTACTTGGAGATAAATAAGGATGAGATGTACAGAACAATATCTTTGTGGAATATGGTGCATGGCTCTTCTGTGGAGAGAGGAATGTACAGAGAGGAAATAAAGCAACCCATATTGTAGAAACATAAAGTCTTCATATTAGCACATGAAGTGCAAGGTTTACCCAACTTGTGGGAAAAAGATTACTTGGAGTTGCATAAATTTTACGCTGCTTTGATAGATCTAGGAACACATGGATTGGAATAGAGAAACTGTCCATGAGTTCTCCCACCAATTTTGTGAGAATTGAAGGACACTGCTTCAAGGTCAAAATATTAGGGGTACATCTATATTTATCAGAAGATCGATGCTCCAGAGGTCGATCTGGCATTAGGTTTAGCGTGTCTAGTATAGACCTAAATTAACAGAGAGGTAGCCGTGTTAGTCTGATCTCGGTAAAACAAAAAAAAAGCAGTCATGTAGCACTTTAAAGACTAACAAGATGATTTATTAGCTGATGAGCTTTCGTGGGGCAGACCCACTTCCTCAGATCATATTCTGAAAGTGAAATAGCATGACCATTATATAACAGAGGAAATATTCTGAGGGCAGCTCCCCCCGGTGTCCAGTACTCCTCCTTTTGCAAGGTGTAAGGGAAGCTGATGGGAATGTTCACTCTCATCGGTCTCCTGCCATGTGGATGCTGCCAAGGCTCGGTTTAAGGTAAGCCAACTCTAGCTACGCAGTTTACGTAGCTGGAGTTGCATACCTTAAGCTGACCTTCCTGATCTAGCGTAAGCCAGACCTATAAGTATGAGCCTAAGGAAGGTCCATATTTTTTGCCACTGGAAGAAACTTTTATTTCTGTTCTTTATGTTAGCATCATGCCTAAAAGCTAAGCCAGATGTCCGTAGTTTCTCTTAATGGATTATTCCTGGCTTATAAGGGAATATTTATGACTTGTAGTGAGTAATATAATGGACTTATAATTTTCTATTCAAGAACCACATTGCTAAGTTCAGGTTTCTCAAGTCTTTTCCAGGTATCAAACTTCTGAGTGAAGGAAATCCTGGTCATTTGGGAAAATTAGTTTCCTCCTAGCATCTTAACTAGTTCAGAAAACCAATTATGTCTTGATCAGTAAGGTGCTATGAGATGACTATTGTCCTCGCTTTATTTTCTTCATTACTCAAGGCAGAAAGAGGGATCAGAGAAAAGGCATTTTGTAAGATATTTGGACAAAGATATGAGAGAATCTACTGTGGGATCTTCCCTTGAGTTAACTTTAATGCCTGGATAAGGACTGACAACTTCAAAAGCCCTAATTAACTCATCAAATTTTGTGCTTGTTACACTGTCCTGATGTACTAGATATAAATAACTGCCAAGTGGAATAGCTGTACAAGGTGATGGTGCAGGATAGTCATGCCAGGAAAATATCAACCAACAGAAACTACTGACCCTAGCGTAGCTTTTAGGCATGATGCTAACAAAAAGCAGAAAAATCAAAGTTTTTCACAATGACAAAAAATATGAAATGTGCTTAGGCTGGTCTATTCATAGTTTTGTCAGTGTTTTGCCCTTGAGGCTATGTCCTCAGTTTGCAATAAATTTGTGGGACAAGTCATGGACCACTTCTCTACTCCACGTTTTACTAAATCAATCAGCCACTGCTGATTTACATGACATCACAGTTAAGCTGTCCATTTAGACAAGAATGTATTATTTCCAGAAGACTTACTGAAGGGCTTTCAGGTCCAGCCTTGCTAATCAAACCTCCAGGATGCTGATGTCAATCTCTGCTCCATTGAGAGTCAAAGTCTTTAGGAAACTGATAACAGCTTGTGTAGCCGAGGAGCACACATTGGGAAGGGAAATTTTGCTGTCGTCGCTGGGCGAATGCCACAGTTCAACTGTACTGACAATAGAGATGGAGCTCCAAGTCTTCTTGGGCTACAGTCACATGCTCTAATGGAGTAACCTTTTCTTATGTCCCAAACTGAACCATTAACTTTTCTGTTCTTTAAGGATACAACCATGACTCTAATGACTCAAACCAATCAACCAATTATCCAATTACCAAAAACAAAGACAGGCAGGAAAATCTCTGCCCCCTCAATAAATAAAAGAGTCTAAAGAAGAAAATATATCACAGTAGAATTCTAGCTACCTCTGCTATCCTGAATGACTGGAAATGCACTTGGTGAGATACCTGGAACTTGAAGACAGAGGGAAATGAAGAAATGTGTACTCCCAATTCAACTGTTACAATGGGATACAGATTGATATCAGTGAAGTTGGGCCTACTCTCCATTAGCTGGAATTCGCTCATTATTTATAGTGTAAATAAGGTTCCCTCACATGACAACCTAGCTTTCTTTCCATAATATATATTACAGGTTTCCCATTGGCTGGAAATTCTGTGCAACTGAATTGCCTCTGGGGTGTGATGCAGAGGGATTTTAAATTATAGGTAAAATGGTTTATGAATCCAAACTAATTTTGTGAAGCTAACTTTTATTTTTAGAGGTTCATGAAGGCATTCTTCAGGCCTTCTCTATTAATGAAGTCTGACATACAGCACTTTCTGCTTCTCTGCAGTTCTTCTAGTCTCAAAAAAGAACTCAAATGCAGGAAAGAGTGAGGCAGACGGCATGTCAAGTCCATTTATAATGCTGTTTGTGGAGAGTTTGAAAGCAAAAGGCTTTGTGTATTTTGCTATGCTTTAGCACTATTAAGTACAGAACAGCTGCCTTTGTGGATAAAGGCTATTATTGTTCAACTCGCTACCCAGTGAGAATGATTGACCATACAGACATAAAAATATCTGGCACATGTGCTGTAGTCTAAATCATGTCATGGTTTTACAATGATTTCCATTATTATTGTACAATGCTACAATGAAAAAGGCAGACACGTAATAAAATTAAAGTTCTATGAAACATATGGAACAACTGCTCCATAGTTATAGCTATTAATATCTATATAACAGATCAAGCAGTTGAAAACTTTCTAAGGTTTTATGATTTTTCTACATGAAATAAGGCAAAATTCCTATTTTTGATTCAATGGGCTATCATTTCTGTGTGGTTTTAACCAAATGTAACTTGACTCAAGAATAAAAGCAATAAGTAATTCTGTATGTGTTCCTCCAGCCATCATTATATTCAGTGGGAGGGTTTAAGAAATACACAAGGGAAACATATTTACAATGGAATAAATTAAAAAGCTCCCTGAGTCCCATATATAGAATATTAATGCTGGAAGTGGTGTATATCAAGAACTTTGACACTGGATATATTAGACTTTCTTTTAATTTTTTCCATTGTGCTCAAAAGCTTTCAGTAAATGTCAGCAACACTTTGAAAGACTGACAGTGAGTAGGTCTTCAAATAATCACTCTTTGGTTTAAAAATCAAAGAGACGTACAAACCTGGCCTGCAAAACACTAGTCATATTATGGTAGCTGATGTGAATTCAGCAAGACAAACAGAATAGTTATTACAGTAGCATTACATTAGATCGGTTCTGCACTGTGGTCACAAACCACTTGAACTGAAAACACTGTAAGGAGTAGGCATTTTTGTTTCTGATCCCTATGATGGGAACTCATAAATCTTTGCGCATTCTGGAAGGATACTCTATTAATTAGAATATGCTGTGTACCTGTGTAATCATTTTCATTTCTGTGGTACAGAGGAATGTTTTTGAAATGAGCACCTGTTCTTAACGTTAGTAATCATCACAAAAGGAGTTAAAATGTTATTGTACTGAAAAGACGGTTTCTCAGCATGGAATTTCTAAAAAACACAAGCATACTCAATTTCTTATTCTCCTTCTATATATTATCTGTTGTAAGTCAAGTGTTCTCCAGATTCAAGAATTTCTCACTTACGGAAAAAAAGTGTTCTTCATTATAGCCAACAAGTTTACTTTCATAGCATAATGCACTTCAGCATTACTGTGAGAGGCTTAAACCTTGAAAACAAGGTCAGTTCCTTTTCAGACGGTAAAGTTCAATAACACAATTAAGTATCTCAAGTATAAATAGGGTGCTTTATCCTTTCACTCATGGAATTTCCACTGAAGGGAGTTCCAGCCTCATGAGCACCTATCTGCATGGATCTCTGGTAAGACAGTTTTCAGGTTTAAAATAATGTTGGTGGATCACTGGATACCAATATGTATTAAAAATGTACAATATCAACTTAATATTCCTCAACACTGCATGCTTCATCACAAAAATGTGTAAAAATGCCATTAAGATGATGCTGGTAAACTTTTCAATGAACAAAAGAAAGATAACAGAAAAAACATTAAAAATCTGAACAGTGATTCACATTTGAGAAGATGTGAACATTAACAGTATAGCACAAGTTATCCCATGTCTCCCATTTTAAGAAGACCACAAGAAATTAATTTTACATGCTAAAAAGGCAGCATTTTATGAATTTGCTACTGAAGGAATAACCTGTCAATAAAAAGGAAACTCACAAGTTTGTTAAGAGTTTTAAGGAAACAGAAGAAATCAATATATTGCCAAATGACCAAATAATTCAAAACCAACTTGTAGCAGTTCCCCACCCCCATGCTTTATGAAAACTGGCTTATAAATATAAATATGCATAACTTTGAGATGCTTTAGACAAAATACCTCATGCAACCTATCAATTTTAATGCAACCTAATCAATTTTAATCAGTTTGCTGGATCTGTATATCCTATGTTGGTGGACATATTGTTCCTGGATATAAAGTTAGAAATATGAAGTATGAGACTTTATAATTTTAAACAAGAGCCATTACTGGTACTCCAGAAGACTTAATGACTGCATGATCAACTTAATGACCTGTAAATAGCCTTGTTTTCCTGTAAGACAGACTAGTAAGATATGTGGCCATAGCACCTGGTATAGGGTTTTCATTTTCAACCCAGGTAATTTTCCATGGAAGGGGGAATGTAGAATAAAAAATTCCTGTGCTGGGAAGAAGACTAATTCTGCAAGAGAAAGCTATCAGCACTTAGTATTTGGCTGGCGTGACACAGTCTAAAGATGGCTGGGGACCTAAGGTATGATTAAAGAAGTTGTCTGTGACCTGAAGATTATGCTGAAAGCAAGAACAGCTCTTTAAGAATCTACTTGCAATACATTTTTTAGTGAATTAGAGCTAGCTATTCATCTTCCAGTGGGGGGTTTCTGTGATCGCACCCCGTCACAAGCTAGTTCATGTGAAATTGCTAAATGACTGACTAAATGTTCAATAAGGGTGATCACAAACACAATATAAAGACTTGCAGATGATCCAGTTATGTCAGAATGGATTTTACATGGAAAATGACCAAAGGTTTAATATGGTTCATATACATGTTTACATTTTTTAAAAAAAGCCTGTCTTTGCAAATTTACACTGGGATTGTGAGTGGGTATGATGGTGTTCACAAGCACCTCACAAAGGCCAAGGCAAGAAAAGAACTGGAGCAGTATTGGGTTAGGAAAGCTCTACCCCTTAACTCTGCCAAGCATGTTCCTGGGGAAAGGAGCAGTACAAAAAGAGTTCCAGCAGCCCAGGTAGTGGGGAAGGGAAAAATCGATTTCCAGAAGGAGAAGCACTTACTGTGGTGACCCTGCTGTGAGCTTCCTCCGCATCTCCTTATAGAGACCATTACAGATACAGGGAAAACTGGAGGGCACAGAGGGCTGCCTACAACAGGCCTGAGACCCAAAGACTATAGGTAAACAGCAGCTGTGCCCCAAACTGAGACTCTAGATGGGGTAGGAAGAGGCTGGGGAAGGTGAAAAATCAATTTTTGTTAATATACATTAAACAATATATAATAGAGTCCCTCCTTCTAGCCCCAACCAACCTCCATCAGACCCAATGGAAATGGAATGCTTTACATTTGCTGTTACTCCACTCACTTTAGCTTTGTATGCTTTATCCATAATCAGTAATTTCAGAGTGGGAATTTTTCTTTTGCTGGGAACAAGTAATAAAACTACAGCTCTTTCTACTTGCCTCTTAAGTATTGTATAAAATACCTTATAGCTATGGGTGCAAATCATTTAGGATTTTAAAAAATAGTTATAAATTCCCCCACTCAGCAGTGTTAAATTATTAAAAGTGTTGCATATATCAATATAGCTTATTTTATACACATTTGAATGAATTCACGGTTTGTTTACACACTGAACTGAGAGAGACTTGAGCAGCAGGTCTTCACCATTAGGCATGATGGACAGACCATTCTGCTTCCGTGAGGAAAAACCAAATGGGGACAAAAAGGAGAAAAAAGCTGGCTGATAAAGAAATCTGTCTTGTTTAGGCATTACTTAAAAACCTTGAAAGAAGATTACATTTTAAAAACACAGCCTAGTTATCCAAAACCACACACACTAATAATGAAAGAAAACAACCAATCCAGACTATAATGTCTGAAGCACAAATGAGATTGAAACAGGAATAAAACAAACGAAGTTGACTCAACTTAATAAACTGTTCAAATTAGATAAGAGACACTCACAGTTGTTGTGTAAGCAGCTTCAGGATCATCCTCTAACACTCGTGACAGACCAAAATCAGAGACTTTACACATGAGGTTACTGTTGACTAAAATATTACGGGCTGCCAGATCACGATGTACATAGCCCATATCTGAGAGATACTTCATGCCAGATGCAATTCCACGAAGCATGCCAACCAGCTGGATGACTGTGAAGTGTCCATCATGCTTCTGAAAGTAAGAAAGTGCACAGTATAAGTTCAAGGATAGTTTTGATGGATTTAACACTATATAAACTGCAATTTGCACTTAAAAATTCATTATAGATGTAGGGTCCAATCCTGCAGTCCCAATCCAGGCAGAAATCCCAATGCAAACACACTTTTATCATTTGCTTGTATTCACAATGTTAGTTGGTCCTCCTTCTTCCTCATCCTCCTGTTACTGCAACTTGTCAGTTCTCCACCTACTCTCTTTCTCTCTAACTATTATTTCGGTCACCTTCTTTTCTACATCTCTCCCCTCCATCAAACCCTGCTTCCAATCCAATAATTACATTATCTCCCCAACCTTCAGTCCCTAGTGCCTCTTCCCTTCAAATTCCCTGAAACCTAAAATCAATTTTTGTTAATACAATGAAACAATATATAGCAAACTCTCTCTTCCTGCCCCCCCAGTTAACCTCCCCCCGACCCAATGGAAATCAGATGCTCGATAGCTGCTATTACTCCACTCACTTTGGCTTTGTATGCTGTATCCCTTTGTTTTGTCAAAAATAGCTAAATGCAGCCTGAAGGCTTGGCACACATATAGTATTAATCAGTAATTTCAGAGTGGGCGCTGTTATTTTTCTTTTGCTGGGAATAAGAAATAAAACTGCAACTCTTTCTACTTGCATCCTAACTATTGTATAAGCTACCTAGTAGCTATGGGTGCAAATCATTTTGTATCTTTAAAAATAGTACTATATTCTCCCACCCTTCAGTGTTAATTGATTAGGAGAGCAGCATAAGTCAATACTGCTGATTTTCTCCAAGTTTGAATGCAAGTCAACACTGCTGATTTTCTCCAAGTTTGAATGTAATAGTTTGTAACCCTCCCTTAGACTTATGGTGCAGACACACACGTGTTATTTCCAATTGTATTTTGGAGTTATTAAAAATGCTTTGGAGTCTAACTCTCAATATCGCTCTGTAATCAGCTCTTATACAGGCAGTCCCCGGGTTACATGGATCTGACTTACATCGGATCCCTACTTACAAATGGGGTGAGGCAACCCCGCACTAGCTGCTTCCCCCCAGCAGACCAGGGAGACGCGAAGCTAGTGCCCCCCCCCCCCCCAGCAGACCAGGGAGACGTGGAGCGGCTTTTCTCAGCAGACACCTCAGCTTGAGAATAAAGGACTGAGGGAAGTGAGGTGTGGGAGAATAAAACTGAGCTCTGGAGAAATGTTTGGCTAGAGTTTCCCCTACAATATGTACCAGTTCCGACTTACATACAAATTCAACTTAAGAACAAACCTACAGTCCCTATCTTGTACGTAACCCGGGGACTGCCTGTATGCACTGAAACTCCAAAATGTGTCCATTTAGGTCAGGGGTCAGCAATCTTTTCAAACCAAAGAACCACAGTACATAAAAATTCAGAACAAGTGGTCAATAAAAAGCCGTATAAGAATTCCCATTTGCATGACTGAAAACATACAATGTAGCATTATTGATAACTGACATGATTAATAATAGCATAAAGGAAACATTGTACTCACAGACTTTATTTAATGAGACTTCTGCTGCAGCATCTTTTTGCACATTTCATTGAAGTTTACATCATAACTGGTCAAACCCAGGTTCATGCACACGTTCAGGCTGTCTTCTATCAATCTTAAGGCAGAGGGCTGGGGATGTGGGGGTGCAGGAGTCTGCGTTGGGTTGTCTGAGGGGCCCAGGGCAGAGGGTTTGGGTGTATGATGGGCTCAGAGTTGGTGTGTGTGTGTGTGTGTGTGTGTGTGTGTGTGTGTGTGTAGGAGTGTTATGGCAAGGGACTGGGGAAATGGGGGGCAGGAGTCTGGAGATGTGGGGGTATGCATGGCTCAGGGCAGGGGGTTCAGGTGTATGATGGGCTCAGGGTTGGTGTATGTGGGGGTGCAGCAGTGTTAAGATGCTATGGCTAGATGGGCTCTGGGCCCCAACTGGGGCTTTGTTGGCCAGGCTTCACTTTTCAATAAAGTAAAATATTATGTCCAACACAAAAGGTTTCAACACTGTCTTTATTTATAGCAGGAGTGGGGAACCTATTTTGGGTCTATGGCCACTGACCCACAGAAAAATCAGTTGGGACCACGTAAGTGAGCAACAACAACAACAAAAACCCCTCCCAAAATCCCCAGACCTCACTGATATGACCCCCGAGACCCTCACTCCTCTGATGCTCAAGACACATGGTTGGGGGAGGGGCAGGGAGGACTGCGGTTCAAGGTCTTAGGCCAGATTTACTCTTCTAGGGTTCCAGGGTTAGTGGATTTTGTGGGCCTCCCATGGCTCTGGATTGGGGCCAAAATGAGGGGTTAAGTGTGCGGGACAGGGCTGCCAATGAATGGGATAGGGATGGAGGGCAGGATCTGAGTAGAAAGTGAGGTACAGGAAGGGGTGAGGGTGCAAGGTCTGGGTAGGAGGTAGGGTGCAGGAGCAGGCTGGGAATAGGGTGTCTGGCCAGAAGGAGGGGGCAGGAGCAAGGAAGGGTGGAGGAGCAGGATGGTGGTGGATAGAGTGTCTGGCCTGGGGGAGGTGCAGGAGCAAGGGAGGGTGCAGAAGCAGGATGGGGGTAGGGTGTGTGACTGGCAGGGAGGGTGCAGGAGCAGGCTGGGGGTGCAGGGTCTCAGCAGAGGGAATGAGTGAGTGGGCTGGGGGTGTGGGATTTTGGCGGAGTGAGAGGGATGGAGGTGAGGAGTCTCAGCGGGAGATGAGTGAGGGGACTGAGGTTGCAGGGTCTCGGCATGAGGGGGTGGGGGCACTTGTTTTCATGCGCACGCACCGTAGCTTAGGCACCGCCTCCCACTTTCCCAATTGGCCAGATTCTGGCCAACTGGAGCAGTGGGTAAAGCCTCCAGCAAGCACATCCCTGCACTGCTGTCCCCAGCCAGGGGAGGGAGAAGGGAAGTGGCAGTGTGGGTGCTTCCCCACAAGCCAGATCTCGCGTGGATCCTCGGGGATTCCCCACCCTGCAGAAAGCTGGCACTGGCGCTCTGATCTTGCAGGGGGCAAGAGGCTGGAGCACCAACATGGTCTTCCTGCTGTGGGGGGAGCATAGGAGGGGCTGAGTTGGAGCAGCAGAAAAGCCATATTTGGCTCACGAGCCATACGTTGCCAACCCCTGTTTTAGGTCAAAAACGACCCACAGGGTGGACATATGATCAGATTTTTACAGCTTGTAGTTGTGAGTCTCCAAACAAAGCAGACTCAATTCAAGCAAGTTGTGTGTACTGGTTTTGCTCTTTAATGTCTGTAATTTTATAATGTGCTTTGGGAGCAAAGGGAGTGGCATGTGATAAACATTAATTCTGAGAACAAGTACATTTCACAATTACTTTTCTTCCAGATACCCTGTAATTACCCTAGCTCAGAGGTCACCAACCAGTAGATCGGGATCTACTGGTAGATCTTGGCGCCTCAGACAGGTGATCTTGACAGGTTTGGCCAAGAGGTTATCAATCCCAGCACTTCAGCTGCCCTTCCCCTCCCCAATTGTTGCACATCTCCTGCCCTTTGCCTTGGAGCTGTCCCTTCAGGAGACTCTTCTTTCTGAGCAGGGCAGGGGAGGAAGAAGAGGGGGCACTGATGTCAAGGTACCCCACTCCCACCCTGTATTCTATCTCCACAGAGCAGAGAGGGGGCACAAGAGGACTTGGGATGGAGTTTTCTGGCTGCTTTTGGGAGTAGTGCAGGGCCAGAACAGGGGTAAGTCTGCCCCACTGTGCCACCACCGAAGAGCAACCTGAGGTAAGCAGTGCCCAGCTGGTGCCCACATCCCAAAACCCTACTCCAGTCATGAACTCCATCCTGCACCCCAAGTCCCTGCCCAGCTCTGAGCACCCCTGCATCCAAACACCCTCCCACAGCCTGCACCTAGAACCCCCTCGGACATCCCAAATGCCTGGCCCAGGCTCAGCTCAGAGCCCTTCACGCTCCATATTCCTTAATCCAAGACCAGAGCCTGCATCCCAACCCTGTGCCCCAGACTGGTGAACATGAGGAAGGGTAATGGAGGGAGGGAGAGAGGGAGGATGGAATGAGCAGGAGAGGGGGCCTCACAGGAGCATAAAGGAGGCGGGGCAAAGGTATTTGGGTTTGAGGTAGATCTTGGATTGCATTTAAACTCGAAAAGTGATCTCATGCTTAAAAAGGTTGGAGACCCCTGCCTTAGCTGTTTCAACACTGTGCTGCCTACATGTCCTCAGCTCTGCTATCACAGAAGTCAATGCCAATCTCTCAAAGAACCATATCGCATCTACATAGACAGCTGATTCCTCTTCTGTCCTGCCCAACTGCATCTACAGTCAGGCTGGTCCATAGTTAACAGTAAGGGCATTAGGCCGTTAGTAGGATCTTCTTAAAGGGGCCACATTGCATCAGAGGGAATCTCCCAGATGAAAACTCAATGATGGGGTATAATGGATAGGAGGATTTTTGACCAGCACCTGGTGGCAAAGGAGTTAAGCTCAGGTAGCTAGAAAGGGTGTTGGCCAGAGGGCTGGGAGAACCAATCAAAATAGAGTGCTGGAATTTGAAGTGTAAAAGGTACCTTGCCTGCTTTCTTTGTGTGGGAGAGTTAAACCAGGAGTTGAGAGACATAGAAAGATTTAAACCCAGGCAGGACTAGCCATGACTCCGAGGAATTTGGGCGATGGAAGTGGATTGAACAAAGAGAAGGTTGTGAGTAAACAAAGGGAAAAAAGTGAATCTAGTTGCAATCAGGGTATTTTTCTTTATTTTGTGGTTTGATTTGAACTGCTCTGTGAATCTGTGCCTCTTTTCTCCCTTTACCATCTAAGTATTATTCCCAGAGATTTTCTCTGTGTTTTTAATTGTTTTCCTTAGTTGCTCTGTAACATCTAGCAACCAAGTATGCTTTATCAAGTATATCTTCTGTTTTGTAATAAAAATATTTTTTAAGGCAATGATTTGACTCTTCTGTCCTGGAAGGTCTGTCTGTGTGTGTCTATATGCCTCAGACTGAAAGGTCAGCTACAAGACTGTAGCTTGGTTTTTTTTCTCTTTTCTTTTTTCAAGCTTTTTTGTGACAGAAGAGCTTAGGGTACCCAGGGAGTGGTTTCAAGTGTTCACGCCCAGTTTATAAGGATAAAAATCACTTGATGGTGGCAGTGACCCCCCCCAAAATCTGTGTATTATGATTCTGGGGGAAGATTTTGCCACTGTAGTGTCAAGGTATATTTAAAGTCTTTGCAGGCCCCCACCTTCTGCACTTGGAGAAAATTTCCACTTGTCAATTAGGAGCACAGAGATAAAAGGGGATCTTCTCATTGACTCCAAATCCTCTCCCTCCATAATTAAGGAATCAAGAAACCTACTGGCTATGTCTACACTGGCCCCTTCTTCGGAAGGGACATGCTAATTTTGAACTTGGGAATAGGGAAATCCGCGGGGGATTTAAATATCCCCCGCGGGATTTAAATAAACATGGCCCCGCTTTTTTTCTGGCTTGGGGAAAAGCCGGAAAAAAGCATCTAGACTGGCGCGATCCTCTGGAATAAAGCCCTTTTCCGGAGGATCTCTTATTCCTACTTTGAAGTAGCATGGATGTGACTCTGCATGGCTTCTCAGTGGTGATGTGGGAATGTCAGCTGCCCCACACATGGATTCTAATTCTGGAGATCTTTAAAAGAACTCTTATAGCTTTCAGGGTTTGTAACTACTACACCTCTAAGATTTGAGTCACCTAGGCCTTTTCAAAAATCAGTGTCAAGAACTCAATATATATTGGTTCTCAACTCGTAGAGAAGATGTAGGTTAGTATGGCCCCACCGCTTCATCCTAACATACTCAGTCATCTCCTGATGACCAGGTGAAGAGAGTGCATGTGGTCACCTAGGATTAATTTGCTCCTGCTCCTTATAGTCACAGAAATTTGCTTCTGTATTTGGCTCAATGTGTCTAGAACTGAATGTTTCTCTCCAAATCTTTAGACTCCCACTCTTCTTTATCATTGCTCACTATTCTGTCTCCACCAACGCCCTGGAAAATTCAGGTTAAAAATCTCAGAGGGTATGTCGACACTACCCTTGAGCAATCCACGAGGAGTAACAGTAGTTCGGAATAGGAAGCCTAGTCCGAACTACCTAGTCCGTGCCGCGTGTAGCCGCGCGGCACGGAGTCCGCACTAGCGGACATTTACGGCGCCCGGTGAGATGCAAATGAAGCCCGGAAAATTCAAATCCCGGGCTTCATTTGCAACTCCGGTTGCCTACATTACTACCCTAGTTCGAACTAGGGTGGTAGTGTAGACATACCCAGACTCATCTGCAACCCATGAAGCTCCCCTTCTAAAATCACCTAGTGTCATCTTTTCTACTACTCCCTACTACTAAGTATCTAAACAGGGCCGGCCCGAGCCCTTTTGGCGCATGGGCCAGGGCGCGTGGCACCGCCTCTGGGTGCACGGCGCATGCACGGGCCGGCCCCCCCTAGGGTGCACGGGCCCGCCCCTGGGGCACATGGTGCATGTGTGGGCCAGCTATGGCCTCTGGCGCGCAGCCCGGGGCCTGCCCCTGGGGCACACGGCACATGTGCTGCCCAGCCTGGCCCAGCCAGTGCTGCTGGCGCACGCATTGGGCCGTGCAGGGCCCTGCGGCTGTGGGGGGAAGGGCGCTGCTGGCCGGCACCTTGGGGCCGGTGCTGCAGGATCCGGGCGTGCGGCGCCTGATGGCAGCTGTAAGGGACGCCGCGTGCCCCTTACAGCTGCCATCAGGCGCCCCCCATTGGTTGGCGCCCCGGGCAACTGCCCAGCTTGCCCATGCCTCCGTCTGGCTCTGTATCTAAACACTGTCTAGACAATGAATTTTCTTAAAATATAACCTTATTGTGCTCACCACATTCTGATTTAACTGAGATGCTATGATAAAATTAATCTTTGCACTTCTAACATTCTAATTACATCTCCCCATCCTTGAATCCTTTTATTAATTTCCTCTTCTAATGCATCAAGTTCAAGCTTCTAATCCCCAATTTCTAGTCTCTTCAGAGTTTCACATCTGTCTACATTTTGTCTCTAATTTCATCCTTCTTTACCTCTCACTCCATGGCTGTGTCTAGACTGGCTAGTTTTTTTGGAAAATCAGCCACTTTTCCGGAAAAACTTGCCAGCTGTCTACACTGGCCGCTTGAATTTCCGCAAAAACACTGACTTCCTACTGTAAGAAATCAGTGCTTTTTGCGGAAATACTATGCTGCTCCCGTTTGGGCAAATGTCCCTTTTGCGCAAAAGGGCCAGTGTAGACAGCTGAGATTTGTTTTCCGCAAAAAAGCCCCGATCGCAAAAATGGTGATCGGGGCTTTTTTGTGGAAAAGAGCGTGTAGATTGGCCACGGACGCTTTGCCGCAAAAAGTGCTTTTGCGGAAAAGCGGCCGTACCAATCTAGACGCTCTGTTCCGAAAATGCTTTTAACAGAAAACTTTTCCATTAAAAGCATTTCTAGAAAATCATGCCAGTCTAGACGTAGCCCATATGTTGTTCCCAATCCTCTCCCGTAACTTCTCTTTTTTCTTTCCCACACTTGACTTTGCACCTCATTTCATGCTTCCTCTACACTTGGAGCAGTCTCACTCTCTCTATCAGCTAAACATTCTTCCTTTTCCAAATCCTTTCCTCAATCACTTCTTTTGCACTGATTTCAATGCCAAATGATTCCCTTGCTATTTTTGAACTGCTGTTTTCCCCACATATATTTTCCAGTCTGACTTAAGCTGACCAGGATAGAGATTCTAGGCCAACTCATCCCTTGAGCAATTCAGCCAAGTCAGTGAAGTTACACAAGGATGGGATGCAGAGATACATTTCTTGATACCTTAAATGACTGCTTCTTGGAGTAGCTGGTTCCGGAACCCACAAGGGTAGAGGCAATTCTTGATTTAGTCCTAAGTGGAACACAGGATCTAGTCTAAAGAGTAAATATAACTGGGCCGCTTGAAAATAGTGACCATAATATAATAAAATTGAACATCCCCGTGGTGGGAAAAACACCTCAGCAGCCCAACACCATGACATTTAATTTCAGAAAGGGGAACTACACAAAAATGAAGTGGTTAGTTAAACAGAAATTAAAAGGTACAGCAACAAAAGTAAAATCTCTGCAAGTTTCACGGAAACTTTTCAAAACACTATAATAGAGCCCCAACTTAAATGTATACCCCATATTAAAAAACACAGTAAGAGAACCAAAAAAGTGGCACCATGACTTAACAACCAAGTAAAAGAATCAGTGAGAGATAAAAAGGCATTGTTTAAAAAGTGGAAGTTAAATACTAGGGAGGAAAATAGAAAGGAGCATAAACTTTGTCAAATTAAATGTAAAAATATAAGAAAACCCAAAAAGGAGTTTGAAGAACAGCTAGCCAAAAACCTCAAAATATAATAGCAAAAGGTTTTTTAAGTACAACAGAAGCAGGAAGCCAGCTAAACAACTAGGGAGGCCCCTCGACGATCGAGATGCCAAAGGAGCACACAAAGATGTTAAGGTAATTGCGGAGAAACTAAATGAATTCTTTGCTTCGGTCTTCACAGCTAAGGATGCTAGGGAGATTTCCAAACCTGAGCGATTCTTTTTCGGTCACAAATTTGAAGAACTGTCCCAGATTGAGGTATCGTTAGAAGATGTTTTGGAACAAATTGATAAATGTAACAGTAATAAGTCACCAGGACCAGATGGCATTCACCCAAGAATTCTGAAAGTATTCAAATGTGAAATTGCAGAACTATTAACTATGGTCTGTAACCTATCCTTTAAATCAACTTCTATACCTAATGACTGGAAGATAGGTACTGTGATGCCAATATTTAAAAAGGTCTCTAGAAGTGATCCTAGCAATTACAGACCAGTGAGTTTAACATCAGGGCAAATTAGCTGAAACTATAGTAAAAGAACAGAATTGACAGACACGTAGAGGAACAACATTTGTTGGGGAAAAGTCAACATGGTTTCTGCTCAAGAAAGTTAAGACCAAAGCTGATTGTGAAGAGCTTCAAAAAGATCTCACAAAACTAAGTGATTAGGCAACAAAATGGCAAATGAAATTTAATATCGATAAATGCAAAGTAATGCACATTGGAAAAAATAATCCCAACTATACATACAATATGATGGGGAATTCAGCTACAACTACTCAAGAGAGAGATCTTGGAGTCATTGTGGATAGTTCTCTGAAAACATCCACTCAATGTGCAGTGGCAGTCAAAAAAGCAAACAAAATGTTAGAAATCATTAAAAAAAGGATAGAGAATAAGATAGAGAACATCTTATTGCCTTTATATAAAACCATGGTATGCCCATATCTTGAATATTGTGTACAGATGTGGTTGTGTCATCTCAAAAAAGATATATTGGCATTGGAAAAAGCTCAGAAAAGGACAGCAGACAACAAAAATAGTAAGGATTTGGAACAGGTCCCATATGAAGAGAGATTAAAAAGACTGTGACTTTTCAGCTTAGAAAAGAGGAGACTAAGTGGGGATATGACAGAAATCTATAAAATCTGAAAGTGAAAAAAGTGAATAAGGAAAAGTGATTTACTTGTTCCCATAATATAAGAACTAGGGGTTACCAAATGAAATTAATAGGTAGCAGGTTTAAAACAAACAAAAGGAAGTTTTTCTTTACACAGTGCATGGTCGGCCTGTGGAACTCCTTGCCAGAAGAGGTTGTGAAGACCAGGACTTTAACCGGGTTCAAGAAAGAACTAAATAAATTAATGGAGGATAGGTCCATCAATGGCTATTAGCTAGGATGGGTAGGAATGGTGTCCCTTGCCACTGTCAGAGACTGGGAATGGGTGACAGGAGAGGGATTACTTGATGAGTGCCTGTTCTGTTCACTTCCTTTGTGGGCACCTGGCATTGGTCACTGTTGGCAGACAGGATACTGGGCTAGATGGACCTTTGGTCTGACCCATCATGACCGTTCTTATGCTCTTATATGGTAAGGTCAGAACTTGACGCCTCCAAGTCTTATGTCTCTATAAATCTCTGTGTGTACTTGGAAGTCAACATAATCCTTTGGCAACTTTCCCCCATGTCTTGTTTCATTTCTATGTCCTAAAGAGACACAAAATACTCTGTCTCAAACATCTGAATGATACAGTGGTTGTTATCCAGGGCTTAGTTCCAATTCTCAGGGCTTAGATATGTCATGTGCTTTTGATATGATTCCCATCTAGCTGTTGAGGGTGTTTATCAGCACTGGCAACAACTGAGATCATGGTGAATTTGTGCTATTCCATTAAATTTTTAAACAGGCTCTAATAGCTTTACCAAATAAAATTTTGGTCATCAACTGAGGATATATCTAATGTCTGCCTGGTCCTGCCTTTGTGCTTCCTATCTCATGCTTTGGGAAATGTTATTTATGTTTAACTACAGACTTGTCTTGCAAAATCCTACTTAAACGAAGTATTCCAGTCAACCTACAAATCATTCTACAGCAGTGAATCTAAGGCTAGGTCTACACTGTAGCTTTTCTGATCGCTTTTCTGGAAGAGGCTTTTCCGTCTAGATGGGGCCAAATGGCGGAAAAGCCTCCTCTTTCCGAGGAGCCCTTATTCCTCGTTGAACGAGGTATACAGGGTTCCTCAAAAGAGTGCGTTTGCTCGTCTGCAAAAAAAAAAAGTGGAAGAGCAAATGCATTCCTTGGACACGGCGGAGTTTTTCCCGGATATCCCAGAAAACCCCCGCAGTGTAGAGCTACCTTCAGTGTGCTGAAAATGTTATAGGCAGGTGGAGAGGATCAAATAGCTTAGTGTTTCTCAAAGTGTTCCTGGGCCACACTGCTCCCCTTGACTGGAAATGGTGAACTAGAGCCCATGGGAGTTGAGAGATTCTATGGCCACAGACCCTTTAGGTAAACAAAATGGTGCAGGCCTGCTACACCTTTCCCAAAGCCAGCCCGTGGAACACTTTGAGAAACACCGAGTTAACTCAAGAAAAATATCCCACTCAGAAGGTCTACACTAGTAACCCTGTATAAGGACAGCTGTCTTTGGCCAATGTAGCACTGGTGTGGACAGCATTTCTTGTGTCCAGGGGTAATTTGTGCCTGCAGTAGGAGAAAGTGCAGGGAGGGCCACCCAAAAGGACAGGGAGGAGGTTTGGGGACACCCCATTTAGCAATCAAAATGTTGGCAGGGGCACAGGGGTACGGTGCACTTCCCAAGTCCTACCATGAATCACCTATACTTGCGTCTCTCAGGGGGTGTCTTTTTCCACACTCCTGAGGTATGTAAGTTAGATCAATTTAAGCGGTAGCGTAGACCTGCCCTCAAGTGAGCTTTCTACTTATCAAGCTTTTTGTTTCTTACATTTTTTTCAGAATGTGCTAGATATAATCAAAGAAAACACATATTTCACTTTGTCAAAAAACCTGTTAAAAAGCCTAAGATTCAGCTACAGCGCAGACATTTGCTATCTAAGTAAAAATCTGCTTCCTCACAAGCTTTCTCCATTCTGAGCACAAAGTAACTATTTTAGTATAATTTTCTGTATTGCTTGATAGATCCTTCATTTCTTTCCTCAGTTCTCATAGGTTACTCTAGCCTGTACATCTGACTGAGTTCTAAGCACTACATTAATGTTCTATTTTACAGAAAGCAACTAAGATTTGAAACAAGTATATAACGATATCTCATTGCAAATGACAAAGACTTCATTCCAGTTTTATTTGATTATATGTTTGAAGTCAATAATTGGTTTTCCAGGAACTATTAGGCCTAATTTATATTGTATTTGTTGTTGTTAGGTTCTTTGGATCATTTTACATGTGTCAAATTTTCTTTGCTATAGTGTATTTGTTTTTTTTTTTTTTTTTTTTTTTTACTAAGCATTGTAAATGTGACCAGCACTTTACACAAATTCCTCAAGAATCACTTGGCAAGTAGGTATTACACAGATATATAATTTATGTTTTCATCATTATGTGGATAGCACTCAGATTTTTATTGTTGTCATTAAATTATGTCTGCTGTCAGCTTCTTTTTTAATCAACAAAACTCCATATAATGGATACCAAATAATTTCATATAACATAGTAGAAATTTTTTTAGTTTATTTTAAACAGTTCCAAATGATACTGTTTCATAATAGATCTAAATGCATCTTCAAGTATTATATGCTCATGTGGCACAGTAGCCTCGATTGATTTCTTCCCCCTTTCTCATTTAAAGCAATAATAAGCAGGAGGTATGACATAACCATTAACCCCTGTTCTGTCCCTCATCTCTAAAGCACTTGTCTCTGGAACACAACTATTACAGAATGCTAGAATGGTCAGCACACATTTTTATACAATTGTTTCAATATCACTACCGATTTAAAATCTTTACACTGGTGCCCCTTATCAATTCAAAATGTTTTTGTTGTACATATTAATTACTACATTATTTTTGTACTCCAGGTCATTAGACATATGATCTCAATCACTAACTGGGTAGAACATTTACTGTGATGTCATTTAAAACAATCAGCTGCCTATTATTTGAATAGAACGTAACTTTAGTGTCTGTGGGTAAATGTTGGCTCTACAGTGGCAACAAGGGTAGTTTGTCCTTAGCCTAATCTCAAGCCCCATCAATAATGGGACATTCTGTAAGTATGATATTTGATTGTGGCATTGATTTCCATCTCAATATTTAAATGCCCAATCTGTTTCTTTGGTTCAAAGAAAAAAAATATTGTCTCAATAATCTCTAAAATCTTTATAAAGGGTATTGAAATGCTGTCTCTCTCCTTTTGGGAAAGGAATGTGCCTCCAATAAATAAAAGGGCAAGTGCACGTTGTGTGTGAAGGGAAAAGAGAGAGTATTAGTTATGAGCTTTAATGCTGTTGCCTCTCTTGCTGCAGATAAATAAGAAAGGGAACCATTAAATTTAGCAATGGCATGTGGCCTCTTTTCCCCAAAGATGACTTTCTGACTAGTGAGGCCAGATTAGATGGATTTACAACATGTACTTTACAACTTCATTTTATACAACTCTCTGCAAGTCTTCATTTTTCTCTTTCCCTCCATTTCCCCCAGTGTTATTTGATGTAGGCTTCTACTGCAGCATCTAACCTCTAGCTGACAGGAAGGGTGAGGTTGATGGCTCTGGGAATTACATAATAATGGCTGCTGCCTCCAAGAGCAATATACTCTGAGATGTCTTCCCCCAGAAACTTATCATTCACGTCTCTTAGCCTCAAAAAGATTTGTCTTGGGGAATTAAAGTTTGGTAATAAACCCAGGTCTTACATTTTACAGTGCAGTCTGCTAGTGTTCATGCATCAAAGTAGCTAAACATATAATTTTTATATAGTCTTAAGAAGCATTATTTTGTGGAAGTGGATTAATTGTTTTACAGCATTTTGTTACATGATACTTCTTATGGAAACCTAGCTTTTTCTATGGCCATTTATTGTTTTACAGTGACAGAGACAACATCTAAGGAAGGAACAGGGACCTTTTAGAAAGGGAGACTACAAAAAATTAGGAAATTAGTTAAACAAATTAAAAATTGTATCTCCAAAAGTGAAATTCTTTCAAGCAGCATGGAAACCTTTAGAAGACACAATAATAGAGGCTTAACATAAATGTATATCCCAAATTACGAAACTATAGTAAGAGAAAAAAAGTGGCACTGTGTCTAACCAAGTAAAAGAAGAAGTCAGAGGCAAAAAGGTATCCTTTAAAAAATGGAAATTAAGTCCTAGTGAGGAAAAAAGAAAGGAGTATAAGCTTGGGTGAATGAAGTATAAAAATATAATTAAGAAGTCCCAAAAATAAAAAACAGCTAACCAAAGACTGGAAAAATAATAGCATTTTTAAGTACCTCAGAAGTAGGAAGCCTGCTAAACTTCTTATAGAGTCCCTGGACATCAAGATGCTAAAGGGTCACTCAAGGATGATAAGGCCAGTGCAGAGAAACTAAATCAATTCTTTTCATTAGTCTTCACATCTGATGATGTGTGGGAAATTCCCAAACCTGAGCCATTCAAATTATTACAGATTGAGGTGTCATTAGAGGAGGTTTTGGAACAAATTGATAAGCTAAACAGTAATAAGTCACCAGATCCAAATAGTATTCATTCAAGAGTTCTGAAGGAACTGAAATATGAAATTGCAAAACTCCTAACTGTGGTTTGAAACTTATCATTTAAATCAGCTTCTGTACCAAATGACTGGAGGATCGCTAATGTGATGCCAATTTTTAAAAAGGGCTCCAGTGGTAACTTTGGCAATTACAGGCTGGTAAGCCTGACTTCAGTACCAGGCAAATTGCTGGAAACTATAGTAAAGAACAGAATTGACAGACATACAGATGAATATAATTTGTTGTGGAAGAGTCAACATGGTTTTTTAACAAGTAAACTTTGTCTCACCAGTCTACTACAATTCTTTGAGGTGGTCAAAATGGACACATGGGATCCAGTGGATTAGAGTGTACTTAGATTTTCAGAAAATGTCCTTCACAAAAGGCTCTTAAGCTGCCATTGGGTTAAGAGGGAAAGTCCTCTCATGGATTTGTAATTGGTTAAAAGATAGGAAACCAGTCCAGGTATCTATATTGGGACCAGTTTTATTCAACATATTCATAAATGGTCTGGAAAAAGGGGTAAACAGTGAGGTGAATTTGCAGAAGAAACAATACAACTCAAGATAGTTAAGTCCCAAACAGACTGAGAAGAACTACAAAAGAATCACACAAAACTAGGTGACTGGGTGGCAAAATGATAGATAATACTTTGGAAAACAAAATCCCAACTAAACATATAAAATAATGGATGATAAATTAGTTGTTAACAAGAAAGATCTTGAAGCCACTATGGACAGTTCTCTGAAAACATCCACTTAAGGTACATCTAGACTACAAACTTCTTTCGAAAGAAGCTTTTTCGAAAGAGATTTTTCAAAAGAGAGCGCCCAGACTACAAAAACGGATTGAAAAAGTGATCTGTTTTTTTGAAAGAAAGCGTCCAGACTGGTAGTATGCTCTCTTGCAAAAAGGGCACCCAGAACCACTTCTGGCAGGCCTTTTTTGAAAAAAAAAAAAAAAAAAAAAAAAAAAAAAACCCTGTCTCCCCCACGTCCACATACACCTTTTTTAAAAAGAGCTTAAAAAAAAAAAAAAAGAATGCGACTGTAGTCTGGACGCAGGTGAAGTTTTTTAGAAAAAAGGGCAGTTTTTTCAAAAAAAACTCTGTAGTCATGTGTAGTGACAGTCAAAAAAGCAAAGCAAATAGAATGTTTGGAATCATTAAGAAAGGGATAGATACTAAAAGTCAGAAAATATCACATTGCCTCTATATACATTGCTGGTATGCCCACATCTTGAATACTGCATGCAGATGTGGTCACCCCATGTGAAAAAAGATATATTGCAATGGGAAAAAGTTTAAGTAAACCTGTGGAACTGCTTTCTAGAGGATGTTATGAAGGTCAAGACTATAACAAGATTCAAAAAAGAACTAGATAAGTTCATGGAGTATAGGTCCATCAATGACTATTAGCCAGGATGGGCTGTGATGGTACCCTAGCTTCTGTTTGCCAGAAACTGAGAGTGGGTGATAGGAGAGGGATCACTTGATGATTTCCTATTCTGTTCATTCCCTCTGGGGCACCTGGTATTGGCTACTATTGGAAAACAGGATACTGGCTAGACAGACCTTTGGTCTGATCCAGTATGGCCGTTCTTATGTTCATGCTTTACAAATATATATGGAGGTCATAGTTTTACAAGAGAACATGTAAAATAAAGGCCAGATTGTTCTTATTCAAATATGAATGGAAGATAGAAGTGCCACCATTGCTGCATCATTGAAGCCCACTCACAGGGGCATTCTGTGGCTTGAGTATCAGAAGATTTCAGAGAATGCCTGTACCACAATGAAAAACATGTAAGTGGCTACAAGTCACAGAACTCACCTAAGGGGCTATGCAGGCTAGATGTTGGGGGGAGGGGGCTTTCTCCCACACAGTAGGAACCACTATACCCCAATTAAACAGCTCCTTGGCCCAAGTCCTGTGAGTCTGCATCAGCTGATGTAGGCCAGGTGTGGCTATCTAGCAACAGTGTAGATATACCCTCAGAGGCCAGAAGCAGGAGGAGCTAATTGCCAAGGCATTCTGCTTTCATTGTCCCCTTCACCGTTTATCATCACTTATACCAGCAACCAATGAGTGTAAGACACTACCAAGCATAATGACAGTGTTTACAGCTGCCTTGCATCACCAAGATGAACACTCAAAACTGAGTATACCCTACGAGAGCCAATGCTACTTGAAGCACTTTTACCTATATGAGAAAAATGAGTTTTTAACTGGTATGGTGTGTCAGATGGTGGTGGCAGAGGAGCAGGATGGAGAGTCTAACCAGCTATGTAGCCAGAAGATTCCCTTCTTTGTACAGGTTGAACCTCTGTAGTCTGGCACCCTTGGGACCTAACAGGTGTCAAATCAGAGTATTTGCTGAACCATGGGAAGTCAATATTGTCTAGCAGCATTACCAACACTTCCATTGCCTCTGTGCTCCTAGAAGATGTTTAGGGGTAAATTAGAGCTAAATAACAGCACAGAACTCTGAGAGCCAGGATTGGCTGAAACAAACTTTATGAGACTACCAGAAACACTCATGATAAGTGGACATCCAGCTAACTAAAATTATGCAGGACCACAGATGTTGCCAGACCAGAGAGTACCAGACTAGAGAGTTTCTGCCTGTACATCTCAGGGAGTTGCATTATTGGGAAGCTGAAACCACTGCCTCTTCCCCAGAATCCCAACCTTCCCTCAACATTTACATAAAAATGCTGCAAACCTTAAATAGTTGCTTAGCTCTTCTCCCCACAACTTTCCTCCCAGGTAAATCCCTACAGGATTGGAATGGAAGAATGAGACGTCGCACCACAATTAAATGCAAATGGATTATTATTATAATTAGGTCTTTTAAAGAACAATTTATGGTACCAAAGCAATTTAACTAGAATTCTGATCTGATTTAATGATGCTGTGTTCCAATTTGCTATCTCAGTGCACTAATTATTGATAAGCGATTTAAAAAATCTAATGGAAATAAAATACAGTAGTTAAGATTAGCTACTCTGCCGCTGGGGAACATTTACAGAGGGTAGCCAGGGAAGTAAAATAAAAGCTCTCTATGGGAGGGTTTCTAATTTATTTGACCAGGTTCTAGGGTTCTTAGCCAACCATAAAGACAAATACATCCCAAAAGCTCAATCTCTGGCTACATTCCTTTTGTGAAACTTATATCCTTAAAATGAACAAGAAATCTGAGCATGTTTCCCTTTGACTTCTAAGCAACAAAAAGTCTCATGAACAGTTAAGTTATCCAATTTGTTTCTTACAGTCCTGATCTTAACTAGGCTCTGCAGCATTCATTAGCTTCAGATAGGGAGGCCCTTCTGGCTGAAACTTTGAAACAAATTGATGGATTATAACTCAACAACCTCATGCTACTATGGAGCACCTGATTAGACATGGAGGAATGGGTTAATCAAGGCTCCGAGATCCCTCCTAGAAGACATATACACACTGTCAGAACCACCTGAGAACACAGTGCTGAGGAAAATATTGGTGTGGTGCTACATTGTAGGTTGGTAACATACACTTGGGTAAGGCACTTGAGTGGGAGCCAGTCCTACATGTTATTGCTGGCTCTGCCACTAATATGATATGTGATCTTGGCCAAGACACTTATTTTCTGTCTCCCCAACATGTAACATGGGAATAATTTGTAAAGCTCATGAGAGCTGTTACTGCTGATAAATTAAGTGAATGCCTGTGTGATATCTCACTGATCCTTCAGAAAGGATGATGTAAAAGAAAATGAGCCATGGAGTTACCAAAACAGATTTCTGTGGTAATGTGCCAGTTTCTAATAGTTATCTTGTCCACAAACTATTTATCTTAATCCTATCCTTAAAACTCTTCAGAGTTTCTCTGTGCCATACCAGCAAGACTGAGCAAGACTCCATTTTGGCTAGTAACCCCTGCCTTCTATTCATCCCTCTTGGGTACTTATATGGCCTCTATCAACAAAGCATATCAAGCCTTTTAAAATTCTTTTCATAACACCTTGGGGAGGTAGAAAGGTGCTATTCTTTTCATTTTAATGAGGAGCTGACACACAAAGACAAGTGACTTGCCCACAGACACATGCACACTCTGTGGTGGATCAGGAAATTATATCTTGGTCCTCCAATCCTGAACTAGCACTATAATCACTGACCCATCATTCCTCTCTTGTCATGGACGACTTTCTGCATCAGGAACAAAATTAATGGGGAAAACTCTGTAGTCTTTTGTCTATAGGCTAGATACTGGAGAGTGGAAGCTCCAAATTTTACTCCAGAAAAGGCAGGTGACAGAAATGGGGCCACATATTCTCTTCACTGGCTAATGCTGGCACTGGTCTACATCTGAAAGTCCATACCCATTTTTGCTCAGCTGATTTAAAAGAGTTTAATGTGAGTAAGGAAATAATATGGGGTTGCCAGGCATCTGATTTTCAATTGGAATATCCAATCAAAAATGGATTCTGGTGGGTCTGGACAGCACTGTTGACTAGGCCACTAGAAGTCCAGGTAGTGACTCAGTGGCGCTACAGCAAGATTCCTTCCCAACTCCACACAGCTCCTGGAGACAGCCATCATGTCCGGCCCCTGGACACACTTGTGGCAATGGAGGATCTGGACACTGCCCCCACTTCACGCACCAGTGCTGCAGCTCCCATTGACTGGGAACCAATGGGAACTGTGAGGATGGTGCCTGGGGTGCGGGCAGCGCTCCCTGTCTCCTCTGTCTAGATGTCAGACATGCTGTCTGCTTCCAGGAGCTGCCTGAGGTAAGTGCGCTTGGAACACCACATTATGAACCTCCTCCCACATCTCTACCCCTGCTTCTGCCTAGTGACAGCAAGTAGGGTATACAAGAGTGAACAATAGATGGAGGGGGCATGAAATGAGTGGAGGGTGGGGCCTGAAGGAAGGGGTGAGACAGGACAGGGCAAAGGTGTTTGGTTTTGTGCGTTTTGAAAGCTGTCAATCCTAAATGAATACAGGCTTCAGGTTTGAAGCCACTTTGCTTTGGGGATTCTCTACTAGTGGAATTTTGAGTATTAACTGCTTGCCTTAAAAGCCAAAGCTCTCTCTAGTGTCTGAGATTTAAGCAGATATAACATGACCCTATGGTAAGGCAGCCAGATTGATCATAAAAGGAGTGTAACTTTTATTTCCTCTTAAAAATTTGGGTTTGGTTTATAGGTTGGACATAATTGCAAAGTTAGGATAGTCCTTTTGTAAGACCAGGGAAAAGAAATAGAATATAATTAATACATTAGCTATTATATTTGGAGGATTAATTTGCACACTCATGTTACAAGACATAGGAGACACCATCTTTCAATACTATCTAATTTAATATATGGGGAAAAAAGAAAAAACTTTAGCGCGTTAGGATCTGAGAGGATCGTACTGTTTTAAAATCCATGTATTTTGAGTAATTTAGGATTCTTAGTGTCTTGCACACACTGCTGAGATTAGTTAAAATGAAAATATTCTTTAATTAAAAAACCTTACTCAGTCTGCTGCCATTAGTTGATTCCCCTTCATTAAATGCACAGCTGAATCAGCTTTCAAAATTATGAATGTTTGTCTAGCTTCTTCCGCTTGCCCTCCCTGCAAAAACCCTCTTATCTAAGAGCATAGAACTGTGTAGCGTAACATTGTACTTCCTTCACCTTGCCATGGTCAGCACTTTCCTTCTCTGGCTTGGAATAAATCAACTACATTCCAGAGAGTAAATGTTTTCCTACATGGGATTTATTTCTGAATATTTTTGAGACAGGCCTCAGGACATGCCCAAGGAGTATTCCTTCATCAAATAAAATAAACATTCGCAACAAGAAGGGGAATACTTGTATCTACATCTACTCTGGAGGTGGGGTGGGCTGGGCGGGAGTAGGGATGTAAGCGACTTTTTGACTAGTCAACTATCTGATAAGCTAAAGCTTTTCTGATAGTCGACTATTCCCTTGACTAGTTGCTGCTTCTATCAGAGGCGGGGGGTGGGAGGTGGGAAGAGAGCAGGAGCCGGTGCTGGGGGGAGCCAGCTTAAAAGCTGATTCCCCGCAGTGCTGTCTGTGCAGGGAGCAGGTGAGGCAGAAGGTAGCGGGGACTGGGCATGAGCCAGGAAACAGCTGTGGGGGTAGGGAGTGGGGAGGAGCAGAAGCCAGCATGTGGCTCAGCTGGGCTGTGGGGTGGGGGGTGCCAGGAGCCAGCACATGGCTCAGCCGGGCTGGAGGGGGAGTCAGGAAACCTGCGGGGAGGGAAGTTGGGTGGGGTGATGGCAGCAGGGGGCCTGAAATGACTTCCCCAGTCCAGAAAAATCCCTCATCCAGGACAAGTCAAGTTCCGAGGGAGCCAGACCAGGGAGGTCCAAACTGTACTGAAATAAAAGTAACTGTACTAAAGCTAAAAATTCTCTGGTTTAAGAGCAGGGGTTGATGGCCTTTACATTCTGGAATTCACTTTCCACATTAGTTCATCAGAGATCTCATGGGTTGACTTTCAGGGACTAAGATAGTATTTTTGTTGGGTTTTGGAGAAAGGCTGGGTTGCAGGATGTGCTGGTAACAAGCAGGGTAACATTTCTGGAGTAGCATTTGCTACGGTGGAGGATAGTCTTATATTTTAGATTTCTCTCCTTTGGCTGCATGAAAGAACACTCAGAGCTATAGAAAGAATCTCTTTTAATATGAAGAAATATAGATTTTGTGACGTTTTTCCAGATCTTGCCTCATGAAAGGCTCTTTGTACATGTAAAAATGCATTATGATTTAGAGATAAACTCTTTCTGTACTTCTTTACATTTTCTCAAAAGCATTTCAAAGTTTAAACTTAGGAAATCTGTAGTAACTATTTTTAATGAAGCAAACTGATTTCTTTTTAAATTAGATACTGGCAGTCATTTCCTTTGCTAATTATTAATATGAATGCCAATGAAATATCTATAATGTTTCTAGATGTTGATTATTTTTCAAAATCCTGTCAAAAAGCATCTACAATAATAAATAAAATCTACGGTGAGAATGAAAGCTGAAAAATAATATACTTGGAAAACAGCTGCAGAAAATAATGACGAGCACATTCTTCAACATTTTGCCTAATATATATATTTGGTACAGCGTGAACATCATTGCTTCATAATAACCTCATAATTTTAATGATGTCAGCTTCTAAGATAGTTTTGTAAGTGCATATCAAGAACAGCACATTAGATCCTACAGCTGCACACACAAAGGTAATTGTGTGGAGGATTTCTGTCTTTGAAATTGGGCTTCATTCTATTTCAGAACAAACCCTGCCAAGTTTCAGAGTTTTCCACAAAATGGAATGGAGCCCCAACTCAGAGAGACAATCTGCCTTGGAAGTCTAGGAGTACCCCAATTCACAGTCTGGCAAGTGACTGACAATGAGCCAGTGAGGTGAGCTGTTGGGAAACCTGGTGGAGGCGTGCCTGACAGAGACTTTTAAAACCTTCATTTCCCAGGGAACTTTGTCAAGATCAAACTGTCTGTGAAACAGTTTAGTTCTGACAGATTGTTAACATCTGATGAAAAAAACGGTTTCATCTGAATTTTTCTGAGCAGTTCTAGCAGGTACATTGCAGTGTTATTTGATCTTGATGGAAGAGAGAGTGAGTTTGGGACCAGGGTGGGAGGAAACGGGAACTCTTGAGTTTCCAAAGTAGTGAACAGAAAGCAGATGGTTGAGATAAAATATAGGGGAATTATCAAAATGGAAGGACAAAAATTCATAAAAGCATCTTAAGTAATGGCTCGGTTATGCTTTTCAGGTAAAACCTTCTTCTCTTCAGGCTCCTCATAGTTTCCTGTGTTACTGCTTTCTCCTTCCTTGTCTTCCTCTCAGAAACCTCAGCCCTGCCCCAGTCCATTGACCACATTACTCCATCTTTGAATTCCTCTGTTGGCACCTTCTTCTCCATTGTCTCATCATAGTCAGGCTTCTAGCACTCTGTTCCTTGCTGCTTATCTGCCCCCATATCTCACCTCACCACCCCTCTACATCACTGATGTTGCCAGCTCTGTCCCTGTGCTGATACACTTTTCCACAAATACCTTCACAATTTCTTTCTCCCTGCCTCATACACATGGAATGCCCATTCCACAGTAGTCCACAAAGTCACTTAGCCAGTTCTCCTCCAAATCTTACTTCAAGAACTACTTTTATCACAATGGCAACTAATAAGGGGTAGGTGGAGGGCCAGTATGGCTTACTGATATTTATACACTTAAGATACATTTTAAATAATTATCCTGAAGTTGTTGGTCCCTTGCTGGTTTTGAGGGGTCTGTTACTGGATGCTTTGCTTAAAGTGAGTATATTTCTACAAGCTATGGAGAGTGCCAGAGCTCTCTGCTCACGTTGGCAGACGGCCCTGTCTGAACTTGGGGGCAGCCTTTGCTTCCTTTCACCTCATTGATTAAAATCAAACTCAAAAGCAAACAATTTCCTATGCTTTCTACATCCCTTCCTTATTATTCACAGGGTGACCTTTAGGGGGAAAAGGTTAGTGCTGAGACACTTCACCAGTGAACTGTTTTCTAATTCAGTTTGTTAAATGCAAATAACCATAAATAATTATAAATTCATTACCAAGCATGCTGTATACTTCCCCAAGCAAAAAATTATAACAAAGTATTTTTGCATGTGATTGAGCAAAATGAACAGCTTCCATAAGGCAAGGCATTTGCGTTTCAATTTATCTTTTCCCTCATAATAGCACCATTTGAAATACATTTGGCTAAATATGGGAACTGCTCTTGTAGAAGAAATCAATTATATTCTTAAGTTTAAATCTTCTTTTTTCCAGTTATGCTCTAATGTATCACTGTACCTAAGAAATGTACCCCAGGGAAAATGCTACTATTCTTCACTAAAATCCATGAATAACATTATGTAAAAATTAATTTATGATAAATGATTTAAAATCTTAACCTAGGATGGCTTCCTATTCAAATGTCATCAGAAAATGACACCTCACCCGCAGAAAAGAGTCAAGGGATCCATTCTCCATATATTCAACCACAATCATTACTGGTCTGCCTGCAAAGACATCAAAGGAACACATTAGGATTATAGCTATATTAAGGGTTTGTTATATTTCCAGCTGTTGCAAACAGATTATTTTCATTACCTAAAAATGTAGCTCATTTTCAAAACCTTCCTCTACAGCACAAATGCCTGCATTGTTTTATTATTCCTAAGCAATGTTTTCAATCAATATTTTCTTTATTTGAGGCATCGAAGTAGTTGACTGCATATAGTTCATTTTGGCTGTATTTTCTTTTCTTTAAAATAATTCATCTAAAGTCCTCAAGTCCAAAGAGTTACCATTCTTGTACCCGTCAGTGGGGGCAGTAGCGTCTTTGACATAAACGTGTATTTATTACAGCTATATTTCATAAAACATATTTTTAAAAACAAAGAAAAAAAAAGGAAATTCATAAACCAATGGAATCCAAACTCTGCTCTGTCAAGCCAAAGACTTTCTATGACTTTATTTACTGTGAAGGCAAAGAAATCTCTCCTCTATGGTGTGTATATGTGTGCCGATAGGGGACGGGAGGAAAGAGGACAACTGCTTCAAAGTGGGCTGGGTCTCCCAGTTGCCAATGCCACAACTGTCAGTGCTTAATTTTAAGTGTGAGTGACCCATTTAAATCAATGGAACCATTCATGTATTTTTATAGTAAAGCATTTGCTTAAATGTTTTACCAGTTTCGGGGGGTCTATATGGGTCTCTTATGTACCATGTTCTACTTGACTAATGCACATTTTCTAATTGGTTCTCTATTGTGTTTAGAAAAGAACCGCTTAGAAACCAATTAACATTATATAGTTTTTAACAACATGTCCAATTTGCCAAGTTTTACATTCTAACTGCTGTATGTCTAAATGGCATCTTATTGCTGGTATCCAAGCATAAGCTGTCACTCTAAGAACTGCTAGCAGAAACAGCCCAATTTACCTGCTAATCAGGGCCCACAGTGAAATGTTTTAGAATGGATAGTACTACTCAGGGCCAACTAATAAAAAGCAAGATGAAGGTAATGAATGAGCATGCACGCAGGATTGCTGTTCTATCCATTTTTTCCTCCTGCCCAATCTCTGTTTTTCGTCAATGCCTGTATCTGGAAGGGTCTATGTAAAACAGGACTTTTAACAACAGGTGCAGTCATGACTCCTCCCATTTCTTGCTAAATAGTCCTAATAGCTTCAATTCCTTCACAAGTCCTTTTGTAGAAGCTTTCCCCAATTAATTGGTTTTGGTTGGCTGTCCCTGGAGTCATTCCTATTTCTGGAGATGGAGACAGAATTTCTTGTGGTCGCAAGTAGAAAAGGCTGACAACAGACTTTGCTGGGCCCTGGCCAAGGTGGTGGCGGGGGCTCAGCTCCAGGCCCCTTGGAAGGGGTGGGGCATTGGGCAAAAGTGGTGGGGCTGGATGGTTAGTCTCCCCAACCCAGCCCTCAGCTCAGACTGTGCCACACTCTGCTGGCAATTTAGAGGGCCCATGGTTCCGACTTCTGCTGCTTCCTTGGTAGCGGTTTGGTGCCCGAGGCCCTTTTAAATCACCAGGCCCTGGGACAGCTGCTCCCTTCACCCTTTCTCCCCCTCATTGGTGACCCTGCATCTAGATGAGAGCTTAACGGCTGTTAGGAGAGAGTAAAGACTAGGCTGAAATGACCAGTTGTGGGAGTGTCCATTCAAATAAACCCGACCACAGTGGCTGAGAACTTATTTTGACAACCAGCATCCCCTGCATTGTGCTTGGGTTTAGCTGATAGACAAACACTGCATTGATGTTGATCTCCAACAAACACTGGGACAATAGTGATGTCATATGGAACAAAGACAAGGCAGACTGTGTATCATCTGCATATTGCTGGCACTTGAGTCTATGTTGTGTTACTGGTTCTTTTAGATGTTACACATAGATGTTGAATAGCAGCAGAGAGAGTGAGAAAAAGAGGGGAAGAATAGATCCTTGTGGGATTCCAGAAATGAGATTTCTAAGTGTGGATTTGCAGTTTCCCATTACAATTCTATGGCTCACACCATTTATCCATCTAAAGGAGGGTTACAGATTTTCAGGGGAAGACATATCTTATGATGAACTGTGTCGAATGCTGCAGAGGTCCAGAAGAATTTGAATAGGCAACTGCCCTCTATCAATCAATAGCAGCAGATCACCCCACATAGCTGCTACTATGGTTTTCCATCCTGGTTTGAATCCAGATTTTGCTGGGTCTAGGACAGTGGTTCCCAACCACTGGTCTGTGTTGGCTCAGCACTGGCGCAAGCTTTGGCAGGAGGAGGGGGAACAGGAGGCGCTTTCCCCCCTTCTTTGCATTTGGGGAGGGAGAGGGCATGAAGGAGGAGGAAGGAGGTGTGCTCCCAATGGCTGCTACTCCTGCTAGGGCTGAAGCGGCAGAAGGAAGAGATGGAGGAGGAGGTACCTCCCTCCCTCGGTAATGGCGGCCCGTCCGGGGCTCTGTGCTCTCCCCTTCTACCAATGGGGGCACAAGACATGCTTGGGGAGGGAAGGGGCCTGAAGGAAGAGGGAGCATGCAGCAGTAACAGAAAAGGTCCCTAGGAAGCAACCTCACACTGGGGAGTGTTGGAGTCGGGGGGGGAAGGGGCATTGGGTGAGGGTCATGGGGCAAGAGGCTGTTAGCATGGGCTATAGGGGTCTGACGTTAAAGGGTCAAAGGGCACAGGGGTGGGGGTCAAAAAGTGTTAGGAACTGGGGAGCAAGGGGCTGGATTGGGGCTAGGCGGCCAGATAACACTGTATTTGCATATTTGCATATTCACTATTTGCATAATGTGCAACTATGCAAATGAAATGTTACCAGTCTGCCAAAGAAAGGTTTGTGAATAAGTTTGCTGGTCCCTGGCATAAAAAAGGTTGGGAACTACTGATCTAGGATGTTGGCTTCAGTTATATACACTTGTATGCAGTCTTTGTTTCACTTCTATATAAGCCTGTTCAGGAACAGAAGATTGACTCTGGATGGTAATTAGCTAGATGCAAAGTGTAAAGTCCAGGCTTCTTCAGTGTTGATTGTACTACCATATGTTTGAAGGAGGAAGGGACGTTTCCTTCCCTGACTGAGGCATTAACTTAGGTGTGTGCTCCAGCCCACAAGAGAGGAAGAAGAGGGGGGTGAAGCATCAGTGCAGGCTCCCCAAAGCTGGTGTGGGGGAGGGGAGAGCCCTGAGCCTTAGGGGCCAGATCCAGGCAAGCTGGGGACCGCACTCCTGCATTAACCATTTGAGTAGTTTTTGGCCTATAACATGGCATTGCTTCACTGTGCTCCTTGCTGGAGCCATTGTGAGGCATCACAGGCCTAAACTCAGGTTCAAAGATCCCTAGGCAGCACACAGGCAGGGCCATCCTTAGGATTCATGGGGCCCTATTCAGTACTATTAAACTGGTGCTCCTATGCCCAACGGCAGCCGGGGTGGAGGGGGGGGGGCATTTTTTAGAGATGTATTTTATAATCTTCCTTGAGATACTAATAAAATAATTTTAAAGCAAATTTTAAACTAAGGTCCTGTGGATTATCACAGTAAATTCAGAAACTGACAGTATATACTTGGGGTTGGCATATGCCTGTTAAATGGCTTAATTACCACTTGAATGGTTCTTTCACAGGCTCAATATTCTGCTAATAGCTCTGACAGGCTCTTTCACTTTTATGTTAACTAGAGCCTCTTTGGAGGAAGCAGAGCCACAGAACAGGGTTAGGAAGAAGCAGGTGGGTAGACATTAAGACCCAGTGGTGCCCTAACTTTTTGAGTGCCGTATACAACTGTGTATTCTGCTTAGACATAATGTTTGCCCTGCACTCAGGCCATAGCTGCTACCCAATAGTTAAACCTCCATTCCTTTATGCAGAGAATTTGAAATATTTGGGTCATGTTCTGAATCTAAACAAATCCAAAGTCTGAATATTGAAAACCTCCATCCAGTTTTGCTCTTCTCACAAGGAGGGTTCTGAGACATTTAAAGGGGTTGTAACACAGGAAAAGGAAGGACAATTTGACAGTTATAAACACTACAGAAATTCTCTGGCCTATCAACAGAGACAGAGCAAAGAGTAAGTAAATGTCTACATACAAAAAGCCAACTTTGTTGGTAGATAAGCATACTTTCTCAGGGCAAAAGCATATAAGAGCTGTTGTGTACCAATTTGGAGCAGAGTGAGGGCTGAACTACCTGGGAAACCAGACACTGAAGCAATGAAAAGTAAACTATTTGCCTGAGTGTTGGATCTAAACAGCAATGCCAACATGTATCTTTTGCAACTCAAAACCAAGCCAGCACTTGTACAAGCAGATTTCATTCTCTTATGTAATCTGACAAACTAAAAGAAAACTGTACCCTTTTTACTTAGTCCAACAGTCCAAACAATAATAAGCACTGTTCAGTTTGAATTTACTATGAAATATATTTGAATAAATTGAATGTCTTTGAGTTAAGAGGTACTCATCATATGAACTTTCATACTGCTAGATGTTTTACTTTACAGAACCAGATATTATATGCAGCAAAATTATATTAATCATTGATGAAAACACAGTATTTCTCATTGTTATCCATTCATTCAAGGGTACAAATTCCAACACAGGGCATTGCCAAGCTGCGTGATAAGTCAGCATTCAGGCCTTTAATTTAGATGATATACTATATACAAATAAAAAATTAAAAACACATATGAGAGTTCTTTTTGCTCCATACACCTTAGAAGGCTTAAGAACATATTATTTTACATGTAATTAGCATTCATATAGGTCAAGAAATACCTGTTTCAATGCAAAGTACAGGAAGGACATGATTTGTTAAAAGCACCCATATATGCATTTATGGCATCACACAAACAGAAGAGATGCACCTTTGAAGATCTGCAGCTTGTGTACCCCAAGAATTCTCTCATAGTTCACAAGATGTAAAATCCTATTTAATCAGTTAACTATTACATTTAACTGGTAACTGCTTAAATGAGGGAGTAGGGGGTCGCTCGAGCCCGTCTGGGCTGGAGTGGCCCCCTGTTCCAGCAGGGTTGGAGCTCCCCTGTCTGCGGTGCATGGGGCCAGGCCCGCCATGTGTGGGGACTGCTCTGGCCAGGTTAGAACACCTTCCACACACAACGGGCCCTGCCTGCCGGTTAACCGTAACCAGTAAGTATTACCCATTAAGGGTGATGCTTACAGGTTTACCAGTTAACCATTCACATTCCTACTGAGGATACTGGTAACTTCTCATAAACTCAGATTTGTACTCTTCACCCCATGCTTGCAGTAAGAGTCTGCCTGTACCTGAGGCTTTATTTATGTTTGACTGTCATGGTCTAATAAAAATGGAACAGACGGGTTTCTAAATTGGCTACCTATAACCTCCAGCAGAATAAGGATTCTGTGAAAAATGTTTAGAGTCTTAAATAGAGATATTGTAAAATTTACTAGAAAGGCCATATTTGGAAACTCTCTAACCCAAACCTATTTGAACTTTCATTTAGGATTGATATCAGAACCTAATAAGTGTACCTTTGATTTCTGGATCATAGCCAATATCAGAACTGGGCTGGTTTATTGATGTTATGCTGCCAACATCTTGTGAAAACAGCAGTTTTCATAGGAATTCAGTCCCAGATAATGTTGCCATCGTTTGAACAGCTTGCCAAATTTTGGAACCGTTGAATATGATCCCAAGCCCTAGCTCTGACTTGACCTCAAGATCAAACCCTAATCTGGATCTCAAATCCATCTCACTGCCATTTCAAATAATCTTTTCTTAGTGATTCTTGTAAGGACAGAATATAATTTCTTATTGTACTATAGTGCCTGACAAAACAAATACACATTTAAAATACTGGCTCCAATATTCAAAACTATACCACAGACTTGATTTTAACAAGTAATACTATGTAATATTTGAAGTAGTTTAATGTGTGTCTTTCACTACAACATAGATCAGAAATGTTCGGATCATTGTAACTTTTAAAGCTATGGAAAGAAGGACAATGTAAAGTTGTCATGAAATATCAGATTCTAATAATGGTCTATTATAATCAGAAACCATCCTTATGTCAGTCAGTAGCAACCTTTCCACATTAGAGTTTCCACTTTACATAAAGTTATTTAAAAATCTTAACTTCTATTAGTATTGATACTTGGATAGCACTTTTCATACTATGAAGTCAAAGCACTTTACAAATGATCAACTAAATCTGAAACCAATCTGTGAGGCAGGGATTATTTCAGTTTGAGAGATATGGAAATAAGTACAAAGGGGTTAAGTTATTCCTTTAACTCATACAGTGTCAGTAACTGATCCAAGGCCTGAATCCTCAACACCTGACTCCAGTTCTGTGCACTAATTATTAAACCAGGAGTTCTCAGTTTGAAACTCACAACTTCTGGAGAGGGAGGTGGGAGTTGTGGTCAGTTATCAGGGACTAGAACCACCCTGCCTTTTTTAGAATGCCAAACAGAATGGGGTTTCTGACTAAACATGGGGGCTGCATCTACATTGGCAAGATTTTGCAAAATATTTTTAATGCAAGAGTTTTTGCGTTAAAGTATTTGCGCAAGAGAGCATCTACACTAGCATGTGCTTTTGCGCAAAAGCATCAGTGCCAGTGTAGACGCTCTTTTGTGCAAGAAAGCTCTGATGGCCATTTTAACCATAGGCTTTCTTGCACAAGAAATTCATGTTGCCTGTCTACACTGGCCTGTTGCGCAAGAACAGTTGCGCAAGAGGGCTTATTCTTGAGCGGGAGCATCATAGTTCTTGTGCAAGAAGCACTGATTTCACACATTAGAACATCAGTGTTCTTGTGCAAGAACTCCCCGCCAGTGTAGATAGGCAGCATGTTTTTGTGCAAAAGCGGGTGCTTTTGTGCAAAATCATGCCAATGTAGACACAGCCAGGGAGATCTTCTGTATAGGGAAAGGTTGAGAACCCATATAGTAGATATTTCTCTCTTTATGTGTGAGACAGCATACATTACTATTTATATTACAGTAGCACGTTGAGGCATCATTGTGCTGAATGATTTACACATGGAGGAAGACACTGCTTCCTGCCCTATAGACTTTACAGTTCAAACAAAGAAACTAGTACTTATTTAGCTGCACAAAGGTACACAGTTTTTATTCTTTGTCTCTTCAGATTAGCAGTTCTTCAGGCAGGGATTGTTCCCTCCTCTAGTTGTAGAGTCTATGGCTATGTTTAGACTGCAAGCCTCTTTCGAAAGAGGCTTTTTTGAAAGTATCTTTCGAAAAAATCTCTTTCGAAAAAGACCGTCTAGACAATAAGAAGATTTTTCAAAAAAGCAGCTCGCTTTTTCAAAAGAGATTCTAGACGCTCTCTTTCGAAAAAGCCCTGTTTTCATGCAATAGTGCCTTTTTTCAACAGATGACTTTCAAAAAAAGGCGTTATTCCTCGTAGAATGAGATTTACCGTCGTCGACAAAACTACCATGTTCTTTTGATTTACTATCAACAGAACGCTACGGTAGTCTAGACGCAGGTACAGTTTTTTCAAAAAAAGGCCACTTTTTTCAAAAAAACCCTGTAGTCTAGACACACGCTAAATTACTAAATTAGGGTCACTTTTTTTTCTTCAGTGATAGCCATATGGATGTACTCCAAACACAGAATAGTTCTGTGGGAGGACATCAGATAAAAATATGATATCTCAATTGCAGAAATGACCTGAAGATATTTTCACATAGCTCTGCATATATACGTGCTGTGATGTAGTGTTGGTACCTTGCTGGTTGCTATGCTGGGGCTGTGGGTGACCCCCACTGCCTGCTGTCTGTAGCATGACCCAGCAGGACAGGGGATGAGGCACTAAGCAGGGGTCTCCCAACCTGTCCAACCAGTTACCTCCCAGGGAGAGAAACAAAGGAAGGAGGGGAGGCCAGCCCCTGACTGGGGGCAGGGCTGGAAGAAAGTTTTTTAGTTTCTGTCTGGTATCATGGAGGAAGCAGCCTAGGAAAGGGTCTGGGATTTAGGGGCCCAGTCCCCCCCATCTCAAGGGGAGCTGAGGCATCCTTGGCCTGCCCTGTAACCAGATTACATCTATGCTGTGCTGTATCCTGGAGATAAACTCCCTCTATTCTACTGGCTGGTGGAGTCTGTTCGTGCCACTACGGGGGTGCAGGAGGCGAGGGAACTCTGACGTGCCGCTACACATGCATACATACATACATTTTAAATGACAGTTGAACTGGCAGAGGCTAGACTTTATTATTCTGTTGCTTGCAAGGCCCATACTCCAGGAAGACCATAAGCAATTCCAAGGCTGTCATTGTTGATGGTCCTCTTCTTTCCTGATATTGTATCTCACTTTTTCATCTTTTCAATGTGTGTTTAGCACTTTCAGTCTAGTTGAAAGTCTGAATCGATAGTATTAAAGCTGCTTTAGTGATTGGTTTGTGTGGGGCCTCATAGTGATCCAGTCTGCTCTTCCCATTCAATATGTCACTTAAGTGACTGATGTGGTCACAATATTTAATTGAAAAAGGAAGCTGGATTCTTTAGGCTGCTTCTCAAAACTGAATGCTCACCTGGCAATACTATGCTGCCTACATTTGGCTGTTGCTTTACAAGAGTCTCAATGCAGATCAGAGTAGCGCATTTTGCTAAAAAAACCTTGATTGTTGTCTTGCTATTATACATTGCATTTTTTTGTATTATGCATTAATTCATCCAGGAATGTATTCTTTGTAAAAACAAGAAAGCAGAAATATTTGCCATACATGGTAGTGTAACTTAATACCAGATACATTAACAATTCATATCAAATGTATTTTTAATTTTCCTTCTAATTTTCTCCATAACATAGGATTTTGATAGTATTCAATTTAATTGAATGATAGAGTGATGAATAAGGATGAGACTATAAAGTGTCATGTCTATGACAAAATATTCAGCTTGTTCTCTCCTGTTGTCATTTTCAATAATGCAACAAAGCCCACTTTAATGAATTTTTATGTAAGATTAATCCTACAAAAAAAGAATACATTTAGTACATGTTAATCTTTGTAGTCTTTATTTATAATGAAATCTTTAACATCTACCATGGAAATACAACTGTAAAAGTAAACCCAGGATATTTATTATTACACCTATATAAATATTGAAGGTTGTAAGATCTGGAGTTTCTAATATATATGAAAATATCGTCAGTTCATCTCTGCAAGTAAGATTTCATACTTTTATTGGGTATCCTCCCACTGAAGGGCCATATTCAATGTTTGGATTACATTTATACATTTCTCAATGAAGCTAGAAACTTGCCCTAATTTAGTAAACACCCGTAGACCTTCTTGTAATTACAATTAGAACTTTTAAAATTTAAAAATACTCACAAGTAAACCACCCACTTTCCTTATGTAAGTGTTCAGGGCCCAAAGCCCGTGTTTAGGTACACCTATGCATTTTCTTATGGAACAATAGACTCAGCCAAGTCATACTGTATATCTTTTTTGATGTTTAGCTGCTATTGCTGGTAGTTACAAGAAATAGTGTACATCAGTGGGAGAACAGATGCCAGGGAATAAATGTTTTCCCAAAGTTTAAAAAAGCCATCCAAACAGCTCTCTCCCTGAACTAAAAAACCCCCCAAGGATACAGCAAAACAGAAGCATAACCAGTCAATTTTTACAGTATTAAATAAAAAACTAACACAACCAATTACTGTACAAATCAAGCAATGAATTTATCACAAATTATCATATTTACACTAATTGTTTTATATTAGATATGATCCCAAACATCCTGAAATAATGGAAGGGCAGGATGCGAGTAGATTGTCCAAATTCCCATATTATTACTGAGCTAGGTTTGCATAAGCACAGACATAGAATCAAAGAATCATTGGAAGAGACCTCAGGAGGTCATTGAGTCCAGCCCCCTGTTAAAAGCAGGATCAATCCGAACTAAATCATCTCAGACAGGGCTTTGTCAAACTGGGAATTGTAATATTTACAAGGTATTTGAAAAAAATTGCATATTGTTCCATTGTTTTTCTGCAAATTTTCATTCATTGCATCTTGTTCTTTCGGTTAAGTTTTGTTCTTTTCATGTCTCTCTCAAGATTTCTGCTTCCCAACTTATTTTTAAAAGCCTTGTGGCTTCTTTTTTAGTTTACTGTACTGCCCTTTACATCCTTCCTGTATGGTTGCAGTTTGTTTAATGAAATGCCCAGCCCTATTGCTTCTGTAGACTTCAATGGGAAGAGGAGCAGGCAAATCAGTTTCAGCAGCAGCTGAATCTGGACGCCAGTTCCGACTTACATACCGATTCAACTTAAGAACAAACCTAATGTCCCTATCTTGTACGTAACCCGGGGACTGCCTGTAACTGGTTTACTTCTGGCTTAATTGAAGAGATGGATAAAGTGTTTAGCCCAGTTAGATTATGGCTAGGCCTAATATATTTCAACATCATTTACTTATTTAATCTAATGCTGACATTTCACCCCTAAAAGCTGCTATCTTAATGTTTTTGATGTTCATACCGCTATACACTCTCCTGTAAAAAGGGTAAGGGACATGATTTCTTCCCCAAATGAAGTCTCATTGCATAAGGGGTCACTTGCTCTATTGACCTCACAGTATGTCACGGAGTGTAAACAAAGTGACATCTGCATATCAAAGGCTCCTATGCACCATCAATATTCAATGCTCCATAATAAACAAGAGCTACTCAGCAAGATATAAGAAGAAACAGAAACATGATACGAATTTACATTGTACCTGTGGCCAGGAAAATTCATTAAATTAAAAAAACCACAACCTTTCGCCAAAATTACAGGTTTCAGAAATTTAAGGAAAACCAACAGCAAAAAAATGCAAGTTTAGTATAGCAGGAAAGCATACTTCTGCGTCCTTATAAATATCCCAAGAAGTGCTCAACCTTGTAAACATATTACTTCTATTGTTCTGTGAAAGGTCATTGAAAGCTTAGGTTATCTGTCACATAATTCCTGGTCATGTCCTGTTTATCTTGAATACACTATATGTCAAAGTATTGTTTATATATTTTTCATTTATCATTTTGACAGCACTTGTGTTGCTTGTTTCCTCCCCCATACACACTGGCCAGAAACAAGATGCAATTATCACTGCCAATAGAGACCAATAATTACTGTGCTAATTATTACTGCTTCACTAATTATAGGTAAATGTTCAAAAGGCTAAGTGAAGTTTGGTTTCCTATCTAAAACTAACAAAAGTTGCTGAACCAGAATATTCCTCTCATTGCCTATGAATTTCTTTTAAATGCTGCACAATTCATTTATCAGTGGAGCTGGGTATGTAAGCACTCTCTCTCCATACAAGATCTGCTTAAACTTCCCTTTGTGCAGAATAGTAATCTTGCTTCCACTATCTCTGAACCCAGGTAATACAAATTATTTCTGCCACAAACATTCTGGCATTTGTCTAAAAATGGTGCTGTATGCCACAGGAAACTGTCCTGCACCTCAATAACCCACTTGGACCTTGGTCCCACCGAGGTCAATGGGAGTATTTAAATTTACTTTGATGGATTTTAGATGACATGCTTACAGCCAATACAGAGATGCAAGTGTCCAGCAGAATTATTGTTCCCTGCCTACACAGTTTAATACCAATTTTGCATTAGTTTTCATTAGATCTATTTGATTGACTTTAGGAAAATGCAATCTCATAGGTTTCCTGAACATAAATAATTTTTTGAGGCCCATGAGAGCAAATGCTGTTTACCTTGACTTAGCCCCTCTGCGTCCATTTTCCTGAGCTGTAAAATGGTTGAATGCTTAACTGACAGAGGTATTAGGAGGATTAATTAGCTAGTGTTTTTACTGCACAGAAAAAAAATATATAAACCATCCTTTCTGCCTCGCTTGCCACATCAGAGGCTGTACAGGCCATGCCATAAGCCCTAAAGGACAGGGCTTCAGCCGGATTTTCTGGGACTGAAAGTCCCTACCCTCATCATCTTCAGTTTATTCTGGTAGTGGTTCTGGCAACTAAACTAGGATCTTGTCATAGTCTCTCCTGCTGACTTACATTCACACTCATTACTATCAGAGAGAAGAATCAGCTACGAAGGAGACACTGACAGTGTTACCTGTTTTTCTCCACTCTATAGCAGCAGGATCAGCCACTGGTCATTAAGTCTCCAATGATGAAAGTAGGAAAACTGAAAATGTGTGTGTATAACTAGCCAATACAGTGGACCATGCCATATGGCAAAGGTACAAACATTTATAACCCTAACCCATATTACTTGACTCAGGCCAAGAAATAAACATAAATCTCTTACAGCACTCATGTATGGAAGAATGAGAATTTGAGGAGGCGAATAGAGCATTTCCAAATTTTCTTGCACGCAAATGGCACTAAGGAAGAATCAAAGATGGTGAATTCACAATTCTTTACAGCGAGAGAAGGAGAGGACCACAAATTGTTAGACAAGGGCTTTCAGGAATACTTAAATCTACACATGAATGTCACTTGAGAAAGGTTCACTGTCTTTACAGAAAAACAGCTGCCATGTGAGACCACAAACCACTAACATTACAGACCTACGTAAGGATATGTCTACACGTGCAGCCTATTTCGGAATAGGAATGCAAATGTAGGCATTCGAAAGTGCAAATCAAGCCCAGGATTTAAATATCCCACGCTTGATTTGCATCTTCCCAACTGGGCGCCATTTTTTAAATTTACAAGCCCGGACTAATTGCCCGTGTCTACACGTGGTAGTGAAACGGGCGTTCGAAATAAAGCCCTATTTCAAACTACCTGTTATTCCTCCTGCAATGAGGTTTAACAGGTAGATCAAAATAGGGCTTTATTTTGAACGCCAGTTTCACTGCTGCGTGTAGACGCGGGCAGTTATTCCGGGCTTGTAAGTTTAAAAAAAAAAATGGCGCCCAACCAGGAAGATGCAAATCAAGCATGGGATATTTAAATCCCGGGCTTGATTTGCAATTCCGAATGCCTACATTTGCAGCCCTTTTCCGAAATAGGCTGCAAGTGTAGACATACCCTAAGACTGAGTCAAGTGAATTTGAACTGTTAGCAGATGGACTAAAAGGAGACAACATTGTTTGGGACATAACAGACAGCCAAGTCAAGGAAGTTATTGTGAGAAAATGAGTTGATTTTGTAAACAGCAGTTGAGTATTTTCAAGACGAATGAAAAACATGCTTCCCAAATAAAAGTGCTAGCAATCCATGAAAGACTTTAATGAGGCCATTGAATGCAAGCACTGACAGAACATTAGAATAAGTAAGTCTAGTCATTAAAATGCTACCAAGTTTTGTAATTGTGGAAGCAAGTAAAAAGTTTTGACAAGTCTCAATACAAAGGGTCAGATAACCAATTGCAAAGGGGCTTCTTTGCACCCCAAACTAAGCTTGAAGTTAATTATCTTTGACCTAATGGAATTCCCTAGGGATGCAAAGCCAAATACCAAATTCTACAAAAGTGAATATGAAGCACCTATGCAATGATAAAAGGCAACGTTTTATGTTCAGTGAAAGAGAAAAGTCAGTTGTTATTATTAGTTTCATTTTATCCCAAAACACTTTTGACACAACTTTCTTAACAACCTGTTCTCTAGGTGTTCATTATGGAAACTGGTAATTATTCCAGATTTAAATGCTCAGTTCCATTTTCCACCTAAAGCAAGGATTGTCTCTTCATTTTGTATGAAAGGTATCGTTCTCAAAATTAAGAACACTTACTTTTGGAGTACAGAATTAAATTTCTAATAATTTACAAGTAAATTAAACAAGTTTGAATTAAAGATTCTGCTTGTAATTAATTTTAAGAACTTTGGTATCCATGAGTCATCCTTGTCCCAAATGACCTCAACAGAATAATATAGATGCTTCAAATTCTCCAAATAGTTAAAATGTCATGGAAATCTAGTGCATGGGCTATATTTGAAGTACACTAGTAATAACTCTTAAAAATATTAAGAACCACCCTGAATAGTACTTTTAATTGGAAGATTGGAAGATCTCAAAGTGTTTACAACCATTGCCTATGAGCATCACCTATCAGGTTAGTATAGTGGCCAACATTTACTAGAGAAAATATCAAAACTATCTGTTACTTCCCATTTAGAGAATGAATGAATAAGTACATTGAGGTACAGAAGGACAGGAGATTTCTCTTTCCAGTTGGTAGAAGGAATCTAGGGCAGATTTCATTATGCTCAGCCTTCCTGCTCTCATCACTAGATAACCTTTCCTGCCTTAAACAGAAAATCCAAAGTGTTTTATGAATTAATTAGACTTTTGTGACTATAGCAGATATTTATAGTTTATAAACTATGAACTGTAGTTTATAAAAAGGGAAAACGTATTTCCAGGAGGTTGTCATTTTCCTACTAAAAAGGGAAGAAGTAAGACATTAAGACAGGAATTCATTCTGTATTGAAATATGCAGTGTGGAAAGCAATGGCATTTAAATTCTGCTTTTAGACATACTTTAAAATAGATGCCTATTAAATTAATTACATGAAACTTACTAACTTACCCTCTCCCCAGCCCCCCAAATCCTAGCAAATTAAAAATTATCTCCTACTGATTCTAGATGATGACTGATAACTTGCATTCTGGAGAAAAGTTGCACCTGCGGTTTGTTACTTTTCCCTGCTTCAGCCCAGTATCTAAACCAGCCTATTCCTGTGGATTTTTTTCTTCCCACCCTTCAGCCTGACGGTAGTCCACTCACTGTGTTGTGATCTCATTACTACACTATGCTTCCTTTTTCACCTCCATTCTGTTCTCAGTGTTACAATGAACTATGCTCTGTATTACTGCCTGAACTAAGATGGAGAGCCTAATTATCCTTGCCACTACACTTCAGTACACAGAGGTAGGGGACTCTTAGAACACTGGGCTGAAGATACAGGAAAGGTGTGTGCACATATGTATGTGTGTGTTTTTAAAAGGAATGTGGCGCTGTACACTCTTTCAAACTCCTGTATAGCATTTCGCAATAAAACCCCCCACATTATTTTAAAGTAAGAGGGATCCCAAACAAACACAAACTACTCTTGCCTGTTTTTTTAAAATTCACACACATATTAAAATAGAGTTCAAAGTTAGTTGTTTTCCTCATGTTTTATTTCAATGCGTAATTAATTTCTACTTCCTCTCTGTTTGCAGGAAAATGGAAACTTTCCTGGAACTAATGCAAGCATTCAGAGACACAGCAAATCTGAAATTTCCAGAGCTGTTTCTAAGTTATATTTTCTATTTACATATATATATTTAATAACAACAGAACATTGGGAGTTTTCATTTTATATTTCAATTAACCTATTAACTATGGCTGTTTCCTTCCTCCTGTTACAACATACATCCATGGTCAGGTCCCATACTACCGGGCTGGTTAATGTATAGAAAAGATCCTCTTATTTTTGTTATTTATTGAGACAGCTATTAGCCTCTCTATCTTACCCCTAACAGATTTTGTTGCTGTTCCCTCAGTAAGGGTTGGAGGAAACTTCACCTGAAATACCTACCAGAGGAAATGCCGGGTGGCAAAGATCCAACCCCTGAGACTGGATGTGGGGCCGGGATGCTATTTAAAAAGCCCGCCCTCAGGAATCTCGAAAGAGACTTCACCCCAATGGTCGGGAAGGATCCTTTTAAAAAGATAAAAATGATCATTAATCAAACAAGCTGTTCTTTGGCTGCTCAAAAGACGCTGTTTGTTTGAGAGATTAAATGAAACTCTACAAAGTAAAAAAATGTCTTCATGGAAGCAGAGCCCATAAAATGCTATTAAACAATAAAAAACTGGTCACGGTACAAACAGAACACGCACAACCAACCATAACAACAACAAAAGAAAACCTCTTACACCAGAAGCTATTAAGCTATACCGTACCAGCAAGAAAGGTCTTGCTTCCTCCATAGCTGGCAGTGTTTAAATGGGGAATTTCAGAACTTAAAGAAGGAAGAATATAAAGAGATTCACATATCATAGTGAAATCAACTTCTCAGAACCAGCTAGTGCATTTCACACTTATTTTGCTCTATCTATATGTGCAAAACTCCCACAGATGTCAACAGATTTCCCATATGTGAAGGGAGCAGAATATCAGTTTAGATCACTGCAAACATTCCCCCCCAAAAGAGAAGTTTAGTACATTATGTCATTTACTGATAGCTATTTTGATATATTGATGATGAAAAGATTAAAAGCCATGAAACTTACAACAGTATCCCCTGGGGAAGACCCAACTTCAATGGGGCTGTGCACAGGCCTGTGCTTAGCAGATCTCTATATTGAATAGGAGCTTGATATCTCAAAGCTTCTTCAATATAAAAAAAATGTAACGAGAAATTTTTTGTCCAAGTTTGAAAAAAAATAATTAAACCTAACTTACAGTTGGGTACTAAATATTCAGTGTAAGGCAGTGGTTCGCAACCTGTGGTCTGTGGACTGTTGGAGGTCCGCAACAGGACTGTAGGGGGTCTATGAAAGGTTGGGGAACTGAGAGGCTCCGTGCTGGCAGCCAGCAAGTCCCTCAGCCCACACTGCTTCTCAAGCAGGCTGAGGGATGTGCAGGCTGCAGGCAAAGCTATATTTTTGCGGGAGGTGGGTCTGTAAAATTTTAATAGATAGAAAAGGGGTCTGTATGCTGGAAAAGGTTGGGAGCCACCGGTGTAAGGTTTATGTTAGTAAAAACAACAAACAAGTTCCCAATCAAAAGTTAGGCAATGGTAAGTTTTGATATCTGCTTTCACCATTTTCACAAGATGCTTCATGGTTGTGCCTCAGAGATAGAAAAGCCTTAATTTTATAATTAGAAAACAAAAAAGGTTTTCTAATTTTTATGCAATTACAATTTGTGGAGACTCCTTAGATACAGAGAAACCCAACTGAGGAAATTCATTGAGGAAGTATCCTGAAATAGCCATTTGTGTCTTTTGAGAAAGCCTGTTATTTCAAAATATAACAGATTTGCTATTTCAATGTCCCTGTAAATCTCATTCCAAGAAGATTAAGGGACATTTTGGGATAGCACTCTATTTTGAAATTTGGCACTGTGTACAAATTAACTTGAAATAAGCTATGCAATTTGCATAGTTCAAATTGCATAGCTTATTTTGAGATAAGGGTGCAGTATAGACATAGCGTTAGAAAGATCTAACAGGTTGCTCCTTTGATTTTTGTATACAGTAGACCTGTTTTCCCCCAATACTTGCTTCATTCCTTATCCTTCTAAAGTCTACACACACTACAAAAATTATTATAGTATGAAAAAGAAAATTGATATAATTGATGTCTTAAACACAGAACCTTTATTAGATATTCTTACAGACCTTTAATATCGACAGGTAGGATCAAAACTCTGAAGGTCTCCCCAGCAGATCTCTTTGCAGGATTAAGATTGTGGACACAGAACAACTTACTACAAAAGTACCCAATGGAGTGTTCATAAAGGACAGTTCTTGAATAGAACTGGCAATTTGGAAACACCACATTTGGGTGGGATAGCCACAGGGGGGAATTGTTTTGATTTATTTTTTCAATTCCTTAGGGTATGTCTACACTTGCAGCCTAATTCAAACTAGGGCTGCAAATGTAGGCATTCGGAATTGTAAATCAAGCCCAGGATTTAAATATCCTGAGCTTGATTTGCATTTTCCTGGATGGGCGCCATTTTTAAAATTTACAAGCCCAGAATAACTGCTCGTGTCTACATGAAGCAGGGAAATGGGCGTTCGAAATAAAGCCCTATTTTGAACTACCTGTTATTCCTCCTGCAATGAGGTTTAACAGGTAGTTCGAAATAGGACTTTATTTTGAACGCCCATTTCCCTGCCGCGTGTAGACGCGGGCAGTTAGTCTGGGCTTGTAAATTTCAAAAAATGGCGCCCGGCTGAGAACATGCAAATCAAGCCCGGGATATTTAAATCCCGAGCTTGATTTGCAATTCCAAATGCCTACATTTGCAGCCCTAGTTTGAATTAGGCTGCAAGTGTAGACATACCCTAAGGAATTGAAAAAATAAATCAAAACAATTCCCCCCTGTGGCTATCCCACCCAAATGTGGTGTTTCCAAATTGCCAGTTTTATTCAAGAACTGTCCGTTATGAACACTCCATTGGGTACTTTTGTAGTAAGTTGTTCTGTGTCCACAATCTGAATCCTGCAAAGAGATCTGCTGGGAAGACCCTTCCACCTATGCAGAACTGAATGAAGTCAGTGGACACCTCACTGATGTATCTCTTTGCAATTCAGTAATTTTCTTTTGCATGACCTAATTTTCTCTCTAGAAGTGACAGATGATCTATGATCTGCCAATAGTTCAAGTAAGGCAAACTAATACATTACATTTAAGAAGTCACCTCTAAAACCATCTCTGTGACTCTTATTTTTTGTATTATTTTCTCTTATCATAAAATGTGAACTACGAGCAGATATTAGATCTGGGGTAGGCAAATACTGACTCTCAGGCCTGATCTGGTTCCCAAGGTTAGTTCCTAGTGGGCCGTCGCCATTGTATTTACCTGTGCCTCCACAGGTATGAGAAACTGTAGCTCCCATTGGCTGTGGATTGCCATTCCTGGACAATCGGAACTGCAGGAAGTGGTGTCCTGATCCATGCCACATCCTGTAGCTCCCATTGACTGGGAATGGCAATCCACAGTCAATGGGAGCTGCAATCGCTTTTACTTGTGCCTCCACAAGTACGGATAGCGGTGGCGGCATGCCAGAGACTAATCCTGGTGAATCGCTGACATTTTATTGTCTTAAATCATCTATCATATCTACAGTTGTGAAGAAGAGCTCTGTGTAGTTTGAAAGCTTGCCCCTTCTATCAACATATAAAAGGTACCTTACCTACTTTGTCCCTTAAAGTATTGACTAAAAAGTATATTGCAGAAGACAAAAAACCTGAATGGGTGAGGGGCAAGGAAAAAAACCCAGTAAGCATAACAGGCAGGCAGAGTGAAAGATCTGAAAATACAAATCAACATAAGAAAATGGATGTGTAATAGTAAACATGAAGTAAATGTGTTTCAGAAATGGTGTAGAGAGCTGCATAGATTTCACTACAGAAAACAGAAGTTTCCTCTAGCTTAATATGTTTCATAGAACCATAGAGCTGGAAGAGACCTCAGAAGGTCATCAAGTCCAGCCCCCTGATCTAGGCAAGACCAATCCCAACTAAATCAACCCGGACAGGGCTTTGTCAAGCCGAGACTTAAACATCTCTAGGGATGGAGACTCCACTACTTCCCTGGGTAACCCATTCCAGTGCTTCACTACCCTCCTAGTGAAATAGTTTTTCCTAATATCCAACCTGGACCTCTCCCACCACAACTTGAGACCATTGCTCCTTGTTCTGCCACCTGTCACTACTGAGAACAGCTTCTCTCCATCCTCTTTGGAACCTCCCTTCAGGAAGTTGAAGGCTGCTATCAAATCCCCCCTCACTCTTCGTTTCTGCAGACTAAACAGACCCAACTCCCTCAGCCTCTCTTCATAAGTCATATGCTCCAGACCTCTAATCATTTTGGTTGCCCTCCGCCCTCTCCAATGCGTCCACATCCTTTTTGAAGTGGTTTGTGGTGTATGTTTGTTTTCTTTAGAAAAAAAGAAGCAGCAATGTTTACTCTGGTCCGAAGTTCAAATCAGAGGCAGAGTCTACTCTACAGCAGACCATCAATGTAAATTATGCAACTTCAGTTATGTGAATAATATAGATAAAGTCAATGTATGTAGATCTACTTGTCTTCACTGCAGTGAGTGGCAGATGTGCTGCTGTTGATTTTGCTTATGTTCCACGTACTAGTGGAGTGCTGGAGTCAACAAGTGAGTGCTTAGTGGTCGATTTATTGTATCTATACTAGATGTGATAAATCAACCCCAGTGCATCGATTGTAGCCCATTAATCTGGCGGGTAGTGTAGACATGCCCATCGTTAGCAAGAATATCTCTGCAGACTCCTATGCTTTATGTTTCCAGCTGTAAAAGGACAGCAGATGTTTCTTTGATGTGAGGTCACTATTATTCTAAATATAAATATTTTAAACAATGTTTAAAGGTAGGGTGATCATATTTCTCTACTACATACGGAACACCTGGTAAAATTAGTTGTATTCAAGTGAGTTCAATGGCAAGCAATCAGAACTACACAGTACAAACATTCAAATTAATGTTGGCTGAGCTCCTGTTAAAAACAAATATAGCATAGTTGGATTCTTTTTAAGTTACCTTTTTATCTTTAAGATTTTAGGGTCCACAAATGTGTGTGTGTGACATATCTTCCTATCCCCACACATGTGGAGAGGTGACACACACGTGCCCCCTTACACCTCTCTCACACGGAGGGGGAGAAGGATGACCGACCAATCTGACCGTCCTTGCCCAGCCCTCCCCACCACTCTATGCCTTGCTGGTCCCCTAGGACACACTTGCCTTTTCTGGTACCTGGGATAGCATGTTCCCTGGGCAACATATGGGTGACACACAGGGGCACATGCCCCCCCAATTTCTGCCAGGGTCACACCAGAATGTGGCCAGCATCACCCTTTCAGCACTGTGAGGGATGGAAGAGATGGGATCTACTTCCAGCCACAGGGGAGAAGGTGGGGGAGAAGGGATGACATGGTCCCTGTGTTTGCAGAAATCATTCCTTTTTCTCTCTCCCCAACCCTCACAACTAGAAGCAGCTTTGTCCCTTCCTGCCCATATGGCATGTGTTCTTACCCCTGAATTTTGGTTTAAGAGATCTACTAGATATCCCAGCCACATCCTGTCCCTGGGCCACCATGTGGGCATTATGCATCAGGGTACAGGAACCCTGACTGCAGGGGCATCCACAGAGACTGGCCAGAGAGGTGGCTCAGTAGAGAAGGGTACCTAGGGGCAGGACCCAGGAGGGGAGTAGTGAAGAGGGAACTAAGCCCCTGTTCAGAGAGCTGCTGCGGAGCCTGCAGGTTTGGGGCTTGAACTGGGTACAAATTGTTCCCTTCTGCCACCCCAGAAGTTAGCTGAGGGGTGGAGAAGGCTTCCCTGTGCTAGTGCTGTGCTTTGACAAATGCAGGACCTAGCTCTTCCTAGCCAGTGCCCAGGGTGTTGGCCAGCTAGATGCAGTGGGGGAAGGAAGGAGTCTGCCAGCCAGGCTGTTGGTAAGATGAGCCTTCACAGTGCTGGGAGCAGCTGTACTCCACTGGCGAGCATAAGGAGAATCAGTGGGACTGGGGGAATGAAAAGGCAAAGCAGAGAGAACAGTCAAGAGGCACCTATAAGCTATAAGTCAATTCTTCTCTGGTGACCTATTGTGAAACTTCTAGAATCCATCCCTGCTTTATTGGCACATTTTCTGATTCCCACTCTTGTGATGCACCCCATTTTACAAGAAAAAAGCCTGTGCAAAAATGTGTTTGTGAGAAGTAGACTCAAATCAAGTGAATGAACACAGAATTAATTTGTAAAGGAGATAAATAACATGCGATGATTTGAAACAGGGAATGGTGGCAATACAGTCCTGTGATCAGAGACCTGGAGGGGAGGGGAAGAGGGAGGAAGGTTTCAGAGCCCAAGTGCTAGTCCAAGCCTTACTTTCTACACTATTGTTAGCCCTGTAATCAAGATTCTCGCAAACCCAAGTCAATTGATCCAGGCTCTGAGACTTTCTGCCCACAGGGTTTTTGGGGGGGAGTTGGGTCTTTTTTTGCAGGTGTACACCCTTTTAACACATCAGGATAGACTTTGGTTTCTACTCCCATGGTGAAAAGCACTGTAGGAAAACCAGGTTAATTGGTTATCTGAGAGTTTATTCCCTTGCATAAGGTAATTCCCAGATGGTGCTGGGCTCTCTTTTATCTGGAATAGAGGGTTTGGTTGCTGAGCTGCCACACACTGCTAGTTCTGGCCGCTGGAACAAATACTTGGGAAAACAGGCAGTCATATGTAAGAAAGAAGAGCTTTCTCGCCATCTTTCTCTCCACTGGTCCTATTGAGTATCTGGCTCATTATATACTACTAAAAAATAAAAGGGCTGGTTTCGTTCTTTTAAGTATTTTGTCCAGCAAAGGTGAAATTCAATTTATACAGTTTACTTACTATTAATATGATACAACAACTTTATTTTTTCTTCTTTAGTTGCATTGCTAGCCTAATTAAAATTTTCTGGAAATAAAGGGCAGTATATAGTCATTTCTCTCCCATGGCATATTATGCCACTTTCTTTCCTTGCTAGTCTCAGAATGCATGTCTGGCAAGATGAAAATATGCTTATTCCCAAATGATTTTTTCCTGCTTTCCTGCTTGGGCAAGAGTGTTTTTCTAGTCTTGAAATCCCAGCTTTGTATTATGACATGTGTTCTTACCCCTGAATTTTGGTTTAAGAGATCTACATAATCTCGCCTTTTCCAATTTGTGAATCATTTCCCCCATCACTTTGTTAATCAGGTTGGTTACAAATTCAATCATGGTTTTGCCTTCAGCTTCCTGGGTAATCTTTATTAGGTTTGAGCATCATGTTCTGTTTCTGAAGTCTTTAATTTTATTATCAAAATACTGTAATCACTTGAAAATCTCTTCAGGCACATACTTTTAAGTCAACTACAGAGAGAATGACTCTTCAGTCTCTGCAATTCTTGCAGTAAATAATTCAGTTGAAATGCTGAAGTTTCAATAGATAGCAGCAATTTTTTATTGCCGTGTAGGCTTCCTGTATGAATTTCTTCTTGGAGCAGATGAATTTTTCTAAGTTTTCCTAATTTTTCTTTGCCCCAGCCACTATTCACTTTTGTGGGTTTGGTGAGGAGCTCGTGTCCTCGCTGAAGCCTAGAACTTTCTCTTAGAGACAGTTTCCCTCCTCCTTTCTTTATCTGATACTTTTTCTAGACTTCCTGTTGTATACAGGAATAGGGTAGTATCCCTTTTAATAGTTTAGGAGCCCTCTAGTAATGCTTGTTTTAGAAACTGCTATGCACATAGCTAAATCATGGATATTTGGACTATTTTAGTAACGCTACGCCTACACTATGAGCAAGGGCCATAATTCCCAGTGTCCACACCCATACTTGATCTAGCTCAGTGAGAGCTTGCACGAATATAAACAGTGCAGCAGTGATAACACAAGCAGTGGCGGTACCACAGAGTCATACTATCCCAGCATATGGCGTAGCTTCTATTTCCTGTGCAAAACTGCAACTACATTATTATGCATATTTGCTCTATCAAGCTACCACAAGTATGTGTATGTCTTCTGGAGATCCCACCCCACGCTCACAGTGTAGGGGTATATCTAGACTACAGGCTTTTGTCGACAGAAGTTTTGTTGACAGATACTGTCGACAAAGCTTCTGTTGACAAAGAGAGTCTGTCGACAAAGCAAGCCGCTTTGTCAACATGACAGTGTAGACACAAAGGACAGTGTAGATGCAATAACACCTTCTGTTGACAGAACTCTATTGACAAAAGGCGTTATTCCTCGTAGAATGAGGTTTACAGCTGTCGACAAAACTGCTGAGTCCTTTCGACATTATGTTGACAGAACTCAGTGGCAATGTAGACACAGGTATAGTTTTGTCAACAAAAGTCCACTTTTGTCAACAAAATCCTGTAGTCTAGACACACCCTAGATGTTGTCTAAATATGGCTATTTCTGCCTAACTATGCCTGTGTGGTTCCTTTATGTGGTTATTGTTTGGTTATTTGCACAAGCCACCATGTGCTGAGTGACATTTTAGTGTAATTTGAAAGAAAAGTAACACTGAGTATACTGAAGCTCTTAAATGTATCTTTTTGCTCTGACACTCTTTATGGTCCCACAATTGCTTCACTAATATATACTGGCCACTTGGCATACTGAATATCTTCTAATAAAAAGCCTCCACCACTGTGCTGGATATACACTTGCTAAGAAGGACACTATTCATGTGGGCTCTGCCTTAAAATTATAAAAATGCAAGGTGGCCAAGAAATTAAGGATCAGATCTTTTGTGCAAGTCAGCATTGTTCTCCTGACATCAGTGGCTCTATGCTGATTTCCATTACCTGAAGATCTGGACCTAAGGTTTGAAAATTGTGCACGAATAAGTTCACTACATAAACAGGTATATACTAACAGTCTGACTGCAGAACTGCAAGTCATGAACCTCTAAGATCTAATCTTGATGCCGACACTGACTGATTTTTGTGGCCTTGAGCAATTGACCAACTTGTAAATAGCTATTGTAGTGGGGCATTTGCCCCACTTTGAGTGGAAGGGATTAAAGCAGGCTGGAGGGAGCCTGCCCACAGTCCAGGTCAATCACAGGGAGGCTTATAAGGAGCCAATGAGAAGGTGGCTTGCTCAAGCAGCCCTGCCATAAGGAGCTACTCAGTAGAACAGAGGACAATTAGAGCCTGACTAGAGAGGAGGGTGCAGAACCAGGGAAGGAGAAGCACCTTGGGCAGAGGAGTTCTGGGAAGGATAAGGGAAGCTAGAGGGAGTCTTCAGCCTGTTAGCTCTGATACAAGGGCCAAGTAGGTGCAAAGAGTCATGGGAAAGAGGGCCAGACAGGGAAGAGGAGGAGGACAGGATAGAAAAGTGGGCAGGCCTGAATCTTCCCCTTCCCCTTCCCCTTTGTACTGCACTTAGCCACACTGAAGAGTTGCCTTTATAGACTGTGGCTTGCCCCTGAGGCGAGGGGCTAGACACTGGCTGTAGGTGGCCACAGTGGCTGCCGCAAGACTGAGGACTGCTGATATCCCCGGAAGGAGGGGAGAGACTGGAATATTGAGCACTGCTGGAGGGTAGTGTTCTGAGGAGGACATCATGATCCTGAGACTGATGTAGGTCTAGAGGGAGAGGGTAGAGATACTGCAGAGACAAATGGGTGATACTGGCCAGAAGAAGGCATCCTGATGACAGTCAGAGCTAATTCCCAAAGTGACCAGCAGGAGGTGCCATGGTAGTGAATCCCAACCCGGTTATAGTTATCTACTTCCCAGATGTCTTGTAAAATGTAATATCTGCAAAGTACTTCAGAAATTGATACGAGTGCTAACTATTTGTAATAATATGCTGCTTCATACTCATGTCAGGGTGAATTTGGAAATATCCCTACTGCAAATTATATGTTACATTATAGGCAGAATCCTAACATTGCTGTGCTGCACCTCACAGAGATGGAGAAGAATGGGGTGAAAGTGGGGTAGAGCCATGCACTGCACAATAAAGCACAGTTATCCTACTAGCATAGCTCAGAATGGATCAGGGCAGATGGACGGGTGAATGAAACGCATAGCAGGAATACCTTACTGTGATTTTCATGCAACAACTATTAGCATTGATGGCACTCCTTTGCAAACATATTGAAGGAATGGCCATTTCCTTGGTATATTATTGGGCCTGATCATGAGGCTTGTGTTCTAGAGGTAAAGTGATGGGTTAACACATACCACTATTCAATTATAAATTACAATTAGAAATACAAATATCTATAATCAAAAGATACTCCAAAAAAAAAAACATTTCACATTTAAAATCAAGTAAACAAATTGACATTTTAATATTCCAAGGGCTTGAGTAAGTTTATTCCCTCCCCTCCCGCCAACAAACACACACACAGATCATGTGGCTCATGAGATACACAAGTAAGAAAAGTTTCTACTGCTTTTTACTGCTATCAGCATGGCACCGCCAACATAGATTTTGTAAGAATCTGTGAGCTGTATTCTATGTCTCATCAACACAATTATTTCCAAGTTCCAATCACCAACACCTGTGTACAACCACTGGCAGCCTTTGGACTACACAGGTGTCACTGAGAGCATAATTTAAAGGCACTAAATTGCACAGGTGTAGCTGAGACTCTAAATTGGCTTGCAGAATATTTGCTGCTGATTAGCGAGAGAAGGAAAAAAACTCAGTTTGATTCAAAGCCCAGTTTACAGAGCTGTTTTTAGAAAAAAAACAGCCACTCTTGATTTAGAAATTACCAGCAATGGAGATACCACCATCATCCATGGTAAATTGATCCAATGGTTAATTACTGTCACTGTTAAAATTATATGCCTTATTTCCAGTCTATATATCTAGCTTCAGTGTCCAGCTGTTGGGTCATGTTCTAACTTTCTGTGATAGAAACAAAGAGCCTAATATAAATATTTGTTCTCCATATATTTATTTACAGACTATAATCAAGTCACCCCTTAACCTACTCTTTGTTAGCTCTGAGGCTATCACTATAAGGCTTGCTTTTTAATCTTTTAATCATTCTTATGGCTCTTCTCTGACCCTTTTTGAGGTCAGGCTGATATGACAATAATTACCAAGCTGATCCCATTGACCCTTCTTAGTGGACTTAGACCAACTCTGAGCACCTATGAAAATCTCTTCTTTAATGAACATTGTTTTTGGGAGCTTATTAGAGACCTTTAGCCTCTTCGGTGTCCTATAGAATTCCAATAAAGGACCATGAAAATTACAATGAATGTTTATGCATTATAACAGATGTTATGTAAATATTCCTAATTCCTGAATGCACACAATGTGCAACACTCAATCATTTTATTAGGCAGTTTTGAGATAGTAAGCTCAAACCACACATTTCTTTACATACTTTCAAAGAAGCAATGACAATAAAAATAAGATGGAATGTGTTTGTTTCAATACTCTCTATGGAGAAATGTGTTAAAGACTTCCCACACATATCCTGGCATTCAGCTAAATCTATTTCTAAATACTCATTTATTTGTGATGTTACCTGTTGATTTGATTTGAGCCCTTCTTCCTGCTTAGGATGGACATGCTAAAAGGGACTAAAAATAAAAATATCTGCCACTACCATTGGAAAAAAGGCAGGTGAGGACCGTGTAATGTAGTGTATTGTGATCTCTAGAGAGGGATGCTTCTGTAACCGCCACTGGGAGGATTTGAACCTGGTTCCTTTGGAGCTGAGTATAGGAGCTTTGTAACCAGACAGAGCCCCCCCCCCCTCTGGTCACATCCATCTTTCTTGCCCCTCTGAGGTGCCTGGAGCACACAGGACACAGAGAGCAATAAAATCAGCATAGTCCTTGACGCCTTGACGGAAGGCCCGGATATGCTGGCTCATCGTGACCCTGGATAACTGTAAACATAGATAAGAGGGTGGTCAAGCTAGTCATTGACCAAGAGGCTGCAGAAACTACCCATTGGCTGGCACCTATGTTGATACAATCACACAACCATCCCGGGAGAAGAATCTCCCGCTGAGTAAAGACTGTCCAGTACTCCCAAATTAGTTCTCTCTCTTACAAGTGTAAATTACGTTCACAACTCCCTTGTAAGAACTGGCATCACAAAGACAAACCAACACAATTTGGCACCTTAGATAAGAAAGAGAATACGTGACTCCACAGGTATAAAGATGGGCCCAGCAGCACTCATTTTGAGTATCAATCCATCAGCTGCCTGCTGGTCGGGCTAGGTGATTAACTCCCGAGATCCACATGGGGACGCCCAGCCTCATATTCATTTTTCCGAGGAATTGAGTGACCGATCCCGAGAGATGCAGAAGGGGGTAAAAATTGTACCTGTATGTGTCCTTTTCTTTTGTCATTGTGCATGTATAGTATTAGAGCTTTATAAGGCTAAGTTGTCATTTGGGTACCATCATTTGGTGAGTTTTGTTTTCCCTCCTTTCCTTTGTAACCATTTAAGACCTGTATTTGCTAGCAGTTAAGAAGTAGAGCAATAGCCATTGTAACCGTATGATTATAAGTTTCTCTAATAAACTTGTAACTGTTTAAGCTTTAACCTGACTCCTCCTGTTGCTGTAACAGAACCAGACACCATTAGAAGAATCATAGCCAGTCGGGGTAGACACAGTGAGAGCTGGGCGTTTGGGTCCTGCCACCTCCATGGGGCAGACACTTGGGGCACCCGTCAGCCTTCCTGGCTGCCCGCTGCGAAGGGACTTTTGTCCTAGCAGTCAAAGACTCGGTTGTAATTCTTTGGGGCACCCGTCAGCCTTCCTGGCTGCCCGCTGCGAAGGGACCTAGCAGTCAAAGACTCGGTTGTAACTCCTAGCAGTTGAAGACTCGGGTGTTTAACAGGGCTCACAGACCACTCACTGCCCCGACCACCGGCTGACAAGCCTCTACCCTCTGAGCTAAAAGCCAGCTGGCTTCTAGCTCATGCTGTAGAGATCTCTTGTTATTAGCTGTTGCTGTGGTCTAAGTGCCACTGCATGGTAACCACACTAGGTGTGTGGGTTACACTTCTCTCTGCAGAAATTCACACCTCCACAGAAGTTAGGACAGGCCTATGCATTAAGTTCCATTTGAACTCTCAAAACATTATTTAAATGGGACTAAGTGCTACAGAGGCCTCGACTGCCACTCCTCATGGGGTTGAATTTCACGTCTCAGAATATGGAACAGTCTCTGCTATTGAAAAATTCAATCAACTTTTTGGAGTTTTTGTGAATGAATAATTACCATGGCTCTTTGCATCAGGGTCAGATCTTTTCTAGCTGGCAAGGAGATGCAAGCTCAGTCTGCCCAGTTTCAACAGCACAGATTCAACCACTGAACTCAGTCTAACTTTATTGGATTCTGGCATAGTGGTGGTCATAAGTGGAGTGACCACAAGCCCAATCTCTGTTCATTAGTGGAAGGGGTTACACTACTTCTTTTATTCCATTAAAGAAGTGCTGTTTATGGTTCCATACTTTAAGAGGTGTTGTGTTTTGCTCTTTTAACAGAGATGAAACCACTTTGTATGGTGAATATAGTTATCCTCTCCAAAATTAAAGCACTTGCTCTTGAGTACTGAATTAATTTTCTGAGGATTTACAAGTAAATTGGTTGATTAGTTTGAATTAAAATTAATTTAAAAAAGAGCCCTTAAAAATGTATCACACTGAGTTAAATGTTTTGTGCTGAAGGATCTTAATAATAGAACAACACAAATGTGTCAAACTTCCCTTGCCACTAAAACTGACCGTAAGCTTCTGCACAGGCTACCCTTGAAGTTTTTTCTTGTCTAAGGACGAAGGGTTATTTTTTCTCGTTATTCTTCATAAAGATTTTCTTCAGCCAGGGCTGATGAATTCCCAGTAAAACTTCCCCATTTCAAAAGGCCTGATATCTAATAGTGTTCTGAGAGGAACTAGAGTCATAACTTGCCCATAATGAGGTGATCATTTTGAGAAAAGCAGCTATCTCCCAGACATCTCTTTTAACGAAGATGGCTGCTGGCTTCACTTGCTGGAAACAATGGGAGCCATTGGCCATTTTGAAATAAGGCATCTTAAGTGAAGGCAGATATGACCTCCGTCCCATAGAGAAACATAGGAGATCTCAGCTACTTTGAAAGAGGCCAACTCCAAAAAAGCAGTGAAGACAATTTTATGTACCAGCCTTTACTGACAGAAAAACTTTCTATTATGAAAATCAAGAGTAAAAATGACTAATCCTAAATATTTATTTTCAAAGGTTACCCCACTGTACCTAGTCTACTCAAAAGAGAAGGTGCGAAGTAGGGGTTTGAGTGGATACATATAGAAAGGGGAATGTGGGGTACAAGAAGAAGGGTGCAATTGGGAAGTGTATGTAGTGGAATATGAGGAGATACAGGAGCATAGGGAATTTAGGGAATATCTGTAGGAGAATCAGGGGGACAGGAGGGTGAGGAAAAGTGCAGTATACACTGCAGCTGCTTTATGCTGGTCTGCCCATGCCAATGCAGATGTAAACTCAGTTTAACTTCTCAGTATGCTTTGTACTGGTCCAGGGTGACATAAAGCAGCCAGAATATATTGGTGAATGTGGCCATCATTTAAAAAAAAAAATGTTGCCAACTCTCATCATTTTATCTGAAGTCTTAGGATAACCGAAGCCTTAGCTACTATAGTCATGTAATATGTGAGCATCTACACAGCAGCACAAGCTCAAAATAAACTGCAATTTGAGCTACACAAATTGCGTTATTATATTTTGAGTTTATTTTGATATAGGCTATTTTGAAATTAAATAGGCCACTATTCTGACAAGTCCCTTAATCCTGCTAAGCCCGTTATTTCGATTGCATTTTGAAATAACGGGCATAGTGTTAAGATGTGGAAAATGCTATTTGCGGATACTGGACACATCCCAAAATAGCACCACTGTCTAGACGTACCGTATGTGAGAATCTTAGCTTTTATTAAAAAAAAAAAGTTTTTATCCCTCAGGATTGCAGCTAAAATGTCGAAAATATGAAAGGAGTGTATCCTAGAAGGTTTAGGCAGAGCCACAAGTATCAATGAAAATTAGGAACATAAATACCTTTGTAGATATAGGCCTTAGAACCCAGATGGCAAGTAAGAATGCCAAATTTATTTTAAAAATACTTCATTATTTTTAGGTAAATCACATGATTTTTAGGGGCTTGACTCACAATTTTGAATATTTGGGATCAGCAATATTGAAAAAAATACTTAAGGTCAGTCCAGCATATCTTTAAACAATTAGAAATATCACTATAATATCTGTGGTTCCTGTCTACTTTTTATATATGAACTTTCTAATTACAAAAAGGAAATTCTCAGACCAAATCTAAAATTAGATGGATTTAATGCTGAATACTTGCCAGCAATGAAAAATAAAATACATTACATAGATAAGCAAATGACTGACTTCAGCAAGACAAATCCAAGGGAGAACTTTCACAGTTCAAAGAAATCTAGACAAATTTAGGTCTGATAATGGACAGTTAGACTTTAGGTTATTAGAGATCTCTGTCCTGTAATGACAAATCCAGTAGTGAAAGGGTAGGGCATGGGAAAAAAGGTAGTGTCTTTAAAAACAATCAGCTTAATCTAATCAGAATATAATGAGAAACAGCTTAATTATAATCATTAGGTTTTTTGCATGGCATCACTACAAAGTAGAGATATGATTTGGTGCCATGATCACGCTTCTCCATAGTCTAACATGTTTTCATATTTCTAAATTTAAGTTTATCCTTAACTTTGAATTTCCTGTTTATAACATTTGGTTTTGGGATCATTACAAGAGTCCTATAATGTAGTTTACCCTAAATTAGTGATTTGTTTTCTTGTTTGTAGATTTTATACTGGGAGACTCTGGAACCAACCAGTCTTAACCTGTTTCTATGCAGTCAGTATAAATAATTATGGCACTATAGGACTGTACAAGGTCTCCAGATTAACGGGTTTTGTAAGAAAAAGCAAGTGTAGAATACAGGTCACAGCTCCTGGGAAGGAAATGTTAGGAACTGCAGAATGTTTAGGTAAAATAATACAGTTCAGTTTCCCCTGTTGGTTCTAAACAAACAGTGATTTGAAAAAAAAATCATTGGGGACTTTCTTGAAAATAGTTCTGCAAACACTTTGTAGCTTGTTAAATGTTAGTGCATGCTGAAACTCTGGTTACTGGGAAGACTAGTGTGAAAACATAAATATGATTAAGGCGTTTAACAACAATAACAACTGTTCTTTTGAATCATCTTCACATTCTTAATGGAACCATAATTTAAAGTACTGTGTTCCTGTTATGTTGGCTGCCATAAAACAGTCTGTGGATGTTTAGTTGTCTATTAAATACATATTTTTCAATCAGCACTTACACTGTGAAAATAGCTTTAGCAAGATACTAAACAAGAGCTTTGAAATGTTAATATATTTATAGTTACGCATAATATCCAGAGCTCAATTCCAAGCACTGTAAACTGTGCATTTGGATTTCGGTCATACATGTAAAATTAAATAAGGTAGGAATAAAATATTTTCATTTTTAGTATCTGATGGGTTAAATGATGGTTAAAGTCTTCAGATTATTTCTTAGGATTTGCGAGAGACAGATAGCCTCTCCATTGTTAAATCTGAAAACAGAATTCCATTATATGCCTTATTCTGGCCCACAGATCACTATAGATTTTAGTAAGAAAAAGAGGGATTTTGTATGAGATCGTGTGATCAGTTCAGCACAAGAATTTATTTATGGGAGTTTGATAGTCTGGGATGCATAATTTTAGAAATGACAAGTCCTCCAAAAGAGGGGGCTACAACATGAGTACTGCATGAGGGCCTGCAGAAAGATGGCCCTAGATGTGTATGTTACTCTTTTAAAATTTAAATTAAGATTTAAAATAAAAATGTATATTATGTAGAAAGCAATATCATATCAATTTGAGCCTAATGCTCAAAAGCTGAGGCAGTTTTCACTTTCGTCAGTGGAACTGCCTTCCCCAGCTGTTTGTTATAGTAGGTAAACTTAATGATGTGGCCTGTTGTGCCATCATGCTGTTCTGCGGTTAAATCTTTGATTATTTACTACTTGTGTAGCTTGCCAGTTCATAATAAAGAGAACAAAGAATAGGGGGACAGACAGATTCAATTCAGAGAGAACAAATAATGCTGTAGAAAGAAATTCATGGTTTTCAGTTAAGAAAGTGTTTAGAGTTAGTGAACACTTGATAACAACCCCAGTAATTCTTCAGAGTCAATTACAAAAAAAAAGATTTGTGCTTGAAATCTTTAGATTGCAGATTCACCAGGCCACCCCGTAAAGGGGTAGGTTTTTTTTTTTGGTCAGTGTAACAGGGTTTACCCATGGGCTCCCTGACCTCTGGTCCCTTTTGTGCTCACAAATCAGCTGGAGACTTTTCTTTTGATGCAGTCATCTGTACCCTTCATTTTCCGTGTCAGTTCCCACCACCTTCTATGTACTGAGCTTCAGGGACTGCTAGCTTCTGCAGTTAGCCGGGGAGTGCAGCTTTCCACTCCCTGGTTCTTCTCCTTCCTTACTCCATTATTACCTTCCTGCCAGCCTTACATAGCCCTTGGCTAATGAGGCCAGCAGCTGTTCCCCATTTATTCCTCAGGTGTGGGATTGCTCTGCCAGCTCCAATTACCTTTTCCTACTGGAGCTGGAGTGACAAGAGCTCTGGATCAGGCTTCTAGCCAGCATCTTGTCACAGTCTGCTTAAAAATGTGGAGTTCAGGGCTATGCTGTTATTTTACAATTTTCTCAATACAAATTGAACCTCCCAAATCTGGGACTCTCTGGTTTGGCAACATCCATGGTCTGGCAGGGTCACGGATCCTGCTGGACCAAAGAGCCCCAGAGACAGGAGCCACGCAGGGGCTGAGGCGCTTCAGTGGGGGCAGGTGGCAATTGGGGAGTTCCCACCCTGGCTGGGGAACCCCCAGCAACAGCAGGGCCAGAGGCTGCATTTGGGGATTCCTCACCCTGGCTGGAGAACACCTGGCATTAGCGGGGCCAGGTGACCGGGGAGTCCCAGCACCTGGCTGCAATGGAGCTGTTGGCAGCTGGGTGGCCCCAGCCAGGAATCGTGACAAACCCCCGGTGGCAGTGGGGCTGGCGGAAGCGAGCGGCTGGAATTCCCAGCAGTTGCAGGGACAGCCCTAGCAGCAGGGTAGCCAGGTGCCCCAGTGGTCAAACCCCTGGTAGCACCGGGTGACCTGAGTCAGGAACCCTAGGAAACACCCTGTAGCAGCAGAGCTAGCAACAGCTAAGCACTCCCCACCAGGAACTTGGGAGACCCTGGGGCAGTGGTGGGCAGCAGGGTGCGGAGCTGTGCTGGACCAGTGTTAGGTGGGCCGGTGGCAGGGTAAGGAGGCTCAAGGAGAGAAGCCTTGGTGTGGGGCAGACAGCAGGGGAGCACTGATCTCCCTTGGTCTGGCAAAGTCCCTGGTCCTGAGGGTGCCAGACCAGGGAGGTCCAACCTGTAGTAATAATCATCATACTTAACTCTCATGAACTAATGAAGCTCAAGTAAGAGCTAAGCACCAGATTCTAGTCTCAGTTACATCAGCATGAAATAGAGTTTACTCACCTTGCACAGTAACTGGAGTTCTTAGAGATACATATCTCTATGGGTGCTACATTTCAGGTGGTGGTGCGTCCTGGTGCCATCAATTGGAAAATAAAGGTAGCAGCATTTGCATGAGTCATTTGGGCACTGCAGGTATTTCACTGCACCAATGGCATCTTGTGTAATGCGTGCATGACTCCAAATCCTTCTCTATGGCATAATCCCTTCTGCAAACTGAGGTAGAGAGACGGTGGGCAGATAGCGGACCAATCACCGGGACACACATCTTGACCCATGGGGACACATGAGGTGAGTAACTCTCTCTCCTTTGAGCGGTGTCCCTGTGGGTGCTCCCCTTCAGATGACTATAGAGTCATTGAATGGTAATCACATCTTGGCTTCTGTAGTGTCAAGATGTACCCCTATGAAGTCCAGTTGTTGGACTGGAGTTGACTTCCATTTGTTTATTTGTAGGCCCAACTCCGGGAATAGAGTTATAGTTGTCTGGACTGCATCTACTTGCATCTCAAAAAGTTGGGTCTTTGATCAGGCAATCATCTAGGTAAGCAAAAAACATGATCCCTATTGATGTAGATGTGCTGCTATCACTGCTAGGGTCTTGGAGAAGAGCCATGTGTTATGGGGCAGCGGCCGCTGAAGAGGCAAGCCCCGTGCCCCGCACTCAGGCGGCGGCTATCTCTGGCACTGCAGGATGCACGCACCTCTGCTGAACCTACTCGGCGGCGGTGGCGGTTGCGGGAGCCGGCGCAGGCGCAGGAGCGTCCCCAGTGGCTGCACAGGGGAAGGGGCGGACGGCCCAGGGAGCGCATGCACCAGCATCCCGGCAACGGGTGCCGGCTTTAAAAGGGGAGAGGGAGCCGGCAGGAGGAGGGGAACGTTGGTTAGGGCTGTGCGCCCTTGCTGGACGATCCCCCCATCCCCCTTATGGTGGAAGCTCTGGGAGGAGCCCGGCTCTACGGACAGGCATCCGGAGGAGAATGGAGACGGACCAGCGGATGAAAGCTCCAGTGAGGGAGGAAGGAGCCCAGGACCGGTGAGTTGCGGCTTTGTACCGCCCCCCCACCCGGTCAAGGCAGGTATCTCAGACACCTGTTCTTAGGGTCCTGGGCTGGGACCTGGAGAGAGGGAGGGCCCAGGTCCTCCTCCTGCACCCGGAGTAGGACAACAGAGTACAGTACCCTCCTGAATGGGGGAGAAGCAAGATACCAAGGTGGATGGAGGGACAGAGGGCGAGCCCCGAACTGGGACGGCGGGGAGTGGGGGGGCTGATGCGTGACAAGTGGTGGAGAATGTGGGCAGGACCCCGAGGGTCCTACAACTCGAGGGACCCACAACAACGAAAGAAAAAAAATAGAGAACCCCCAAGAGGGAGGGATTCCCGTCCAGGGTAGGAAGAGGGGAGATCAAGTCTCGAAGGCCAGGCACAGATAGGAGCCAGGGAGCCATGGATCCCACACAGATCTTCGAATGGTTAAGGGAAAAGCAAAAACAGCAGCAACAGCAACAAGTGCAGCTGTTGCAGCAGTTGGCCGCCCAGAGCCAGGAACAGCAGCAACAACTCGTTAGAGAATTGGCCGAGCAACAGTTGAGGTGGGTGCAGCGCGGGGCCAAGGTGGGAAAAGTCAGTATGTTGCCTCTGGGAGAGGGGAGCGAGGGGCCAGTGGGGACGCCCCAGCTACCAATAAGGGTAACAAAAATGGGGCCGTTAGATGACCCTGAGGCCTATCTAGTGACTTTCGAGAGGGTAGCACTGGTGGCCCGCTGGCCAGAGGAACACTGGGCCATGCTCTTAGCCCCTTACCTCTCGGGGACCACGCAGTTGGCGTATCGAAGCCTGGCAGCCCAAGATGCATTGAAGTATTACAAAGTAAAGGAGGCCATACTTGATCAGATAGGGGTCACGCCAGAAACTTACTGTCAAAAGTTCAGACATGAGAGATACCCGAGTGGGGCCCGGCTAAGGGCAGTGGCCCAGAAATTGAGGGAGCTAGCCTGGCGTTGGCTGGAGCCAGACAAGCAAGACAGCACCCAATTGGCCAGTATGGTGGTACTAGAGCTATTCCTGCAGATTTTACTCCCCAGGGCCCAACAATGGGTACGGAGACACTCTCCACGGGCCGTTGTAGACACAGTGACTCTGATGGAAAACTATATGGCCACCAAGGCCCTGGGAGTGTCTAGTAGAGCTGAAAAGGACACTCAGGGAGAGCGGGCAGCCAGTGGATGAGGACGGGCAGTAAAAGGGGGGAAGGAAAATCTACAACAAGCACGGGACCGGGAGACTTTCTATTATAACTGCGACGCGAAGGTGAGAGAATTCGAAAAGGGGGATAGGGTGCTACTCTTATTACCAATAAGGGAGTCAAAGTTGGTGGCAAGGTGGCAAGGCCCCTTTGAGGTAATACGGAGAGTGAGGCCTGTAGATTATGAGGAGCGGCTAGAGGGGAGGAAAATGGGTTTTCAAATCTATCATGTAAACCTCTTGAAAAAATGGAGATCCCGAGAGGCGCTTATGATCGTCCCAGAGCTGGAGGAACTGGAGGTGGGACCTTGGACCGGAGAAATGGGAGAAGCAGCACCCCTGGCCATAGGAGCCGAGCTAACCCCCACCCAATGCGCAGAGATAAAGCAGATCGCTCAGGACTACGACACCACCCTCTCCAAGTCCCTAGGGAGGACCTAGGCGATACACTACCACATTGCTACCATCCCCAGTCGCAAGATACAAGACGCAGTAAGACCCCTACCCTGAAAGCTGTGGGTCACCGTAAAGAAGGAGGTGCAGGAAATGTTATGCCTGGGGATGATCGAGGAATCCCGTAGTGGATGGAGGAGCTCGATCGTGCTTGTGCCAAAACTGGATGGGTCCCTTCGGTTCTGCGTAGATTTCCGTAAAGTGAATGCAATCTCCTGGTTTGACGCTTGCCCAATGCCACGGGTGGATGAGCTCCTGGAGAGGTTGGAACAGGCCCACTACATCTCAACCCTGGATTTAACGAAAGGGTATTGGCAAATCCTCCTTACCCCAGCTTCCAAAGAGAAAACTGCCTTTTCCACCCCATTTGGACTATTCCAGTTTAAGACAATGCTGTTTGGACTCCACAGAGCCGCTGCGACCTTCCAGAGGTTGATGGACCAACTCTTGCGAGACCATGGCGAATACGCCACGGCTTATATCGACGACATCGTCATTTGCAGCCAGAGCTGGGAGGAGCACACCCGGCATCTGTGAGCTGTACTAGGATCCTTAAGAGACGCGGGCCTAACAGCCAATCCCACCAAGTGCCACATAGGGCAACGAGAGGTAACCTACTTTGGGTACACGGTGGGGAGGGGGAAGCTGAAGCCCTTGATGGACAAGGTGAAAGCCCTAGCAGAATACAGCTTCCTGACCACCAAGAAGAAAGTATGGCAGTTTTTGGGTTTAGCTGGCTATTACCAGAGGTTTATACCCCATTTTGCGACCATAGCTGCCCCCTCACCGACCTAACACGAGCCTCCCAACCCAACAAGGTTGTGAAGATAGAAAAGGGAGAGAAGGCCTTCAACGAGCTCAGGACCTCGTTGATTAGAGCCCCGGTGCTAAGGCAACCGGACTTTGCAAAAGAATTCATAGTACAGACGGATGCCTCCGAGGTGGGGCTAGGGCGGTACTGGCGCAGGAGATAGGTGGCGAGGAACATCCCATATTATATCTAAGCTGAAAGCTGTTCCCCTGAGAAAAGGCCTATGCCACCTTAGAGAAAGAGGCCCTAGCCGTCAAATGGGCGGTAGAATCTCTCCTCTATTACTTGCTTGGGAACCTGTTCAAACTAGTAACCGACCACACTCCCCTGAAATGGTTGCAATCCATGAAGGAGGTAAATCCGAGAATAACGAGGCGGTATCTGGCCTTACAACCCTACAGGTTTGAAGTGGCACATCGACCAGGCCATAAACACGGGAACGCAGACTTTTTCTCGAGACTGAAGCAACCGGGGGAAAACAAAGAAGGCGAAAAGGCAAGAGACTTAACGAAGAGGGTGTGTTACGGGGCGGCGGGTGCTGAGGAGGTGGGTCCAGTGCCGCGGGATGCACGCGCCTCTGCCGAACCTGCTCGGTGGCGGCTGCGGGCGCCGGCGCAGGCGCAGAAGCATCCCCAGCAGTCACAGAGGGGGAGGGGCGGATGGCCCGGGGAGTACATGAGCCGGTGTCCCGACAACAGGCGCCGGCTTTAAAAGGGGAGAGGGAGCTGGCAGGAGGAGGGGAATGTTCGTTAGGACTGTGCGCCCTTTCTGGGCAAACCCCCTCCCCTTTTACGGTGGAAGCTCCAGGGGGAGCCTGGCTCTATGGACAGGCGTCCGGAGGAGAACAGAGATGGACCAGCGGATGGAAGCTCCAGTGAGGGAGGAAGGAGCCCAGGACAGGACCACAGAAGGCCTGAGGACCGGTGAGTTGCGGCTTTGCCCCCCCGGTCGAGGCAGGTGTCTTGGACACCTGTTCTTAGGGTCCTGGGCTGGGACCTGGAGAGAGGGAGGGCCCAGGTCCCCTTCCTGCACCTGGAGTAGGACAACAGAGCACAGTGCCCTCCTGAACGGGGGAGAAGCAGGATACCAAGGTGGACGGAGGGACAGAAGGCGAGCCCCGAACTGGGAAAGGGGGGGCCTGATGCGTGACACCATGCTATAGTGGATATGCCATACTGGAAGTGCTCTTGTCCTATCTTGAATCATAAAAACTTTCTGTGAGCCGGGTGGATGGCTATGTGAACAGATGCATCATGTAGGTCAAAGGATGAAAAACAGTTCCCACTTTGAAGTGCCAGGAGTATTGTCCACTGTGTTACCATTTTGAACTTTGGGGGATTTTATGAATTTTAGTTTTTGTAGATCCAGGATGGGTCTACATTTCCCATTTTTAATCAGGATCAGAAATAATGGGATAGACTCCTTTTCCTTTCAACTGAGGTGGTATGTGTTCCGCATCACCTAGTTGTAGAAGATGATAGACTTCTTGTAATAGGTGTTTGTGAAAAGGGTCCCTGAAGTGGAACAGGGAAAAGGGTAAGGTAAAGATATGCAAGGAATAATATGTTCTAAATCAATTATTTCTAGCATCATTTGGTGTATTACGGTGGCTCATGTGTGGAAGAAAGATGGGAGTTGATGGCCAAAGATACAGACTGTGTTGAATATGAGCATTCTCATATAAGGGATGTAATTTGAACTCTCAACTAACTTTTCAAAATTGTGATTGGGACGTTGGTACAGGAGACTGAGGTGTTCACGTGCGTTGTGACTGCTAGTGCTGACACTGGCTGTCATATGTTTGGGTTGTTTTTTGTTTTCTGTGTGAAGAATCTCTGGGCACCTGGTATGGCTGGTATCTCCTGCTCTTTGCAGGTGGGTTGTAAACTCCCAGTGTCTGAAGTGTGGCACGAGAGTCCTTCATGGAATGAAGCTCCTTATCTGTCTTTTGTGAGGAAAGGTGTTCCTTGTGGAAAGGTAAGTTCTCAGCCTTCACCTGGAGTTCCTTCGGTATTCCAGATGTCTGGAGCAATGATGCCTGACATAGTACCACAGCTGTATGGTTCTAGCAGCTGTGTCTGCAGTGTCCAATGATGCCTGGAGTGCTGTTTTGGCTATAAGCTTGCCCTCGTTGACAATGGTTTGGAATTGTGCCTGGCAGTTTGGATGAGAATGTTGTAAGTTTTGCATAGCTGTTGTAGTTGTATTTGGCTAAGAATGTAGAATAATCGTCCACTCTAAATTGAAGAATGCTCAATTTGTGTATTTTGCACCCAAATAGATCAAGTCTTTTGTGTTTTTTATCTTGGAGCATGTGGTGTTTTAGATGCTGCTTGTAATTATTAGAACTGGGAGCACTGGCTGTTGGGAATCTGGAAGCACAGGAAATAGGAAGGAGGGGGGAGGAGATGGGCCAGGCCTGAGTGAGAGCTACAGAGAGGAGCAGCAGCAGCTTTGTAAAGAAGTTTCACCTTTGGTAAATAAAGGCCTGTTGAAGTTTGTTACTACCTTGCTTGCATGATACAACAGGACATAGGTTTGAATTGTGGCTATTTGTTGCAATGCTTAACAGCCCGGACTACTAGAAAACTAGAAGGTGGATGTGTGAACAGGGCTGAAACCAGTCCCTTGTGATGGTATATATTATATTCTATCCACCCTTTTGGGCAGAATCAAAGCCAATATATGCCAGATTGTCTCCATAGTGTCTAAGATGGCCTCATTAATAGGTAGAGCAATTTTAGAGGTAAAGGCTGGTTGTAGAATTTTTACCAGCTTGGGTGAGTTTGTCTTTACCTCCTCTAATGAGATGTTCTGTCTTTGTGTTACACTACTGAACAGCTTTTCAGAACTGTTTCAAGTTGCCCACTGAAGGGGAAGATGGGGGTATGATCATCTCATCTGGGGAGAAAGGTGAGTTTGTGCAGGAGATGTGTCTTGGAGTTTTCCTGTCTCTGTGTCCTCTCCCACTTCCTGTACCTGTGATTGTTGTGGTTTAGGGAGTACAGGGTGGGAGCACAGCTCATGTCTTAGGGCAGCAGAGAATCTAGACTGATGTACCCTAAATGAGCTCCAAGGCTCCTGATGTGCCCATTGTAATGGGAAGCCCTTGAGAGGGTACATCCAAGGAGGGCCATATCATGGTTGTCTCATCCAGTGGTTTAGACCCATATGGCTCTATGATGGTCAGTGGGTTTTGGGTGATGAGTGATGTGGGGATGTCAAATAGTGTCCTCCTCCTCCTCACTTGAGAGTATTGCCTTGTTCTGGGAGCTAGGAGCTCTGATGGAATCTGTTGGGGGTGGGGGCTCTCTGCACTGAGAACAGGTGCCTGTGGCGCCAATGAGATTTCCAGGTCTCTCTGGTGAAGCAGAGACTGTGTCAATGCTGCTTGCTGGGAAGTTGGCACTGCTGATGCTGACCCCAAACATAATTGGGTTGGTACTAATCAGTGTTATTGCTGGTTCACTGTGGTTGGTGCTGGTGTAGCCCTGTCTCTCAGTGCTGTCTGATTTTGTGGTGCTGGGGGTGGAGGCATGGTGCCTGCTGAGGTTTTTGAAGTAAAATCCCGTACCTGTTAGCACAGTGCTGTGGTGCAGACATGTTTTTGATGGTGCCTACATGCCTCTGCTTTCTCTTGGACCTTGGTGGTGCCAGAGGTGCTTAGAGATTCATCGGTGGTTTCCCAAGAATGAGATGGCATTGGAGGAAGCAACCTGTCAGGAGACTGTTGTCAGTCAGAATTTTGGGGTTGTCTGGGTTCATTCCTGCCAAGTCCTTTACTCCATCGGTGATGATAAACTTTTGTCTGCGTACGTGCATGTGCTCCCTTTATTTAAAACGCTAAACCCCGTGCACTTGGGTCAACACAGTAGATCTCTGAGAGACCCCGGAAATGACAGATTCAGACAAGGATGAAACTAATCGAGCAGGTTTATTGCCAAATGCTAATGCATTAACAGTTGTCTGCAGAAAGTCTCAATGCCAAGCCAATGTGCATTTTGCAAGCATTGACAATGTATCAACACTTAGCAGGACTATTGCCAAATGACAAATATTAACAGTGGTTAGCCAATGTTAAGCCACTGTGCATTCTGTAAGTCTCAGCAATGATACTTGCTGTTTCAGGTGCCTAGTGCACTCCACCTCCCCCAAGGTCGATCGTCACTCACCATTTGTGGTGCCCTTTTATAGATATGTACAAAGAACTAACATCACTTCTTTACGTACCATGTTGCCACCATCTGTTACCTAGTTACCACCTCTCACCTTACGGAAGGGTGGCTTACTTACCATCCTTCATGCTGTCAACTTCGACCTGGTCCTGAACGTAGGCCAGTATGTACGTTAGTTTTGGGGGAGTCTTTGGTACCAAGACATTTCTTATTAAGATATTCTGTTATTCCCCTCTGGCTTACAATCTGTACCCAGTGCCTCCCTATGTCCTTTCATGCTCAAACTAACTTACACAATCACACAATTATCAATAGGGCCTCTTTCTTGGCTCCTTTGTTACTGAACCAAAGTCTTGCTCACTTGATTCCAGGCCTGTTGCTGTTTTTTATGTTACAGGCCTTTTTTCAGGCCTGCTGACTCAATGTTACTGACTCTCAATTTACTACAGAGACTCTCTCTCTTTTTGCAGACCTCTGCAAAGACATGTGAGTTCTGGTTTCCCAGAGGGAATGCCACTTGTTTTCTCCTCAGAGGTTCTGAGAGAGGCTGTTGTTTCTTCACCTCTGATTGGAGGGACATCTCCAACAGGATCATCTTTGTACAGGAACATTGCTGGCTGTTTCCCTTTATCAAGGAGCGAGGGGAAAGTGAACAGTTTGCTCCGTTCCTTAATCTAGTTCTGAAGTACCCTGGGGCAGACTAACCTGGACACGCCCTAGCCCTGGGACACGCCCCAGCCCTGCGACACGCCCCAGCCCTGGGACACACACCTCTTCCCCCGGCTGTGCCTGCTGGAGCTGCAATGGCTTATGGAGAAGAGCTTTTCACCTGTCCCCAAGCTGCTGTGGTGAGAGAGGGCTGGGGTAGTCCTCTCTCCCCAGGGAAGACTGTATAGTGAACCTCTCATCCTCAGCCCCACCCCAGAGCAATGATTTAAATGAAGAAAAACAAAAAATAATTGAGTTAAGTACCCAAGAAATCCTGGGTAAATCTTCTAGCTGTAAATAAAATATTTAAACATTCTAAAGCATAAAAAACTATATGCTAAAAGAAGGATTTAGATCACCACAGCCTTACATTTTCTTATAGCTACAACACTCAGAATTGAAAAGTAGATAATTTCTCACTAGACCAACATTAATTTAACAAGTTTCTGTAGTTTAAGAAATTACATAATACTGTATTCTGATTACAAAAACATTTGTTCTTTTAATGTGCGTATTCTGTTATATATCTCTAAAGTAAATATAGAAATTAGTCATTAGGCATAACAAACAGCTTATTTATCTATGCTTAAATTCAGTAGAAATGACCTTGTTAAAATTTGGTAGAAAAACTACACTATTTTCCAATTAACTTAGTCATGAATCCATTCTGGAATCTCAAACTGAATATATTTGCATTTTTAAAATGTGTGTACATAACTTCCAACAGCATCATGTACTCACACTGAGAGGGCAACACACTTAAACTGAATATTCTGTGAATTCATATGATCTAATTATGAAGCCCCTTTTAACTATTTTTACATTGCGTCTCCGGAGACTGGTACACTGATTTATAGGCAGTGATATAATATGTTCAAAAAAAGTAAAGTGCAAATAATATTACTCTTTGCAAACCCTAATCCCAACCTAAATTTCAGAGTCTAGGATAGATCCCAGACAGTTTGAATCTAAATTATTTAGTTAGCTGTAACCTGAGCTGTAAATGTATGAACTGGAAAGACAAATATGGACTGTGAAATGGAAATGACAAGATTCCAAGGTAGGGGGAGCTAAAAAAAGAATTCTGTGGGATCAATACCATCAGAGGATTTACTAACAGGAGCTGAGCAAGGAAATACTACATAAACAAATTACATACATAAAAATCTGCTAATGAATGCTACTCTTTTGGTATTTTGATGGGGCGCGGCATTACAGTGGTGGAGGTAGTAGCATCAATTTGTCTGTTGCCTGGAACTTCAATTCTTTGTGCTATGTTGAAGCAAGATGCCAGAGAGCATGCTCAATGCAGAGGAAACGTTGAGCAATTTCAGCAGCAAGTCTCTGTAGAACAGAGCACATAGCAATTTTCAATGATTTATAACTCATCCAAGTCTGAACAGATTTTGATGGTGACAGCAAAAGACACCTCTCCGACACCAGGACTATTCCCCTAACAATTTTCAAAGGCCCGCTCAAATAATGAAATGGATTGGAAGTTATTATTTTTAGTGGCTTTTAGTTGCGTTCACCAGAAAGTGAGTATATTTGCTTAGGAAACACATTGCCTGCCATGTCTCAGTTGGCTGTATTCCCTAAAATCTTGTGTACAAGCGCTCAGCAGTGGCATAAAAATGGATGCTCTGGTTTGGAATAAGGATAAATTCGACATGCCACTGTTCCCTTCCTTCAGTATTTCTCAACCAAATGTAACAGTTAGCATGTGCCTGTTGTGTATTATGCCATATGCAAATGGCAGAATACAGTTATTCACTGGTCTTGTATTTCATCTTTCTTAAAAGCTCCTTTTCTTTCTCTCAACTTTTCTCTGTCCCACTAAAAATATTTATCAGGAATCCAGGCCTGCAGCAGAGCCACTCTCTGGGCCACTTAATGAACATATCTGGCTTGAAGTAGGCTGCCTGATCAGTTGGAAGAGTAGACATACCAGCTCGTTAGCCCAGCAGCTGCTCAAACCATTTGCCCACAGCTATGACAATTCCTGCACCTGCTCATTCCCTGACTTGCCTCACTTTAAGTGACCTGGTTCTGATCCTCACCTCTGATTCCTGACTTCTGATTCCATCTCTGGCATCTCGCCTCTCACACTGATTTGGACCCTGGGCTCTGGCACTGGGCCTCTGACTTTGGCGCTGGTTCTAAATGTTGGCTCTGATTCCTGAATCCAGCTGTGATCCTTGTCTCTGGCTTCTAGCATTAGATTTTTTCTTCTAATCATTATGCTGGACTCCTGCTTCAAACGCTAAGCATGACTGCCCATGTCCTGGTCTCTGATACTTTTACAGTTGTGCTTTGTTTCAATCATTTTTGTATTAGTAGGAGAATGAAGTGGATAACTTAAGTTGCCTTTTCCATATCTAACTCCTATGGTTCTATGAATTATAAAATCAGATTGCTTACATGAGAGTATAGGATCTCTTTACCATTCAGTTTTAAAATATTCATTCTTTCTTAACCTGAATTAATGTTCTCTGATGGCTATGTTCATTAACACACATTATTTTTTTATGATTCATTATAATTCCTACCCCTTGAGTCAGAGGTTAAATGATATATCATAAATTAATAAAACATGAAGGATTACCAAAAATCTGACTAGAAAAGCAGGTAACAAGCAGCTGGATATTAGTGTTTTCCAAACCTGTAGGAAGATAATATTTTTAGATGCAATTAGGTCCTATTTTGAAAAGCAATTTAGGCACTAGGACCAGATTTTCAAGATATTAATGCAGCTAAGAATGAAGATAGACACCTACTGGAATTTTCAAAAGTGCCTAAGCACCAAACTCCCAAACACATTTAAGAGTGCTTTCTTAACATGATTGTGCACCTCACATTTTCAAAATATGCGTTAAATGATTGTACTTTAATAAAATTAGAGACCAAATTGTTCAAGACTTACTCAAACCCTGATTCTGTCCCAATGACTTCAGTGAGGATTTGCACCTCAGTAAGGACAGCAAGGTTTTTCCCCATGAGTTAAACATATTATCATATCAAGAAAAAATAACTAAATCCATAAAAATATACAATAATCAGGGTGGCAGCTGATAATATAGAGGGAAAGCAATGGGGAGAATAAACAAGGGTCTAGACGCACAAACAGAAGCCTTTGTCACTTCACGTGCTTAAGTCTTAGATTCACAAAACTCCAACTCAGCTGCTGCCTAACCTTATAGGTGCCTAAATTTTGCTGTAAAAGTTCCTGCCTTTGAGCATGAGCATTGTAGCCCCATGGCTGGAATCTGAAAGTCTAAGCCCTAGAACAGGGGAGGGAAAACTTTTTTGGGGTCAGGGGCCACTGACTCACAGAAAAATCAGTCAGGGACTGCACACAAGTGAGAAGGAAAAAAGAACAAAAACAAACCCTCACTGCCATGGCTCCCAAACGAGGAGAAACACTCTCAACATTCCCCTTGCACACCAGCGTCTAGGCTGGCCCAGACTAGTTGATTTTTGTGTTCTCCAGGACCACAATGGGATGGTGGGGGGCTGGAGCACCTGCGTGGGCTTTCCAATGCTGGGGAGGAGCCCGAGCCCCGAGAGACTGTATCCAGGCAACCCAGGGGCCACATCTGGCCCCTGGGGCCTTAGGTTCCTCACCCCCTGCCCTGGGGAAGATAGGCATTCTTTTGCCTAATTTGTGTGTAGAGTCCAGTCCAAAGGTGTGCTCAGATTTAACTAAAACTATTTACTTGTAATAATGGTTTTTACAAGTGCATTACATCTCAGGCTCTCAGAGTATTTTACACACTACCTAATAAAGCGTTACAGTATCCCTTTGTAATATGTAAATAAGTAGGAGCTCTATGAGTCACCAGTGAAATACAAACACCTCTGGGGTAGAACACTGCAGCTCTGTAACCTCACACAAATACTGTGCAACATTTTAAGATCAAAAATTGAAAAGAATTCAGCACCAAGTTGACAAATGACAGGGGAAATGTTAGTAAGTAGAAAATATTAACAAGAGTTAGAATTTGGCTAAGACAGTGTGATCATCACCCATTTCCCTTACAAAAAATAGCATTGGCTATTTCATAATAACTGGGACTGCATCCTCAATTTTAAATCTGATCTAAAAGACAACCTCATATAGCACTGTGTTACCTAACAGGCAGGAGCATAAATTTAGCACAAATCTAGGAATGGGAATGGGGTGCGTCACCTGCAGAATCATCATTATGATCACTACCACTTTTGGTATTATGCAAGTGTTCCCTATTTTTCTCCTATGCAAATACACTCTTAGCACGATTTCTGAACTGTTAAGCTCTGACAGATCATAGAACAACATGCTACATCTACTAGTGTGAGATAGACACAGACAATAACAAGATCTAATTATAGCGTACAGCAATTGGTCTCTACAGTTTTCTGCACCGCCCATTCTCCCACCTCCCCAGTCATACACTGCTTATCTTTTTTTTTCCCTTCTGTGGACTACTGCTGGTCCAAAGGCTATAGCTGTATATTATAAGTCAAACAGCAACGCAAAGGGAAGGAAAGAAGAGTTGATAAGTGTGCAAAATGTGGGGTAATAAAGGTATTAATCATGACTGCTATATCCTGCTCCAAGAAATCTTCTTTATTAGATAAATGGCATGGGAAAAAGGATAGCTTGCACATTTGTCTAAGTTGCTGACAGGATAAAAGAAAAGGAAAAATGAACCTTAAGTTCCAACAAATGGAAGGTTTGAAGTAAACTACTACATTTCCAGGCAGATATTGCACTATATTGAGACTTTCATTCATTGTGGGTCAATTTCTTAGCAAGTCATCAGTCTTTAGTCCCAGAACACACATGGTAGTTGTTAGTTCTATATTTGAATCTATATTATTTTCAAAAATTTAATGCCCCGAAATGTTCTGAGTTCTCAAGCTAGAATTTCTTCTTGGAATAGGACTACAATCAAAATTACCTGAAATTCCTCTTGCTCAAACTCCAAATATTACATCCTGTATAAGCTAAAGTCCCAGGTACAAACCAGGGAAAATGACAAACCCACCGAAAAGCAATACAAAACCCTTTTATGAGATTGGGTCATCTGACCCAAGGAATTAAATTTCCCTCATGTCATTTTTTTCCTGCTTACCACTGTCTGTGAGGGCAGTCATGTGATAGATTCTGCATATAACTTTACACTTCTTATCAATAGGTTTGGGCCTTGTAAGAGATGGCAAAGTGAGTGTAGATGTTGTACTATACAGGAAAAATAGGTTGATAGTGATTTCTTTGCCTTCCAAAAAATAACTGAGTTATAGTAGTCAAATTCTGACAGATTAAAATGCTTGATGGATGTCTCTGAACAGGCATTTTAAATTTCATATAATCCTTTGCAAACTGAAATACAATACTGTGAGCCTAAAAAAAAAAAAAAAAAAGCTAATAAGAGTATCCTGAGCACAATAAATTGCTGGAAGAAGGAACTGGAGAGACAGCGAGAGAGAGATGTCAAACACCAAAATGGCAGAAAATCCTAAAAATGAGTAGCATGTCATTATTTCAGGACCCTTAATTATAAGTGATGGGCAAGACACATGTCTTGGTAACTAAAATCTGACTTTTTTGGTAATATCGAATTCAATCAGTTTCTACATTCAGAAGAGCAGATATTATGGATTGTATTCTGTCTCTCTGGGATAATTACAGTAGTTTCCTGGAGGAACTAAAAATCAGTGGGAAAGGAAGAATAATTAATGGGAATCACTAGACTGGTAGCAAGCCTGAAGGAGTCAACCTCCTGGGGAAAATTTCACAGACTGGTTTGAACTGGTCCAAAAGATCTGACAAGGATGAAAACTGTATAAAGTGACCAGTCTGGCATAAGGAAAGAAGTTGTGTTAACTGGTCCCAAGGACAGACGGGAGTGTGTCCAAGAGGCACAGCCCCTGTAGAAAAGTTTTGAAGTATTCTTTTCTTAGCAGGGTGTCCATGTAGTAGATAGATGACTGTTTGGTAAGCTAAGACCTGCATGTAAGCTGTTTTATTGTTTTTTAAATGTATGTTTTCTCTTTAAAGCTTTTGTTCTGAATAATAATATGGAAAAGAGACAGAATCACCAAGTAGGGGATTGACTTGGGGCACACTCCCCCACCCCCCATCTGGGACTGCCCCAGCCCCAAGCCTCCCATCCCCTGGTGCCCTTGGGGAGGGAAGGGGGGGAGCTGAAGCTTCCCCCCTCAAATCATATTCCTCATACTGGATGGGGAATGTAGGAGGCAGATGAACCTGGACCTACCCCAGCCAGGGGTTAGGGAGGGTGGGGGTGGCTGAAGCTCCCTAATTTGTATGGGAACATTGCTGGTTATTCCCCATCATCAGGGAGCAAGAGGAAAGTGCACAGTTTGTTATATTCCTCACTCTGGTTGGGGATTGCAGGAGGCAGATGCACTGGACCTGACTCAGTCTGGGGACAGTATTTCTAAAAATAAATTAGCAATGTACAATCAACCACTGCTGGACTCAAGCTTAAAAACACAATAGAATCTTCCTAATCATCATTTTGGAAAACCTCAGACCCAAGATTTTTCACCATTACATGCAATGGTCTTCTTTTACTTCTGATCAAAGATGTATCAGCAAGAAAAGAAACAACTGGTTTTACTAAGACTAATTTACTAATTTTACAAAATAGACTATAGTTCATTTACCAGTGCACTGTTAAGTAATGAAGACAGTTATAATAAATGAATATATATTTATAAAATAAATGAAAATACAGTTTATGAATCCATACCCTTAATTTATTTATATTTTATTTTTTACTCATTTGTAAAATGATCTCTAATTTTCAATTGGTTTCACTATGACTAGGGCAGAATTATAATGGTTCTATTATGCAAGGCCAAAATCAACAATGTAAATAAGAAATAAATTGTACCAGACCTCATCAGTACAATTGAACCTATGCCCTTTTTACTCATTAATTCTCTGGACTGTATTCACAAGAAACCCCATCATATCCCATCTACCCATTACAACTAATTTGTTCAATTTATAGTTCAATCTTCTTTCTCTTTCCTAATGGGGATTTTTAAAAAAGTGAATTATATAATATATTCAGGAGAATGAAGCCTATCCTGAAATGTAATTGCTTGCTGGTAATGATGTTAATTATGCAAATTGATTGTCATATCAAGCCTTTCCTTAAAAAAAACAAAAACAAAAACAAAAATCCCCAACCCAAATCGAAGCACAACCTTTGTGGATAACAAAAGGACTGATTTTTTAAAAAAGTATTTAGGTGGCTAAAGATGTCGATAGGTACCTAGTGGGGTTTTCAACAGATTTTCAACATCTGCATCTTCAGGCATCTGTTACCTTTGAAAAATGAGCTGTATGTGATTAAATACAGGCAGCTTTGTAAAAAGATCCTGCAGTGAGTGTGAAATCCATTTGCCTTGTACTTTCTTTACAGAAGCAGCGTTTGAAAAAATTATAAAGGTTTAGTCATGGCAAACACTGTATCATGGTCAGATTAAGCTGCTGCTAACAAGCTGTTAGTTGTTTGACCACTTGACAATATGCTTTTTCTTCCTTGTTTATCAGCCTATGAAACATACAGCAAAGCTGACAGTTATACTGTATTGCTTGCTAGCTACAGTACAGAGAAGCAGAATGCAAAAAGTGGAACTGCTGGAAACCATAAAGACCTTTTGGTTGTTGCCAATAAGTTCTGTCAGATGAAAAGAATAATTTTCCAGGGGTATAAGAGGTAATTCCTTATAGGTACTTGTCATTTAGGAAACATCCATTTATTGGGGTATTGTATGTTGATAGAACAAAACGTCCACAAATTATGTGCACAGTAGTGTATATACGATTTATAAGTCCTACATTTTTTGCTTAATATCAATTCAGCATTATCTACATTAATTAAGTACTCTGGATACGAGTCCATTAAGGGTAGCCTATTTTATACAAAGTGTTCTGGATAAATTAACTTACTTAGTTTTGTTTGTGTCAGACATGGTCTGCAGCTCTAGTTTCCAATTCTTCATTTGGGATACCATTTTAAGAAAACACATCCAGTGAAAATATACAGTTGATCTTTCGTAGCTTTTCCCCCCTATTCATCATGGTACCATTTAAATTCATAGTAATGTGCAATGCTATTTAACTTTTTAAACAATATTCAAAGAAAAACAAATACAGTGAGCCAAATGCCACCCTTGAATAGGCAGGTGTAACTCAATTGACTGTACAGGAGAATTATGGGGTTTGCTCACTGCTTGTAGCGCCTCCTGCTGGTCTCCTGGGTATTAGGTCACCCAACCCACATTCTCCCTCCAGTCGTTTCTTCCCCATATCATCTTCTTCTGCTACCCTGTTCACTCCAGATTTGCAGTTTCCTCTTGTGGGTTTGCCCTTCAGCCAGATCAGTAAAGTCCTTCCCTTCCAGGGAATTTAAAGGCCTTCTAGACTTTGTTGTCAGGGTGGCATCTCCAATGCCCTGTGCCACTAACCAATGGATGGTAGGGGAAGCCAGGCCCATCCATTACATTAGGTCTATCCCAGAGTCCCCACAATATGCAGCCAAGGCCTATATTTCCGTATTCCTCACTACTGTTTTCCCTGGGCTTCTTTCTTCTTTACTGGCTTCTCTCTTCTCTGGGTTTGCCACCTCCTTACCTCAGGGAGGGGCTGCGGCCTGAATGTCTGCAACCCCTGCATATAGCCAGCTACTTCACTTTATGCAGGGCCACCCACCTGTACTGGCAAAGTTGAGCCTACTTCTAATTAATGACCAGCTCCTTGGTACCTCCAGATGCACTCGGGGAGTTAATTGGCCTGTCTGACCAATTTAACCCTTTCCAAGTCAGTGTGAAGTGGGCACTCCATGACAAGGAGTCATGCCATTTACACCAGGGATGAATTTATCCCATGAAGTTTTCAATATATTTGAAATATGCTTCATTGGATACATTAACTATTACAGTATGTGGCATTCAAAATTTACCGCAACACATCACATAATTTCACCACAATATTTGCTACATAGTTTCCTACCTGTACATAGAATTGGAAATATCAATGATGCCACTTGATAAGAATGAAAGATGTCACAATTATTGTGTGGCCCACAAGAGACTTAAACCACTTATTGTGGTTTTTTATTTCCTTTGATTTCTAAACTTCTTCTCTGTGTAAAATTGCTACATTGCTAATTTCTACATAATTTATTATTACTTTAAAAGTCCTTCTTGGGTGGATGCACATTTTCATGTCAGCACTCAGACTGGTCTTCCTCTTCATGGATATTTCTTAGCAGTGTTATGTCTTGAAGTGTGGGGATAAACTAAAAAGTCTAGTTTTGGTTGCAGGTACAATGTTATTTTTTGTTTGGTTTTCAAAATATTATTAATATTGTAGATTTCAAAACTGATATATATTTGACTGAGATGCTCTGATCTCAGGAAAAGTAGAACTGAGCACTCTGCTATATAGCCAAATGTACACACTGCTTCAGCTAAACAATTGATCAATGATAAACCCTTATGGAAATACAATAAGGCTGCGTCTAGACTGGCAAGTTTTTCCACAAAAACAGCCGCTTTTGCGGAAAAACTTGCCAGCTGTCTACACTGGCCACTTGAATTTCCGCAAGAACACTGACGATCTCATGTAAGATTGTCAGTGTTCTTCCGCAAATACTATGATGCTCCCATTCGGGGAAAAAGCCCTCTTGTGCAAATGTATTTGCGCAAGAGGGCCAGTGTAGACAGCTAAAAACTGTTTTGCGCAAAAAAGCCCCCCGATGGTGAAAATGGCGATCAGGGCTTTCTTGCGCAAAACTGCGTCTAGATTGACACGGACGCTTTTCCGCAAAAATTGCTTTTCCGTTAAAAGCATTTGCGGAAAATCATGCCAGTCTAGACATAGTCTAAATGTGAAGTATACACTCTGATAGTGTTACAGTGAGGCGGTGTTAACATGGAACTTATCAAAGACAGATAGTTTCTGTTGACTTTAAAAATTTTACATTTTAGAAAATAATTACTAGACAGTAATAGAGTTCACATTTTTTCTTGGTAGACAGTGCTAAAGACATTATGTAAACTAATATGTTGCATTCAAGTTCAGAAAGTCACTGTTTAACTTTTAATTTCCAACATTTTTATATAGTAAAATTAGATTGCCTGAAAGTAAAATCTCATGATATGTGGTTGACATTAAAGTGTCACTTACCTCATCCTTTTGTATAAGAGACAAGCATACAACACAGTGTATAATAAAAATAACGTACTGTAAAATATGTAACCCTCCAAGTGAATTCTGAACTCACTTTAATAGTCTCCAACTGTTAACAGGATGGAGAAAAGAGCAACGTTTGATGCGTTATCCAGAGGGCGCAAAGCCTTAAAACATAACATCTTCCCCGAGGAGGGGGAAAGTGAGGAAGGAGAAAGATTCATTAATATCTCTTGCTGACATTTGTAATGAGTGAAGAAGAGATCTGCAATGAAAAGTTACACACTGCAAATTGCAATGAATTAGGATCATGCTGCTACTTTGCCTTCATCATGAACAGTGCAAGGTGATGCTGTCCTCCAGGCTCTTTTCTTAGAGACAAGGCAATATATCAGAGGTGGCCAAACTGGCTTGCGAGTCACATGCAGCTCTTTTAACACTGAAGTGCACCTGCCTCCCCCCCCATTCTCATTTACTGGGGGGGCGTGTGTGTGTGTGTGTGTGTGTGTGAAAGCTGAGGATATCTATCTTGCAGCACAGTGGTGGGATAGACGGTTCTGCTCAGCAGGGAGGGAGCCTTGGGACTTTTGCCTTGTAGGGTGCACCTGCCAGGTTTTGGGGCTTTGGCAGAAGTGGGGCTGGAGCTGTGAGCCCCATCAGGTGCCTCTCTGTGATGGGGTGTACCAACCCCGCACAGGCCAGGAGGGTGAAGGACAGGCTTATTGGGTGGAGCTGGCCCCTTCCCCACAACCCTGCTGGGCATGCTCGCACTGCAGCCCTAGCTTAAAGGCCAGAGAAGCTGGTCAGTTGGGGCTGGCCACCGGATGGGAAGGAGCTCCTGCCCTAACCCAGGAGCAGCAGCCTGAGGAGCAGCCTGAGCCAGAGGGAGCCGCAACCAAAGGAGCAGCCACCCAAGGAGCAGCAACTGGGGGAGCAGCAGCCTGAGGAGTGGCAGCCTGTTCCTCAATCTCTCCCTATGCAGCTGAACAGGGGTAGGAAGTAGCCCAAGAACAGGGAGCCAGAAGGCAACCCAGTGAGCCTGGTGCATTTCAGAGGAATTTCCTGCTGAGCTGGTGGTTGGGAACATGCCCACCACCAACAGGGCCCTAGGCTGAGGCCCAGTGGAGAAGGTGGGTCCGGGCCCCCTACCCTCACCCACACCCAAGGAAGGGAGAACATGGACTTTGAATGACAAGGCCGCTGGGTCTGACCCTGAGGGACTAGGCTGCCTGGGACTACAAGGGAGGGGATGCTTTATGGGGTGTCACCCCTTGGAAGACCCTTGGGGCTGGAGACCCTGTCACACTCCCACATAGATGAAAGCCTGATTCTGGGAGGTGTGCTCTGACTCTAGGCCTTCTGGACCACATACATCAGGGATCTGGGGTCAGGTTGGGCCATCGCCACCCTGCCTCCCTCATCTCTATACCCAGCTGCATTGCCACCTCTTCCCAGGTAACACACCGTTGGCTGCATATGTGGTCTACAATGCTAAATTAGTTGGGAACCATTGTTTTAACCAATATTCTTTTATTTTTAAATACATTTGACATTAGCAAATAAGAACTTGCTGTAAGCAAATGTTTTGTAAAAATATGAAATATTCATTATCCTGTGAGGGAATGTGTCTGATCATTTGGGATTGGTAGAATTACATATTTGACTTGGCTATCTGGAAAGGCTGGATTTCTTCTAAGGGAACTGTGTTTTGGATTCTGTAAGTATTATTATGAAAGCTGTTTTTGGCTAACTTGGTGTAACTAAGTATTGGAATAATCACCATTCTTTGCAGTTTGCCTAATTGAGTAACCTCTTTGTGGCCTTCCTGGAACTTTGGTCACAGCAACATCGGAGTGCTATAAAGCAAGCAGCTTCATCACCTCCAATGCCCATTTATGAAAGGATGCCAGTTTGGATAACGATGCACAAACTTGGTTGAGTATGTTCAGTGTGAAAAACAAAAACTAGCTCATGAACAGGGCTCCCAAAGGCAGAATACCACCCTGACTGCAGATTGTCTTGAAAGGAAAACATGGAGTTTCTTCAATGCCCTAGCACTGGGGACAGCATCTATACGAGTGGATCTGCTAAACAACAAATGGCCTTTTTATTTCAACCTACATAAATCAGTAGTGTTTCTAAAACAAATCCAATGTAAGCAATGCCTTGTTTTTGTGTGTTTGGCCCTTTGAATAGTGATGTAAATGAACTACTAGGCCCAGATTCTGTGCTCCAGGATGTCTGCTTTGATCTGCACGGCTGGCAGAAAATGTTCCTACAGACAACAAAATGAGCTATTGGAGATGGATCCTCTGGTGACACAGAGCTGGTACAGCCATAATACCCAGCTCTCTCTTCTGTTTGGGACAAGGAGCATGATTAGCACATGCAAGAAAGACAACAGTGAGAAAAGGGAATGACATATCTTCTAAAAGCAGAATTATTCATTTATGAAGGGGTTATGGGAGGAGGCAGTAAGCAGTACACAGCTCACCAGGTGTCTTAGTCTGCACTGCTTCTGACAGCCATTCCCACCCAATGGGAGCTATCTGTGGCAAACAGGAGCTTCTGGCAGCCATATCTGTGGAAGCGCGGTATATAAAGCACCAGCTGCTCACTAGCATCTACCCCTGATGAACCGCATCCAGCTTGCAGGCCAGTTATTGCCCACTGCTGGGCTTTATATCATTCTTCTTTTTGGCAGACCACACAAAAGGGAACTCTGGGGAATACTATTACTTAAATGCTAACTTCTGCTTACTTGGAATTACAAGATAAGATCTATCATTTGTGTAATACATGGAAGCATTTGTTATTCCCCAGTCAATAATTACTGCATTGGTAGTGCTTTTCTGCTTATTGCAATCAACTGCTTTCTCTCTTGTAGTTCAATAGCCAATGACATAGTTAAGGAGAGTACTGCTTTGCAAACTGATGCTATATATGTACTAGCAATGGCTTAAGCTTCATAGCTTGATGCCTACTAGAGGAAAAATTATGTGCTATAGTAGAGTGCTGAAGTACAGTGGTACAACTCTATTCAGACTTTTTCTATCAGATGTATCTCTACAACTTAGTGCAATGGAGATGCATACTAGATAAATAGTTATCAGGCTAACTCTTAAGACAAAACACCTTTTAATTATTTTATCAACAAACAAGTCACCCCGGGGACAAATTCTACCTGACCTTTACCAGGTTTCATAGTTGGATTAAGAAACCTCCATTCCTTCTTGGCTTGTGTAAGAACTAGGCAGAATTCTAGACTTTGTTCTCTCAAGGAAGCACAGGGACTCCATGCATACTACCCTCGGGGAGCTATGGCATTGCAAAGGAAGCAGAGAGGGGAGAAAATGGAGTTATGGCTATAGTTCCACAAAATGCTGGAAAGTAGAAGGACTGCAGCAGAGTGTGTGCTTTCCTGTTTACCAGGGAACCCAGAATCTCTCCTAGCACTTCTTCAAGAGTGGGGCAGTTCTGCACTGCTCCTTCCTTCATGCTATGTGCAAATTGCCCAGTCTAGCACAGTGGTGGGCAACCTGCGGCCCACATGCAGCCCAGTGGGGTTGCACCTGAGGATTGTGCATCTCAGGCTGGCAAGGACTGAAAGTGATTACTGCTATTGGACAGCTGTCCACCAGGGCTTGTGAAATGAGCAGCTGCTTTCAATTGAGATCCTACAGCTTTCCATATCACAAATAACTCCCCTTTCCCTCCCTAGTGGTATCTTACCTGGCATGAACTGGCAACCTTGCTGGAAGTCTCAGCAAAGTGATGGATGATGGAACAATAATAAAGATCAAACTATACTGCTCTGAAAGTTTATGGCATAGTAGTCCTCATCACAGTTGTATCTGAGCACCTCAGAACCATTAATGAATGTATCCTTGCAATTCCATTGTGAGGTAGGGAGGATTAGTATCCCCATTGTACACAGAGATTGACTTGCCTAAGGTCACACAGTGAGTCTGTGGGAGCACTAGTTCAGTGCCTTAACCACAGAAAACCAGCCCAACATCTTACTTCTAAGGACATAGCATCTCCCAAGTCTAGCAACAGGCACTTTGAAGTGATGATAACAAAAGAATTTCTGTTGCCTATATTGTATCTGCTGTGCAGACAGGAAGACTTCACTGCTTTATACTGTCAATGTATTACCTTTCATCAGGTCGACTTAAAAGAGAAATAAACACTTTAAAAGAGAAATAAACAGAAGGAAGCATTGCAAATCAGCAAACATCATGGGTTGATTATAGCCAGGATTTCATTATGAGAATATCATGCCTCTTGAGGCTTGGTATTTAGTTTTACAAAAAGTGTGCTATAAATAAATTTCATGAATGTTAACAGGACTTTCATCTCAGATTTAAATGGTCACTTTGCATTTTAGTGGTTTAGAAAGTTTCTTAATCTAACTAGTGCCAGGTTTACAGTGGTACCAGTGGCACCACAGAGCTGGGCCCAAGTTGAGAAGGGACTCTGGCTTGCCCTGAGCCCCGAGACCCCACCAGCCCGCTGGCTCTTCCTCCAAGCCTGCCCACGACTTACTCCTTTCTACCTGCTGGTCAGACCAATGCCTCCTCTTCACTCCCTGCCCCCATCCACCTACTCTTCTCTGCCTCCTGGCTAGACCCCAGTGCACCTCCATTTTCAGGCAGTCTCTGCTTCCCATTTGTGGGTACCCACCTGTTACCCTGGAGCTGAGCCACCTGGCACCGGTGCAGATGCCTGGCCAGTCTCAGCCAGTAGTGGGAGCAGTGTGTAGGGCATGGCCGGGATCTGGCCTTGACTGATCACATCATTCACAAGGGGGCAGAGTGATTTCCCTCCCTGGGACAAGCCCTTGCTGCACTGGTAGCACAGCCCAGCAGACAGTCACCTCCAGAGGGCTCGGAGGCAGGTTGTGGGGCACAGGTCTGTGGAGGGCCTGGGGGGGGGAATGCTGGGCTGTGAGGGGGCAGGAAAGATCTGTGTGTATAGAGTGGTGGTTCTGTGTGGGGCAGCGGCGGTGATCGTGTGCAGGGGACTGTGCATTTGTGGCAGGATTGGGGGTGTGTGCTCTGGACACACAGAATCAGGGGAGTTTCAGTGTGAGCGTGGGCATTATGTTGCAGCACGGGCCCGTCCCTTAGTGGAGGTGCATTCTGGCAGCACAAAGTTGGGCTGGCCATTGAGTATCTGGCAACTGTCAGTTTGTAAATAGTGCCCTCAGATGACTGGATTAGATGATGTGGGCTGCCCCTGCCATGCCCTGCTCTTAGCTAGTCCCTCACTTTGGGGACCAACTCCCCCATGCCATGCTCCATTGTTCCAATGGGGACCCACAAATACATTTGGCACCAGACCCTGAAAAGCTTAATCCAGCCCTGAAGTTAACTAAAAATATGGATTAAGGTTATCAGGGATTGCTGGAGCAGTAAGATGTGGTTTTTTTTTTTGTTTTTTTTGCGTCCTCTGAGCTAGAACAGGAATGAAGATGAAGAATTTTCATAGATTATTCTAAATTAAAAATAGGGACTGAAGTGTATTTGTTTTACTTCATTACATTTTCCTGAAGGTCTTGCAAGTGACCAGCAATTTATTAACAAAGGTTTTAAACTTTTATAGTATACAGAAAATGAGGTCTACATTCAGAGACTACTATCACTAATACCACAGGATGATAGAGTGTGGGTGGCTATGGGAAAAGAAGAATGTAGCTATCACTTTCTTATCTCTGCAAGGTAATTTGCCTTCATTTTCAAAATACCTGGGATTCTAGATTCCTCTCTGGTACTCAATTTTCCAGTAGATAACAAAGAAATCCAATTTCATATTAACCTCTGAAGGTATTATTTGATTCAGGAGGATTTTTAGAGAGACGTAACATCCCCTATTAAAAACGCATATGCTACTTGATACTAAGATACCGGTCCCAAAGTTTATAAGAACTTCTGTGCACAAGTGGTTTCAGTTGTTATTATAGAATGCAATCCCATGTATTCTTAACATGAAAGGTGCCCTTAATTTTGATACCAAAATGGGGCACAACAGGATATAAATAAAATAGATTAATAACCTACTTTTTGTAACAACTCCTTCGAGGCGAATAATATTGGGGTGGTCAAATTGTCCCATGATACTAGCCTCTCTCAGGAAATCTCTTCTCTGCCTGTCCACATAGCCACCTTTCAATGTTTTAATGGCAACTGGAATCTCTCTTTTCCCTGGTGTCTTCAGGCGTCCACTGCATACCTCTCCAAATTCACCTTAAATGAACAAGAGCAAATAGTTTTGTAAATAGACAATTCACATTTTCTAGAGGTCAGATTCCATGATCATAATAATTCAGTCTGGCCTTAGAATTTAGGACTCTATGGAAGTAGGAGCAAAATCAGAAATGCTAAGGTACTGAAGGGATTAGCTGAGAAGTAATGGTAGTTCGGAATAGGAAGCCTAATCCGAACTACCTAGTTCGTGCCGCGTGTAGCCGCGGGCACGGAGTCGGAACTAGCGGACATTTAAAAATGGCAGTGCCCGGCAATATGCAAATGAAGCCCGGGAAATTCAAATCCCGGGCTTCATTTGCAATTCCGGTTGCCTACATTAACCACCCTAATTCGAACTAGGGTGGTAGTGTAGACATACCCTCAGGTAGATTCACAACTGGTTGAAAGACTATCCTCAAATGGTTTTTATGAACAGTTTGTTGCCACACTGGGAGTATGTATCCAATGGGGACCCACAAGGCTCTGTTGTGAATCCAGTAAATTCAATATTTTGCTTAATAGCTGGGTCAATAAAGTGGGGTATATAAAACTGAGAGATGACACAACATTGGGAGGGGTTGCAATCACTTTTGAGGACAGAATTAAAATTCAACATGACCGTGACAAATTATAGAATTGGTCTGAAATGAACAAAGTGAAATTCAATAAAGATAAGTGCAAAGTACTACATTTAGGAAAGAAAAATCAAATGCAAACTACAAAATAGGAAATAACTGATGAGGAGGCAGCATTGCTGAAAAGGATCAGAGAGTCATAATGAATCACAAAGAATATATAAGTCAACAATGTGATGCAGTTGCAAAAAAGACTCATTCTGGAATGTATTAACATGTATCATGTGCAAGACATGAGAGGTAATTGTCTCATCTACTTGGCACTGGTGAGGCTTCAGCTGAAGTACTGTGCCCAATTCTGAGTACCACTCTTTAGGAAAATTGTGGATAAACTGGAGAAAGTCCAGAAGACAGCAACAAAAATGATTAAAAATTTATAAAACTTGACTTATGAGAACAGGTTGTATGAACTGGGCATGTCTAGTTTTGAGAAAAGAAGACAGAGTGAGGATCTGATATGAGTCTTCTGATATGCTAAGAGATGTTTCCCCCAACTATAATTAGGATAATTAAGCCCTGGAATAGGCTTCCAAGGGAGCTTGTCGAATTCTCAGAATTGGGGGTTTCAAGAGCAGATCTGACAAACACCTGTCAGGGATTGTATAGGTTCACTTGGTCTTACCACATCTAGGAGGCTGGACTAGATAACCTCTTGGGCTCCCATTCATCTTTACATTGCTGTGATTCTATCTCTGTGTAGATTATAGTATTGAATTTAGGCATTAAAGCTTTTTGCTTTTTATGTGGGTTTCACCCACACAGAATGTCCTGGTCTACACTAGGGAGTTATTTTGAAATAACAAGTGGAGTGTCCACACTACCAAGCCCATTAGTTTGAAATAAGGAGCCGGTTACTTCAAAATAACAACTTCTGCTTTCCACAAGGAATAACACTTATTTTGAAATAGTTCTTTCAAATTAGCAATAGTGTGAACGCTCCACGGCTGCTATTTATAAATAACTAATCCCCAGATTCATTCAAAGTATTTACTCTCCTGTGAATCCTCAGGCTCTAAGTCGAGGTCGCACGTCCACATGAAAGAAGTCTACCTTGGACTAATTATGAGACTTCTCTGTAATGTGGACATGCTATTTCAAAATAGCAGTTTCAAAATAAGTTATTTCAAAATAATTTCTTAGTGTGGATATGCCCTATATGTATGACCTGTATTGCCCTGAGGATGTCAAATGGGTTGCAACTATGTGCTGATTGGCCACCAGTGACCGGTGGGTTCAGAAGCACTAAGTGTAGACATACTTAAAAGCAGCAAAGTGTATAGGTAAGTCACAGCCATCCTTTGCTCTGATGATCATTAAAAAGGTGCTTTTAAACCCCTATCAAATGTACTGTGGTTTTAAGGGATCATAAGTCAGTGAATGAAAATCAATATTTACAGAACCATTTTTACCTCAGTAAGGGCTACATTTCTATTTCAAATTTAAATTTTCTACTCCAGCCATTTTGGTACCTCAGCCATTTTGGTACTGTTTTTTTTTTTTAATAGTCACACATAGACAAATATATATTTAACCAAGAGAATTATTTTTTTCATTCTTCAGTCAAAACTGCCTGAATTTGTTTGCTCAGATTTTCAATAAAATAAAATATTAAAAATTATTCAGGGAGACCCCCAAACATGGAAAACTTCAGCCTGAAAGATGAATGTTTTAGAAAATTATAACTGACTGATATTAAGGAGGTAGGATGCAAATACTTGTGCGATCTTCATTTGAATAGTCACTGTCATTCCTGTCCTCTCAATAAATCAATATAAACCACTGAAATCCAGGAAAAGTCAAAGGGATTAATTAAGTTTACAACTCATCTTCCCCTCCACATATAGCAACAGCAGCAAATACAAAACAGCACATTTAAGAAGCCAATGAAGACAAGTTCAGTAGATTTTGCAACAATTAAGAAAGCCAATGTGTTTTATTTCTACATAACTTTTGAAAACCAAAGATAAGAATTCACCTTGTGTGTATAAGTCAGCCGCCACAGGATAAGAATTCTGTTTCATAATACTGTATAAAAGACAGTGAGTTTGCTATATGCTTTGATTGGTTTCACTTCGGAATGAGGCTTTGCCTAAAGCTCCTCACACCAAACTATTTCCATAAAGGTAGCAGCAGATTTAAGCTTCTAGAATTTTTTCCCCTCTCTTTGTTTTGAAGGAGAGATGGAGGAGCTCTCTTTTATGTTGTGAGGCATCCAGAAGTATTAAATTGCACTAAGACTTATCTTTGGAGCACTTTTCTGATGGCTCTTCAAAGTGAAACAGCCTGAAATTAAAGCGAATCCTCCAAATCCTCCTCCTTGTTTCTTCTGAGACACAGTCTGATAAAATCAATAGATAATGTATATGTGAACTGATGCTTCAGGGTTTTTATCCAGTCCTGTAAAGGATATGAACTGTCCTAAAATCAGTGTGGTATCTCTAGGAGAACTAACCTCTGGAACAGCTTTTCTAACTCCTGCCCCTACTCTCCATCATAAATTGCCATATGTCTGCAGCTAAATACTATTGCTGTTTCCAATGTTCCATCGTTCATTAAATGATCAGTTCCTTTACTCCTCCCTTTTGTATCTCCTTTGCAGAGGAGTTTAAAAAATTACTTATGCCTTATGGACAACAAATGCTGATGTTTAAGTATTCTTGATTAAATTAAGTACTTATGAAAGATGTGTGATGAGACACTATCCATAAAACTCATAAAGTGTGAGAAACTGCATCATATGCTACTCTCCTCTGACCAATGTTTTCACATCATTTTGGATGCATCATCTCTATAAGTTAGATGAGACTTCAGTTTCCATGACTATTCAACCATTAGCCTATTTGACAAGAGAGACAATTGTAATTATTTTTGTGATGCTAAGACTTGTTATGGATAGAAATCAACCTTTTAGACCTTTATTTATGTCACGACAGAATTTTTTTAATGATTGTAAAATCAAAAGGAAAACTATTCTACAACAGGAATAGACTCATGCTTTTTCCCGGAGCTAAGTTTGATTGCTCAAGGTGGAAGATTTTAGCTAAACAAGAGAAATGTTGACCCTGAAGCAGTAACATGTGTCTAATAAATAGGAGCTAAGAGCCAGAAGTCAGTGAAGTAGACATCCTTTCTTGCTCAGAGGAAAAGCTGTTGACAGCTATAGAAAACTGCAGAGTTCACTAAGTATTCAGCTTTAATTATGTGCAAATGATCCTTGTTTTACTGACAACAACTGATTTTCCCTATAATGCAGCAGGAAGAAGGAAGTTAATTGAGCAGTCCAGAAACTTGTTCTGCACAAACCATGCAGCCCTCTCTTTCAACTTGTCCAAAAAGATGTTACATTTTGTTTGAAGTAAAAAGGCTTAAGCCAAATGATTGCCATTCTGGAAGCCAGTATAAAGTTACCACATTGGGACAGTGCTTAGGAACAAATACAGCTGGTACTGCTGGAACTATGGCAAGTTACCACCAAATGCAGCGAATCCCATTGACATTGTACCAATTGTAAGGCATTTAAATGTGGGAGTCCAGGTAACGGATTTGAATATATTAAGAATACATGGACTGGGTGCGAGCAAATGCCTTTCCTTAACATATTCCACTTGCTATGAGCAGTCCAAAATTTAGCACTTTCCCTAACAACAATAGGATAAAGATTAGCACATTCTCTGTATTCAGCCTCTGCTGGGTGAGCGCAGAAGGAGCAGCATTATGGCTGTATCTCCTTTCCTTCGTCCGTCGTGTGGCTAGCATTGGTAATGTGGCTGGGAGGAAGACATCCTTTCACAAAGATGTGTAGGGGCTGCTTTCTGATTGGAACCTGCCAGGCATACAAGAAAAAGTGGAATGCACTGTGCACACTCCCAAGCTTTTTCACCTTGTCTTATGTGGCTTGCAGCCTGTTGAGCCACCACTACTCTGCCTGTAGGTCTGTATCTCAATTACTCTAAGACCTCTTTACATTCCTCTAGCAGTGTCCACACACTTTAAGGCACTTCACACTGACAATGTGTTGTGTAGGTGCTTGCGAATTCAGGACTTAACCTGCGGAAGGAGAGAAAATTGATGATGTTGCAAGAAGTGTCAGTAGGAGGAAGATGGACAAGGACTTTATAATACCTAGGACAGCGCAGAGAATTCAACATGAAAAAGAATCACAATCAAGTCACCTGAAGGGTGAGCTATGGATCAAATTGGTGAGAAATATACAAATACATCAGTGATCAGTGTGATGCTTGACTAAAAGCAACAGTCGGGAGCCACCATTGACTATTTAATATGGTGAAAGCTTTTAAAAGGTTTGAAACCAAGAGTGTGTAACGTCAAATTAAATAGTAATAACACTTTATCAGGGGCAGTAGGAAAAATAGAAAGAATGCAGTGCAAACCTGTACCATCAAGTACAATAATTAATTTAACCCTCTAAAGCACACCTACTACTGGAATGTAACTATCAGTTTACATATATTTAGTTGTTCATGCTATAAAAAATAAATGTGGACTCATCTTATTTTTTTAATGGGAATTTTCCTTGCTTTAAACACATTATCTCTCCACTCACCAATCATCACTATCTAAAGAAGCGAGGCTTTTAAATTCTCAGCAGTATGTTTAGGCAGTACTGCTCTGATGACTATATTCATTCCTATCAAACAAATTCTCTTGAGCTAACATACGTTGTCTTAAATAGCAGTGGCCTTACATTTGCTATTATAATCTTCAAACATGTCTGCATCAAATTAAAAATCTCATTTTTTTCCTGAACGCTATTTTGACAGTCTTTCTGAATTGGAATGTTTTAGCTTCCTTAGAAATTGTAGGAAGTAGACTTGGCAAAGGCCTTCTAGCCTGGATTCTGGAGAGCGGGCATGCTAAGTCTCACATCTCCCCCACAGCTCTAGGACCAGAAACACAGAGATCTGGGTACTCATCCTCATAAGTCCTTGAGCTGACATGGAGGCAAAGAGACTGAGTGCCCCAGTGCTCTGCCTCTGTGGCTGCTGGTGTTGAGGCAAGATGGCACATTTGGACTCTGCATTTTCAGCGCCAAAATTACAAATTGTGGGGCGCTTTACAAACATTAATTAATCTCCGTAACATCTTAATAAAATAGGGAGGTGGTATTATTATCCATATTTTACAAAATGTGGAAGACAGCAAATGTAAATGACTTGTTCAAGACCAGAGAATCAGTATCAGAGCTGGAATTAGAATTCTGGATTTTGTGGCTTCTGCTCTTGTGTTCTCCAAAACTACCATCACTAAAGCCCTAAAGCAGTGGTCTCCAACCTTTTTAAGCAAGAGATCAATTTTTTGAATCTAAGTGTAATCCAGGATCTCCCTCAAACCCAAATACCTTTGCCCTCCCTCCTCCAAGGCCCCACAGCTACTCACTCCATCCTCCCTCCCTCCCCCATCCTTCCTCTCTTTCCAGGCAGGGGCAGAGGGTTGGGCACAGGCTCAGGTCTTGGTCTTAGGGATTCATAGTGTGAGAGGGGCTCTGAGCTGAGCCTGGGGTGCAAGAGGAGGTTCAGGGTATAGGCTCTGTAAGGGAGTTTAGGTCTAGGAGGTTTCAGGGCTAGGCCAGGGGTTTGGAGTGTAGAAGGGGGTTTATGACTAGGGTTGGGGTTCAGGTGCAGGCTCCAGCTGGACACTGCTTACCACAGGTGGCTCCTGGGTGCTGGTGCAGTGGGGCTAAGGCAGGTTTACCCCTGCTCTGGCCCTGTAACACTCAAAAGCAGCCAGCAAACTCCCTCCATCCCAAGACCTGTTGTGCCCTACCCTCTGTTCTGTGGTGATAGAATACAGGATGGAAGAAGGGGGCACCCTGACATCAGCACCTCCTGCTCTCCGCTGCCCAGCCCAGCTTGTGTGTGGGGAGGAGAGAGGCGGTAGCTTCAAAGCAAAGGACAAGAGGTGCACAGCAGTGGGGGCAGCTGATGTGCCAGCATTTGATAGCCTCTTGGCCAAACCAGTCAAGAACACTTGTCAGAGGCTCCAAGATCTACCAGTAGATCCTGATCTACTGGTTGGTGACCATTTCCCTAAAGTCAACAATTTGATAAGCACAGAATGTAAACAATCTCAATGAACAGTTAATAATGAAAAAATCACTCTTACTTAAACCCTATGCCTCATAGTCATGAAAACTTGAGTTAAAAAAACCAAATCTTACAAAATTCTGTCAAGGTTTTTGTTTTCTTAGTTTTGATGTATGGGCTCGATCAATCTGTACTGAGGAGGAAGAAAAAATACCTTCCCATAATAATCCACTTAATCTTGACTAATGGAACTGTTCTGGAAAGAAAACTGCCTAAACAATCCAGACTTTTTCCATGCTGCCACAGACCTGAGTACCTGTTATTGACAGTTGTGCCTTATTTAGGACCTGGTGAAAGACCCTTACATTCACTTTTCAATAATAAAACAAGTGCAGAAATGTAGCATTTTCCTGGATAACGAAAGACAACACATAAAACAAGAGTAGAGCAAAGAAATAAAGCACAGATACTCTTCTGTTTAACAAACATAGATAAGTCAAATCTAAATGTAGTGGAGACAAAAATATCCACGTCTGTATAAAAAAAGACGCCTTATACATTTTCATCTTTGGAGTACAAGGGCAATATTCGAATAAAATATGAATAAATCACTGAATCTTATTCTACTGCATAAAGAGAAGAGACACTTAAGGAAAGACAAATACATTAACAATATTTCTCAATCTTCATGGCACCTACCATTGTAGCATATAAATACAACTACAAATGTAAGTTTGCAGATATAAATGTTATAAATCACAGTTCGTCAAGCCCTTTGGGAAATGCTCTTGGTTTTTGTGTCTGACAGTGCAGATCTCAGGTTAACTGCTAGGAACTGAACCCAATTTCATCCTCAGTATTTTTTCAGTTGGGCTTGCCTCTATGGATATTTTCAGAGTGTAATGGTATATAAGAGCCTTTTGGGCACAGCACCGTTGTTTCAGTATTTTGTAGAAAAGTGTTTCTAAGAACTCTTAATCGCTCTGTCTGAGTGACTGAGTTCAGACTGGGAAACTTAACAGTATGCACTTCCCCCAAATAAAATAATTTTCCCATTCTTTTCAAGTGCCTGACCTATTACTACTTAGAATCTGAGAGTCTAAACATAATTATGCCCTGCTCTGACTCATCTTTCTCTGTTGGAAACTTTCCAGATTAACATCTTATTTTTTATAGTGTAACATGACTCACCCACAATATTTCAAGATGTTCAGAGAAGATGAAGCTCTGCAAACATACAGTTATTGTCGGCTAGCTCAACATTATGACCTTCTCCCTTTTACTCACTAAAAATATATTCTATAAGAAAAATTAAGTGAATATCTCTTGCAAGAAGTGTCAAAAGGACTTAGCAGGCACTATGATGATGTGAAAAAGATGTTGTACATGCAAGTTAGTTGGAACCAAAACATATATACATAAGACAGATGTTCTAATTGTATGTTTGTCCGTGTTGTATACATTTCACTCATGGATTAATCTTATTCCTGTTGAAGTCAATGGAAAATTTGTAACTTCAGTAAGAACAGAACTGGGTACATGAATTTAAAGTTTGTTGTTAGACTACCCAATAAAGTATATGATTTCATTCTAAGCCTAAGTATTTAAGGACTTCGGTCCAATTAAAAAAAGCCATCTTCTAGGTAACATAAGACTCGCATGCTGACATAGTTGCAGCATAGCTCATCCAAGGAAATAGTAACATAACCTCAAAATATTCTTGTAATAAAGACAGGCAAAAATTATCTGTCGTCATCATTTTACAGATGAGATAAATCAGCACAGAAAGGAAAAGTGATTGAGAGTCGGGATGAGAACTCAGGAGTTCCTGTCTCTGACGGTATACCTACATTGCAGAAAAGACACATAGGAGTAAATATGAGAGGCTATGGCAATTGTCTCAGGCTAGTGGGGCAAAAATAGTGGTATAAATAGTTCCACTAAGGGAGGAGTCAGTAAAAGCTGCATGTGGTGGCAGTGGTCTGGAAGGACTGTGTACCTGGGAAAACTATATATAGCACATATATTGAACAGTTCTTTACCTATTTTTTATTTTTACTTGTGTTCATTTTACATACATTGATTCTCAGGTATCATGTCTGCAACTCTAACAGAGTCATTTCCCCAAAACATAAAATAATAATATTGTTTTAAGACTTTGGTCTATTGTAGCATCAGCAAGCTATGTTCCTGTGCAAGTGACTTATAGTGAAGTGACCTTACCCTGCCTACCATGCAAACTAGTGCAGACTTCATAGACAGATTCTAATTGCAAATCAAAGGTGTGCAGAACTGAGTATCTCAGTATAAACTACCGTGCGTGAATGCTAATCAGCAATAGCCTAATTGTTTCCCCCTGTAGAAGGCAGGGTGACCCACTGCACAGGAGAGAGTATTACTGGGAGATCTATGGTCCATTCCTAGCTCTCCTGAATAGGGCTGCCAGCCTGACATCGATTCCAGGCCAGATAGTGGAGTGACTGATATGGGACTTGATTAATAAAGGATTAAAGTAGGCTAACCTAATGAATGCAAATAAACATGGAAAATAGATCTCATGAAATACACTTGATATCTTTTTTGACGAGATGACAAGTTTGACTGATAAAGGTAATGTTTATGTAATATACTCAGACTTCTGTATGGCATTTGGGCACAACATTTTAATTAAGAAAACTAGAATAATTTAAAATTAACAGACACATGAAATGGATTAAAAACTGCTCAGCTAATAGATCCCCAAATGTAACTGAATACGGAATCATCATTGAGAGGGCCTATAGGGATTGGTTCTCGGCCCTGTGCTATTTAACATCTTTATCAATGATGCTGGAAGATAAAAAAAATAAAATCCATTACTACTAAAGTTTGCAGATCACTTAAAAATGGGAGGAATAGTAAACAATGAAGAGTCTGGGTCACTGATGCAGAGCATTCACAATTGTTTGGTAAACTGGGTGCAAGCAAACAATATGTGTTCTAACATGGCTAAATGTAAATGTATATATCCGGGAACAATGAGCGTAGGCCATAGTTATAGGATGGGAGTCTCTATTCTGAGTGATTATGAAAAAAAGGGGGGGAGGGTCCTGAACACAGCTCCCAGTGTGATGCTGTGACCAAAAGGGCTAACATAAGTCTGGGACACATGACCAAGAATCTCAAGTAAGAGTAAAGAGATTATTTTACCTCTACATTTGGCACAGGAGCAATGCTGATGTCCACAATTCAAGGAGGATGTTGATAAGTTGAAGAGGTTCAGTGAAAAGCCATAAGAGTGATTAAAGGATAAGAAAAAAAAGCCTTATAGTGATAGACTCCAGGAGCTCAATCTATTTATCTTAACAAAAAGGCAAGAGGGTGACTTGATAACAATCTATTAAGTACTGATAGGGGAACAAATTTAATAATGGACTCTTCAACTTAGCAGAGAATGGAATAACACAATCCAAAGGCTGGAAGTTGAAGCTAGAGAATTTAGACTGGAAATAAGATGTAATTTTTTAACAATGAGAGTAATTAACCATTGGAACAATTTATCAAGAGTCATGGCGGATTCTGCATAACAAAGTGATTAAATGAAGATTGGATATGCTTTTAAAAGCCTGCTCTAGGAATTATTTTAGGGAAATTTTATGGCCTTTCTATATAGATCAAACTAGATGACCACAGTGGTCCAGAATCAACGAAAAATGCTCAGGTGAAACTGCATAAGTAGGGGAAAGAACCAAAAACTCCTAAGGTAGACAAACCTTATTACCTAGTGATAGAGATGCAGCCGTGTTAGTCTGGTCTAGCTGAAACAAAAGACAGGACTATGCAGCACTTTAAAGACTAACAAGATAGTTTATTAGGTGATGAGCTTTCGTGGGCCAGACCCACTTTCTCAGATCAATATGTGGAAGAAAATTGGCACAACCATATATACCAAAGTGATACAATCAAAAAAAAGTGAACACATATAAAAATGATGAATCAGGTTTAAGAACAGAGGAGGGATGAGGGGGGAAGGTTAGTGTCTGTGAGGTAATGGCATTAGGGGTGATAATTGGGGAAGCTATCTTTGTAATGGGTGAGATAATTAGCATCTTTGTTAAGACCCGTACACAAAGTGTCAAATTTAAGTATGAATGACAGCTCTGAGACTTCTCTTTGAAGTCTGGAGTTAAAATCTCTTTGAAGCAATATGCATGTTTTAAGGTCATTGAAAGAATGGTCAGTCTGGTTAAAATGGCAAGCAACAGTTTTCTCTCTGTGAGAGAGCCTGACGTCTGTTTTATGTGCATTGATTCTTTGGTGAAGTGTCTGAGAAGTTTGTCCAATATACATAGCAAGAGGGACACTTTAGGCATATGCTTAAATTTGACACTTTAGCACTGCAGGTGAGAGCTCTCAGAGTGTCCTTGCCTTCTGGGAAACTCTGCACACAGTTGATACAGTATTTGATTAGCACCATATGGCATTTAGTTGAGTAAGGCAGTTTGTCTATGTCTAGGGGAACCGATTATGAATGTGCTTTGCAAGCCTGCATGTTTTTACCTGCTCCTATAACTCTCTCAATTCGAATTCTTGAAGGATCTATCTCCTTTGCAAATTCATGGACAGCGAGTGATGGGTCTTCATATGTGTCAGGATCAATATATGTTTTTATTCCTGGGAAGCGCACTGGAAAGAAAGGAAGATTTTACTAGTTTAGTCAAAAATCCTTCTACAAACATTCCCATGTTACACCCCATGTTAAATTTTAGAAATGCAATGAACAGATGGTTCACTTCACAAGTGATGGGATACAGTATTAAGCCCTTCATATTTTAGTCGACAGAAAACAATCTGGACTAGGTCTGTTTGGAGGATTGAATGAATATGGAAGCAGCAATACCCTCTCCATCTTTAGATGGTCTTACTACGTGGTCTTGAGCAACACGGGAGAAGTAGGACAGCATGTATGGAAATTTATATTAGGATTTTTAGAGGTCTTTAGTCTCCAGTTCTGTTAATTCAGCACCTCATATCATCATGAATATCCATTCATTCAAAAATAACTCCACCCCACCCTAAAGTGGTTTATAATTTGGTGCCTAATTCTGCTACCCTTATAGGAAGTACTACATTACCTGGCAAACAGCATAGCAAATATTCAAATGGGATTATGAAGAAAGTATTACACTACTCAGCATAAGTGTCGAAGAATCAAGCATTTTATTAAATAAAATGATCAAATTAAACAAGGGTATAATTGAAAGTGTATTTATGAATCCTTGAACTGAACACTCAGCTCCTACTCTTCATCTTTGGAAATGATTTATTAAAAAGATATTCTGTTGTATTGGGAAAAAGAATTTCTTCAGTAGAAAAATAATGAATCTCCATTTTAGTGTTTCATGTACTAATATTACTATGATTTAGATCACTTAGTATAATATATTACTATTAAGGAAGACACTGCCAATATGGAAGCACTGGAAATGGTAAATAGGCAGAATATGGTTAATATTTATTTTTGGCACATCCAATCTATCTTATTTCCCTGCAGAAGCAGGAAAACAGGCACAAAGAGAATGGTTTATTTGCCCTAAAGGAATTATGGCTTTTCAAGATTGTGACCCACAGAGTTTCCACCTTTGTTGCACGTGTCCCAAGTGTGCAAGATCAGATTCTTTTGGTTAGCAGCATCCACTGGGGTAGTACGTGAACCTCATGTGCTCAGGGAATAAATAGTAGAGCAGGCCTATCTGCTCCACAGTCTCTTCATCAATATAGCATCCCCTAGGAGTAAGAATGAGCAGTAATGGGGAAGGAGAGCAGCAGTAATGGGGAAGGAGATTGTGAAATCTGTGTTGCGAACACATCTCAAACAACCACAGCTACTGTAGGGTAGAATAACTCTTCTTTTTTGAGTGATTTCCACATAGATTTCATTCTTGGTAATGAACAAACAGTATTCTTTGCATGCAAGTTGGTATAAGGATTCCTATTTAAATAGTGACTGCAGGACTGCCCTGCTAATCAAAAGTATTCAATCTTATGCATGTAAGGTACATGCACCACAGTAGCAAAATCTATAGACAATCACTTCATGAAAAATAATATAATACACAGCAATTGAGAATTCATAGGCAAGCCTGGAAAACTGATAAAAAGTATTGACATTGCAAAAGTTCATTGAAAAACTTGTGTTTAGTCTATTGAGCAAGCTTGCAAGGGAAAATGTCCATCAGCTTTTGGATTTCAAAGAGGAAGCACAAATAAAAAGAGAGGCCTTGATCCTAAAATCAGTGTGGGTCTTTTCACATGGATCAGATTACAGAATCAAGGTAAAATGTATAATGCAAACAACATACAACTTTCATTTAAAATATGAACATAGGAATTAATTAAGACAATATTGCATTACTTACAATGTCCATTTTGTAAATGAGCTCTTCTTTTTTCTTCAGACTTCATTTTGGCCTTTATGTACCACTGGCATCTTTTTAAAGTGCAAACAATTTTAGTTAAAACAGTTGCCATACACATAATAAATGCACATTAAGTTTTCTATAGAGGTTCATGACATTATAGGATATTTTGATTACAAGTTCTACCTATTCTGAACTTACAGAAACCTATAGGTAACACTTTTTGATTATGAACAGCTACAAAAATGCAACATATAAAAACATGAAAATATAATGTTGGAATGATTAATAATGAAAAGAACTATACTGAAATTCAAATTAGACTAAATAAATCCAAACTTTTCAAGTTTAGCTCAAACCAACTATTGAATTTCCAGGTTTTGTAATTATCTAGCTCTGTATAGAAACAACAGAAAATCCTTTCAATTTGGTGATACATTATTGAATTTAGCCTGTCTCATGTTATCCCTTAGTGTTTTTATATGTTGATTTGTGCATTTTAAGCCTGATCCTATTATCTTTAATGTCCTGTGGGTTAAAGCAGCTCACTATTTCTATATATAGGTAATAGGTTCTATGACACTAATGGGCTTCATGAAGGATAAACCTGTTATTCCATGTCAGAACCATACGTTTTCTCTGATTGGCCTCTGTGCCATTCTCTGTACTCATTATTTTGTTAGCTCTGTGAAGATGTTAGTGGTCATACAGAATAAACAACATATAACCAGTTGTGTGAGTTTAGCCATTAACTATTTGTCTGAATGTATCCATATCCAACTACAAACTCCATTTTGTATTGGGAGCACTGTTTGGTTCTAAGGCTCTATTCTGCCATTTGTTTTTTTTTTGCCTCCATCTTGGATGGTAATTCTAAGAGGTGCTAACAGAAGGCAAACCACAAAGAATGATCAAGTATTGTTATACTTGAAAGACTTTGTTCTGGTAACATAATGGGTATGCTGCAGAGGATGGCCTGACTGAAAAAAAAAGTTACAATCTAGTCTGGACTTCAGGGGGCTTATAACAAAGCAAAGGATCACCTGATGGGAACCTCAGTAAACTAAGGGAGGCTTTGAAGCTGGCTTAGTGGGTTATCTGACAAAAGGGAACTGGAAAGTACAAAAGGACAAGTTCTTCTCTTGGTAGCTTTTTGTCATCAACCAGAGCAAGAAGGGAAGACTGGGCAGGAAGAGCAGGAGTTGTAGGGACCATGAAGGACTGACCAAATCCTAAAGGACCCTTGGAGCAGTGAGAACACTGGGGAGAGAGTTTTTGTGCAAAGATGATTTTTGAATGAGCTGTAAATCTTGTATGCTTTCTCTGTGACAAAAGGTGTGTGTGTATGTGTGTGTGTTTAGAAATCCCTCAGTCTCTTCCTTACACTGCCATGTAGCCCCAAATAGGGAAACAGTAAACTGCTGGGCCCACAGTTTAGGTGGAACTTGGAGAGCATGCAACAGCTGCTGGGGAAGATTAAGAGTGCTTTGCTAGTTGCAGGGTCGAGGCAATTGGACCACAATGTTCTCACTGCCAAGACTAGTGTAAGACATGGCATCTGCCCCTGGAGTTTATGCCCAGACATCTGGAGTCTGAGTGACAGTGCCTCAATTGTGCCTAGCCCCAACATGTCACGAGCACAGGAGACCAAAGGTTTGCATTCATTGTAAACAGCATGCTCTAAAAATTTTCACGTGGTACATACAGCCAAACCACTTTCGCATTAGGGGCCACAGAATTACTCAGATTTGGTCTGGTGGCCATTCTACCATGACAGAGCAGCTTTTCCAGCCAAACTGCAGTAAGTGGCACTGTGATGCTGTGAACTGGGCTGAAATCCCACTCCGTTTGAGGGCTCTTTTTTCCCCTTCCTGGATGGCCCTTTTTCCTTCTGTGGGTGGCACTGCCCTCGCCAATGGTATTCACCTTGTGTAACACACAAACAACAGCAGGCATCCGTGTCCACTGCAATAGCTTAATGCATGTCCAACAGGGGAGCTCAACTGGCTTGTAACAGTGCGTCTTTCAGTTTTGATGTGTTTTTATTATTGGTGGTTCACTGAGGAATAATTTCTCTAATGATCAAAATAAATCAAACCAGGCTTTAATGCTTAGTTTCCTGGAATTTAGCCAACCATTCCCCATCATCTTTGTGGCTCTAAGTCATTGCATCTTTCATTTTAATATCTGAAACTTGATGGAAATGCTTCCTATTTGCTCTTAGTGGATAATTATTCACTGAAGTACACAAGCAGGTGCTTATCTCACCCTGCCTCTTCAATATGAATAGACTCATCAGCAGCCTTGTGATTCGACAGTCCATCAAATTGCTAATTCTAAACAGTGAAGCAGAACACATCTGTAGATACCAATCCAATCTTTCACGCTGAAATTTGCCTAAAATCCTATAGTAAATTGAGTATTTGTTCAAAAATTTCTCTCTCTGACTTCAGAGAATAATTGCCAATGAATACTCTCTTATCAGTGTGTTGAAGAGATACTTCAAAACGAATCCATATCTTACATAATTGAAAAGTTCCATTCAGCAAGTGTTAGAAAACTAAAAGAACCTCTGATGTTCTTAACATTAGCAAAGAGAAAGAATGAAAGTAGAAAGAATTAAAGAATATTTGCACCAGTACTATCTTATTCTATCACTGAGTTTCTTTTAAAAGGAACATTCAACTTATGTTTCGGGAATTCCACTTGATGGTTCTACATAATCATTTCTTTCATATTTTCCTGTCGTTGTTGGCTGAATCCATCCCTATTTTCACTGACACCATATATTGTTTTCCATTATTTATAGCAGTCACTACTTGTACCATTCTCTGCTCACATTCTTAATATTTAATTTGTCACAATTTGTATTTTAAGTAGATGCTCTACTTCTGCTATTTCAAAATAGCCCCTCACCAGGGCCATTCTAAGTTATTCCTCCTGGGGCTCTAAATTGAGATATCATGTCTACATTAGGGAAGTCTGCCTCGGAGTAATTGTGTGGCTTCCCTGCAGTGTATATTTGCTATTTTGAAATAAGCTATTTCGGAATAACTATTCCTGAATAGCTTATTCCGAAATAACTGTGCAGTGTAGACACAGCCATAAGAGAGCATTGCATTAATTCACTAGACAATGGATATATTCACATTCAGAAGGGCTAGAACTTTATTTGTCAATCAAATGAGAGCTTAGATTCTATACAAGAGAGCAAATACAGTGTTCAGTTCCATACAACCCACAGCTTCCATCTCACTCCCAACAACCAGATGGGAGGGACACAAAGAAAAGGGACTTACTGACAATTCCTCTTTGGAGATAGTTCAACTTCACTATGTTGTGCGGGGTAAGGAAGGATACACAACCCTGACCCATGAAGCAGGCTAAGGGAACCCTCTTCCCACAACCCTCAGGAAAACAAACAAAAGATTCTCTGTGGATTCTCCAGGATATATAAGGGTATGTCTACACTACAGCGCTAATTCGAACTAACTTAGTTCGAATTAGTTAATTCGAACTAAGCTAATTCGAGCTAACGCATCTAGAACTAAAAACTAGTTCGAATTAGCGTTTTGCTAATTCGAACTAGCGCGTCCACATTAAGTGGACCCTAAAGTGGGGTTAAGGATGGCCAGAAGCAGTACCGGCAGGGCATCAGAGGAGGACTTAGAGCGTGGAGATGCTGTCTCAGGCTAGCCGAGGGCTGTGCTTAAAGGGTCCCGACCCCCACCCCGGACAGACAGTTCTCAGGGGTGCCCCGCTTGCAAAGCAGTCCTGGCTTGGAGTGCCCTGAGTGCCCACACTGGGCACATCACAGCACTTGGCCATCAGACCGGCTGCACTTGCCGCAGGCTGCCATCTGGGGAGAGGGGGCAATTGGGGGGCTGCAGGAGAGCTTCCACCCCCAGAAGCCCGCAGAGCCAGCCCAGTCCACCCCATCGGGGGCTCGTGCCCCATTCCTCCCTCACCTCCTTCCACTTACCCTTCCCTAGCCCCTCTTCTTGATGTACAAAATAAAGATAACGTGTCTTCCAAAATGGAATCTGTCTTTATTGAACAAAACTGGGGGAGACTGGGAAAAGGAGGTGGGAGAGGGGAAGAGAGAGGCTGGGAGAGGGGAGGGCAACTAAAATGATCAGGGGTTGGGAACAGGTCCCATATGAAGAGAGGCTAAAGAGACTGGGACTTTTCAGCTTAGAAAAGAGGAGACGGAGGGGGGACAGGATAGAGGTCTCTAAAAGCAGGAGTTGGGTGGAGAGGGTGCATACAGAAAAGTTCTTCATTAGTTCCCATAATAGAAGGACTAGAGGACACCAAAGGAAAGGAATGGGTAGCAGGCTTCAAACTAGTAACAGAAAGTTGTTCTTCAGAAAGCAAAGACTCAACCTGTGGAACTCCTTGCTGCAGGAGGATGTGAAGGCTAGAACTGGAACAGAGTTTAAAGGGAAGTGAGATCAAGTCATGGAGGTTGGGTCCATGGAGTGGTATTAGCCAGGGGGTAGGAGTGGTGTCCCTGCCCAAGGTTTGTGGAAGGTTGGAGAGGGATGGCACGAGACAAATGGCTTGGTCACTGTCTTCGGTCCATCCCCTCCAGAGTCCCTAGGGTTGGCCGCTGTCGGCAGACAGGCTACTGGGCTAGATGGACCTTTGGTCTGACCCAGGATGGCCATTGTAAGCTCAGGGCTCAGGGTCAGGGGTCTCAGTGGACCCCCTTGATTCTCTTGCACACCTGCTCCTGGGTGGCCAGGCTGGCAGCTATCCTGCCCAAGCCGGCCACTTTCCTGTGCCTAGTGTGGAGATCGTGGATGAGGTCCACGATGTCCGCACTAGCCCAGGTGGGTGCCCGCCTCTTGCCACCATCCTGGTCCCGGGAAGAGGAGGAGGGCTGGGGGGCATCGGGTGGGTGGCTTGATCCGTGCCAGGTGCAGGGTCTGCTGGCTGGGTGCTGGCAGGCTTGCACCTGGCACGGGCACCGTAGCCAGCCCGTGCCCCTTTAAGGAGTCCGGGGCCAGGAGGGGGGCAGTAGAGTTTCCCTGGTGTTGGCCAGAGTGGCCACCAGGGAAAGCTGGGGAGGGCTAGCCTCCCACTAGTTCGAATTAAGGGGCTACACACCCCTTAATTCGAACTAGCTAGTTCAAACTAGGCTTAATCCTCGTGGAATGAGGATTACCTAGTTCGAACTAAGCGCTCCGTTAGTTCGAATTAAATTCGAACTAACGGAGCACTAGTGTAGTGCCTATGAAAGTTAGTTCGAACTAACGGATGTTAGTTCGAACTAACTTTGTAGTGTAGACATACCCTAAGAGAATAGTTGAATCTATACATTCCTCTACAGAAGCTCCATCTCCCTAAGACTTTTTCTGTTTCCTAGAGGTACAACTGCAGAGAGGCTGCATAACCAATGTCTCCCAGGAACAAAAGAGAGTGGGAACACACGTTTTTTTCCTTAGGAACTCAATTAGGTAGGGGGGAGATGGTGTTTGCCCACCTGGCTCTGTCCTTTATTGGCTGTCCTGCTCATTTCTTGTGAAACCTGGATGTCAGAGAGGCCATGTTGGAGCCCAGTTGTGGCTGAGCTGTGGAGGCTGTTGAGTCCATTCTTCTGTATGGGAGGGCAGATTGCTCTATGGATATCCTTTGTGGAGGATCTGAGAGACATGATTCCCCACACTGGCAAATAGCCAGGTTCTAATCTCAGTTATGTCTGTGCAAACCAGTAGTAATGCCAATGAGATTATATGGATTTATTCCAATTTTACATTTGTGTAAGAAAGAACAGAATCTGGCCTCAGAATCAAAACAACTCCTTATCCTATCAAGCAAAGTGATCGTCATATCAAGTGAAGCAAGCTGAACATTCAGTATTGTATTGCCAGGAAGGAAATGGAAATGGAATAAGAGAATCATTGGGTATGTCTTAATAGGTCATCTAGTGTATCCCCTGTTAATGCATCAATGTTTGCTAAAGAAAATTTAATAGGGCTTTGCTCAGTCTAATTTTAAAAATCCCAAGTAAATAGGACTCTCCTCACTTCCTTTGGGGAATCTCTTCTACAATCTAATTAGTATTACAGTTAGTATGTTAATTCTAATGTTTTTAGATTCACGTTTCTCTTACTTAAGTTGATCACATTTATCTTAGTTGTCCTTCTTCTGACCCAGTAGAATCTTTACTTAGATTAGTAAACCTATGACTCTAGATTGGACTGTTTTGATAAACAAGATTTTTATGTATAAAACACTCATAAGGCAATAGATTTCAATCAGTATATTTTCCCTTTGTGTATTTGATAGATTTATGTATTTTAAAAAAATGAATACAGAAAGAGGTCGTTGAAAAGGTTAATAACGTGTGTACTATTGCTAACTGCAAGCTTATAAAATAATGAGTCAAGCTCCACCCTCCCAATCATGAGATTGGCTTAAAACCACGCGTTTTAAAATAAATAATACATTTGGGATTCTTTTTATTTGCCTTCTTGTTTCTGAATCTTTAGGGAGCCCTTGTATCTGTTTTTTTAAAACTTTTCTCAGAAATGAGGGCTAGAAAAAATGAAAGTGGAGATTCTTACCTAATCACACGACTCTAGGAGTGAGGCTTTAAACAAAACACCAAGTGTTACAAGAGTTTCACTAAAATTGGGAGATCTGGCAACACTCAGGGAGGGTGCCATTCAGGCCATAACTTGTGGACTGCACAAGACCCAATATACCACATAAGCTATGGAGTAATGATTTAACTAATGTGAGCCTGCTAATTGGGATGAATCTTACCCTAAATGAACTAGTACAGTATAATATGAATTACCTCCCAGTGATTAGGAAGAACAGAGTGAGGATAACCAGAAGAGTGAATCCACCAACAGCAGCAGTGGCAATTACAAGAATCTGCCCTTGCTCGGCAGCTATATCAGAAGCTGAAACAGAAACACAGAGAAGTTTCAATGAGTGGGATACACGTAGAAAGGACTGTAATATTCCACCCAGCAAATGTCTGACTACTCCAGGAGAACTGAAAGTTGCAATGATTTCTTTGATGGTTAATGAGGGCAATGGGTGAAATTTGCCTGTGGAGTGAAGGAGAGGAGATCAACAAGCAGGTACTTAGTTCCTTGCACTGCTTCTGAAAGTGGGGAGGCAGTTTTGTCAGATAAGGACTAAAGAGGTATCCGAGGGCTGTGCAAACATTGTCAATTTTTGCCTCTGTTATTTTGTCCTGAAACTTCTGCTCCTGACTATCACATTTTATAAAGTATAGTCACAATCGCTGGAATTTCCAATGCCTGGAGCTATCAGCTCATAAAATAGCCAGTAGTTATGAAATGTAAAATTGAACATCTCCAAAACAGCACTGCCCTGTCTTGTAATTATCCATATAGCCTACTAATGGCCATATAGCCACACTACCAGATACAGATGGCTAGACAGACTCTCCAGCTAGCAATGTCTACATGAGGTAACGTGCATCCAAAGTGCACAGTTGCACACACAATTACAGTGTGAAAATAAGGTCCCATATTTTAAAGAGCCTAATGCTCCTATTAGATTAGATAATAGTAATAAGATAATAACAAAAGTAATGCTGTGAGTTCTTTCTAAACACAAGAAAATAAAACTCATGAAGTGGAATTGTTTTATAAGGACTTTGGGAAAGCAATTGCATTCACATATTTTTTAAAAATATAGTTAAGGTCCTACATGGTTTGTGGCCCTTCTAAATGAATAAAATTCTACTTCCTTTATGTCCTGTCACAGTTGCTAAAACCAGCTTTGGTTCTTGAGTATGAACTTTACAAAATAATCAGATGAAGGCCTATAGAATTCTCAGACTCTTGCAATTGGCCAGCATCAAAATTTAGCTGACTTTTAGTTACATTGACAGCACATTTATTTAGTCAGTCTAACCCCCAACCCAATTTTGCATTTGTTCTGTGGGGAACTCTTCCAGTATTGTGTGCATAAGGGCTACATAACTGAGCTCCACAGAAGCAAAAAGAGAAAGGACTCTTATTTTTCATGTGAGTGTTCTTTTGTATGTGAGTGTTCCAGAGTACCATTTATTTGAGTTCATGCCACCAACATCTTTACATTCCTTCACAACAGTACTGTTTACAATATCTCCTGTGCTTTCCATCTTTCATTTAGGGCCATGGAAGAGGGGAGGTCTTCCTTCCCTGAGGTCTTTGTGAAACTGGGCGTAGCTAGCCCTACTCCTCTTCCCCTGGCACTTACTTTCTCTCCTTCTTTATCAATCTTGAGCTGATGGACTAATTGGCTCATTAGCTCAATCAGACCATCAGCCTGATTCACTAATTACCTATAATAAACCCAATCAGTTTTCTCTAGGGGAACTAATGGGTGTCAGAGTTATCCGAGTGTAGTCTCATCAGTTAATTCCCTGCACTGTACCTAGCAACAAAAAATGTTGGTCTAAGATCTGTCTGTTCTTATTACTTTCCCCAACGAACATTGGGTCTAAACAAATAATCTGAAAATATTGCTTCTGTGCATCTGATCCAATTATTATTGTTATTAATATTAAACATTTACATTGCCATGGTTCCTAGAGGCCAATCACTTCAAGGCCTCAGTATTAGATGCTCTATGAATGAGAGAAGGAATAGGCTGTATTATCTTGCTTTCTTGCTCTGTAATTCCGAGGATCTTTATCTGCCTCTGATTTTATGTGAAAATTATCACCTTTCAATACATTTCCATCTTTCTCTATTTTTTTAGTTTCTATGAGATATAAGGTTCAGAATTTTGAGAAATAAGGATCAGAATATGTATTTTGAGTGATAAGAAAAGATGCCCTGTTACTAGGTGTTTTAGCTGACTTCAATAAATGCAAAACCAACATCAATCCCAGCTTCCTCAAGAAAAACAAATCTGGATTTCATGCAGTTGTTCATGGCTCAGAAAACACAACATTCAGCTTTCCTTGGGTCTCAGTTGATTCAAACCTAAATACATCATCTAGGTTCCTTTGAGGAGAAGCCTTAGTACAACGTATATCTTCTTAGGACTTTGTGAAACCCAGAATACTGTACACAAACTATCAAAAGCCTCATAAAAATGTTGAATACAAGAGTGAATATTCAGACTTTAAATAATATTTGTGAATGATTTAGCAACTAATAGTATGAACTATCTTTGCAACAGCAGTCAAAGCAAATAAAAACAATAGTAATTTATGTCCAATTTGCAATAAAAACAATGCATTAAATCTGTCATTAGGTTTCTGTCTCTATAATTTAATGAAGATATGTGCAAGCAGTAAGTTACAATACTCCATTCAGTATCTGTGATCATAAACTGTTCACATACAGGTTAAACACATACATCATCCATTGAAGTACATTGAAACCTTTTACTAACTACTCACTAAATTAGGGGTGGGGAACGTCAGGCCCAGGAGCCGGATGCAGACCCCAGCTTGCTTGGATCCAGCTCCCGGGGCTCACGGCTCTCTAACAGGGCTCCTCATAGCATTGGGGAAACCAGACTGGCACTCTAGCCCCTGCTGCTTCCCTGCAGGGCTCGAGCACACAAAATCTAGTGGCCTGCCCCCCCCTCCCCCAGGCTCTAGTGTGTAAGAATGTGGGGAGTATCTTCTCATTTAGGGGCCATGTCAGTGAGGGTTTTTTTTTGTGGGTCTGTGGCTCCTGACCCAGAAAAGGTTTCCCACCCCTGCACTAAATAGTTATTCTTCCAAACAGTAATTATTGATATTGTGGGAATGGCTTTAGACTTTGCATCATGCTATATTAAATAGTGCCATATTCACTTGGAAAAAATCAATGCAACAAAAAAATGATGCGACACAAATAAAAATGCAAATATCATCATCACCCAGGCCTTCAGATCAAATATTGAATATCATCTCTCAACTGTCAGCACCCCTGCTAAATTGCTGCAGAGGTTGTTCAGGCACCAGAATTATAAAGCTGTAAAAGCTGTAACAAGAGAAGGAATCGCTAAATGAGTGCATATTGCTAACATTTGAAGTGGGGACTAGAGGACAAACTGCAGCCCTCTGAAGATTAGTTCAATAGAAAAAAATTGTATGCAGGTGAGTGAATTCAGTAGGTGCAGCAGAAAAATGATGGGGGTTCAGATAGCCTAACCTGTTCCTGAACATCTTTCATATGCGCTCACTGCTAAGTGGGCAAAATCAGGCTTTCTTTCCTGATAACTGAAGTTCTAAGTATTGGGGAAAGATAGAGTTATTGTTGCCACAAACGAGTTCCATAGCCCAAATAACATCATGCTGAATACTCTGAATAGCAAAAGTCAGGCTTCCTGCTTCATTTCTGTTTAGTAGAACTGTTGTTTCTTGGCTTTTTAGCTAAAATGAAGTGTAATAACACCCAGATGTACAGAAAATATTTTTCCCAGCCAGTATAATAAGTACATTTTTAACATTAGCTTCATTATAATTTTTAAATCTGTTCATATCAGTTTAATAACACATGTCCTCTAACAAGGACTATATCCTGCACATGTAGGAAGGTAGACACAATGACTACATTTGTCTTTTCTGTCTCTAACCAGGATGATCCTGAGCTGGGATTGTATATCCTAAGAAAGTCATTATTTTGCTCTCCTTGTTCTTTTCTGCCATCTCTGGCAGACGCACCAGAGTCCAATATATTAGGATTTTCTTCAACTAGCCACATCACTACAAAGGGTCTCTTCAAGCCTGACTCTTCCTGATGACCTTAATTTACTTGTCAGATAAAAATGTCAAATGACAGACAAGTATAATTGGAAAATGTGGGTTTGGTAAAAACTGACAGAGAAGTAGGTAAGTCCTGGAAAGTGATGGAAATGCTTATTTTTGCTTGAAGTGATCCCTGTAGAAATCAATAAAAGCACAGTGCACTGAGCAGCACATACACACAAATCCACCAGGAAACACTGGCTATGGCATGGGAATGTAGTAATAAAACAAATGCAATTTTCAATGTTTTTACAAAATTCCTGAAAACAGAGGTCAGATCAGGCACTTTGCTGTCTTAGGCAAATTTTAGCATATGCACTTCTTTCTATCTGATCTATTTAGCCACATTTTTTCACTTTTCAACTATTTTTTAAAGTTGACCTTTAGGTTTTAAGAGTTTTATTATGTCTCTGTTTTTTTGTCCTTGACATCTCCCTACTTTTTTTCATCCGACCCCCTTTTTTCTTCCCATCCACTTCATATCTTGCAATCTCCTTCCTTTTTCTGTTTCTTTTTATATAGCCTTAAAATGTATTACATTGCAATATTTTGATAGCATATTAGTAAATTATACTTGAATTGTTTTATAATACCTTTTTAAAGGTGAAATTTGGTTTCATAGAGTGTAATTCACTAAAATTAGCCCAAAGTCTTGACTCTTGGGAGATGTCCCTTCCTTGTAAGGGAGAATTTGGCAAAAGCAGGAGTTGTATTACTTTAGCAAAACCTGAGTCAGCTATTAGTCTTGTAAAACCACAATGAGGAGTGCATCAGATCCATGTTCCATGTTTTTAAAACCTGAAGTTTAGGTATCAGAAGGTAGGTGTCTGATTTTATTTCACACAGATGTGGGAAAGTTGGGATTGGTTTTTGCTTTGCAAAACTTCACCATTCAGGTAGGCTCTTATTTTCCACAATGGCAACTGTGGTATTATTCCCCCCACTTAACAGTATGGTAAGGTTCTCCCAGATCCTTTATGTCATCTAAACCAGTCATCTAAAATCTGAAAGAAGAAAGAGCTGTCTGTCCTAACACTGTTACTGAATCATCAAATGTTATATACACAAAGATTTCCCAACAGAATAGGAACAGTTTGTTTTGTTAGGCTTAAAAACAAACAAACAAACAAACAAACAAACAAACAAACAAACCCCCTGCACAACAACAAGAACCCCTCCCCCCTTCCCATTGGTAAGAAGACTGACACTCTAGAACATTTTTCATTTTAGAAATAGCTCCTCACAAGAAGGCTATAACACAAAAATAACATACTGGGGAACTGCTGGGCACAAAGGGTTTATGAGGTGGCATAGTACGGGACATTCCTCCAGAAACAGGAATGCTGTAAATTATTAAATATATTTTAAAAGTCTCTGATAAAGCTTTAATTCAAAAATAATAAAATATGCCTTAATTTAACCAAATACTTTGAAATATGTTTTTTTGGATCAGAAGAGTACACTTTGATATACCACATACAGGCTGAGTGGTGTGTGTGAGGGAAAGTAACTCAGGTACATGGTGCTCCTGAGCCATACAAACAAGAAAGAAGTAAGAGTTAGATTATAGTTTATGCAGCCACTTGAATAGGGTATGTGCTTGGTACCCAGTCAAGACATTCCTGAAGACATTCTGCCCATAGGCTGTTGATGCAGGCAGAATGCCTCAGCGGACATTAAGGGGAACATACCCAAAAGCAACAACTACTATCCTCTCCATACAGTTACTGCAGGCAAGCCAATCAGTGCCAGCCTGTTTGCCATAATAGGTGGAACAGGGTCCTGATAATATTTCCACCCCTCTTATCCTAAGATTTAGTCAGGGATATTTCTAGTAAAAGTTATGGAGAGGTCACAGGCAATAAACAAAAATTCACAGCCTATGCTTGTGTAGATCTCTCCATTTGGAAGAGTTTTTGCCAGCAGACGAGTGAGAAAAGCATGATTTTCAGTATCCTTTGGTATATTACTTAGAATCTGTAAACAATTAACTTAGAGAAATGACTGCATTTGAGCAACAATGTTCTTATCAAGAAGTCCAATATCAGGTTCTGATGCCACTGTTGTTACACTGTGTCCCATGCTAGTCATAAGTTTTTGCTCTTGCTGTGCAGCATCTCCAAGGTCCTCATTTCTGCCTGCTCAATGTCTAAATTGAGCATAGATTCTACATTTATCACTACTGTTGGCACTTCTGTGTCTTGATTAATGACCTCCTCATTTTGAGGTAGTGGCATTGAAATTTCATTTATGGGTACAAAATTTTCATCATCAGTATTAGAAGTGTCACTGTCAGTATGGTCACCGTCTAATGGCTGAGGCATCTTTTCTACAAGAAATTATGTCATTGGCTTTTTAACTCTTAACTGCTGCTTCACTCTGTTGCTTACACCATCTCTTACTTGCACCACTTTCAAATCTTTGCTTCATTTTTATAAGAGGTTCTTTTAAAACACAGTTGCACACAATAAATTAATTTGCTAAAGGCTACTGGTTATAGAAAATTTTAATTGTATATATACCTCACAGTGAATATTATTTAACAACTGTGTGTGTGGGAGGCGGTTGAGGGGGAGGTTTATTTACTATGGCCGTTATAGCCTTATTTCAAAGTCTTGAAATTTCATCTGCTAACATGTTCCCATTATTAAATTACTCTAATAACTAGTGTGTTATTATAAATATGAATATGGGGCAAGCCAGATTAGATATGAAGTTTTTTAAACAACTAAAGTTAAAAGTTTATCATCACAAAAAAGTCTATAAAGGTGAATCTAAAATTGGATGAAGAGGTAGCTTATAGCTGAGCCTGATATGGTTATTGTACACAAAGACACATCAGAAAAAACAGGAATATGAATATCTCCTATGCAGAGATAAACATCTTATTTAAGGTTTAAACTCACCCTCAGACCAAGCAAAATCACTTTACAGTAACGGAATTAATTATGACTTTCAAAACCTCTGAACTATGCAAAGACTGTAAACAGTGTTTCATAACGTAGAATCACTAATCACAGCAGCTACTCCAGTCATGCAGATGAACACTCAGATGTGACCAAAAAATTGGCAAAGGCCCGATGTCCCACAATGATTTAAATCAATTTTTGCAGGTATATAGAGTGTCTTTTGTTGTCTCTGTTATAACTGCAAAGTGTATAATATATGGAAATTACTTGGTAGAAAAATGTCAAAATGTTAGGCCCCTTTGTCTCCTGAGGTTCAGGCCAAAAGGCTCTCCTGCCTGCCCCCCATGATAGCGCCTGTAACTAGCTAACAGAATGTAAATGTTCTCCCAGAAACAAGTGTGTTACTTCCAATACCAGATGTTTACAGTTGTTTTTGTTAGAGAAGAAACAGGCGACCCAGGAGCAGATGAGATAAATGCAACTGCTTTATTGCCCATGCACGTTTACCTCGGACATTCAACACAACATGCAAGTGGCAACAATTTGGCACCAATTACACCCTTTTATCTATTTTAGTATGTTTATTCACCCATTATTACTACTTTCCCTAAAACCTTTTTTGGTATGTTAAGTCCCATACAATGAATGTTAATTAGCAGGCGATTAATATTATTATACCCACCCCTAATTGCTATTTACAAATTTTCTAATTAAATCAAAACTTTCCTGTGCTACAAACTTTCTGAAATCAGCAGGTTATAGAGATTGCAAATAAAGTAATCCTGAAATATTTATACAGAGCCAATGATGGTAGGTAAAAGACACAACAAAGAACAGCAGCTGCATGCTTATCTATTTTTCTAGGCCGCAAAAACGAAGAGAAAGAACATATTTATACATCACAAAGGATAGCATCTGCTTTGGCTGGACCCTAATATATCTTTCCAGACTGCAGAAACAAAGGGAAAATATGCTTAAGGACAATGCCTGCTGTGGCTGCCCCCTTACCACTATCCCAAATCCCTATTAATTTTACATATCTCAACAGTTTTTACTGATGCTCAATGTAAGATTTCCAGTGTTTAATGATGATTGTAAGCATCAAATTAAAGTTTTCAACTTCTCCTTCATTTATTTACTGGTACGTACAATAAATTATCTTGCAGCAAACAGCCATTGGTCTGTGCACCAACTACCATTCGTGTAGTTAGGACTAAAACAGTCCTATATATCATCTATGTCCTTTCCCTTTGTTTTTCAGCTGCTGGCTCTAGGTATTAAAAGACTCTTTTCTTTACTCTCTACATTGAATATATCAAGTCTAACCTCATTCTCATTTTTCTGCTTCTCTTCCCAGTTTGTATGGGCAACTGACTATCTCTTTTGTTCCCATACACTTTATTGTTAGCTACTATATTCAGTATCCATATGTCCACTAAGCCAGGAATCAGTTTAAGCAAAAATTCCTCTAAACCTGATACCAATGAATCTCTAGAATGCCTTTAGCTATCCATATTTGCTGATTGGCCCACTGCCTCGTTCTTAATCATAGCAGTGCACTGTTGTCCTGCTAACAGGCTAGCCATTATGACACCTAGCATGATGTTCATTCCAAGGATTTCTGAAACAATTTGCTTTATACTGGCTCTCTGCTTTGATTTTTTTAAAGAAGAAATACAGATATGCGGAAATAGATGACTAGCTAATGAAGAAAGAAGAGAAATGACATAGAGAAGTGTGAAACAATTTTTTAAAAAAGGGATAAGAAGGGAAGATAAGTGAGAAAATGGAATGAAGTACGAGAGGGGATGACCGGAAGTCACAGTGTAGGCAAATAAGAAAGGTTACATTATAAACTGTACTGTGTTCTATCAACAAATCTGACAGTTGGGATTTGGTACAGATTTTCCCAGCAATATTTTTTGCACTCCCTTTCTGACCAACACTCTTAGCCAAATTTTGATTAATGCTAATTCCAAATGGAAGTTCTAAGCTCTACCACATTTCTGAGTAGTCACACAATATAAATTCTACAGCCTCTTTGATTAATTAACTTTGTTATTACTCCTACAGGGTCAGACAGTCCTCTTTCTGCTTCATGCACCACCATTAATAATCATTCCAAAACTTCTAGCTGTTCCTCGTAATGATGTATCTAATTTTATCCTAAATAATTGAAGCAGCACAAATTGCATTTCAACCAGTAAACTGGAGCAAGCAAAACAGTAGTCTTCCACCAAAGGGAGGCTTAGTGCAATATTAAGGAAATGAAGGTTACTTGTAACTGGTGTTCTTTGAGATGACTCTGCATATTGATGCTCATGTGTACAGTGCTGACCAGTGCAGCCCGATAGTGGAGACTTTTCTGAAGTGCCTATTAAAGGTGTGCATAAAAGTGCAAATGTGCCCACTTGCTTTACCTCCCCAAAATGTGTATGAGCATTCTGAGGGTGATCTATATAAGGGAGTGCTGTGCCCTTTTCTGCCTCAATTCCTTCTACTGCTGACCCAGAGAAACCAAGACAGGACTTTAAGAAATAGGGAAAGGTGAATGGGAAGTGTGAATATGCAGAGTTATCTCAAAGAACTCTGGCTGCTTATCAATAACCATCAATAGTTTCTGAAATGGCTCTGAGAATGGGTAGTTTGGCAAGCTCTCTGAAAACTGTCTTGAAGCCATATCCAAAGCACATCATTTAGTAAATATATAGACCAGCTTCAAAGGAGCAGCCTTATAAATTTCCCCATTAGGAACACATTTAAGGCAAGCAAAAGATGCTGCTATTGATCTAAAGGAATTCAATCTGACATTAGTAGGCACAGGAACTGCTACTAATTTGTGACATTCAAGGATATATTGTTTTACCAATATGGAAACAAATTGAGAAGATACATAATAACCTATATGCTTTTTACAGTTTAAATAAATTAAGTAGAAGACGTCCTAAAATTTTTAATTCTATATTAAAATATGCTAAAACCCTCCTACGTTCTGTAAAGCAGATTTCCCTTTATTTAGCATGTGCTTTGGATCAATCACTGGTAAATTTATTGCCTGTTTGATATGAAGCTTGGCTATTATTTCTGGTAAAAACTTGGACCCAGGTCTAAGAACCACCTTCTCTTTATGAAAAAATACTAAGTTCTGCCATCAATATATTCAATTTGCTCACCCTTCTGGCTGACATTATAGTAATAATAAATACTGTCTGATTATATAAGTAAAAATAAAGAAC